>NW_028252563.1:0-542827 GCF_964263255.1 Lissotriton vulgaris | reverse complement strand
AATCTTTTTTGGTAGAGTCCAAAAAATCAATTTTCTGATGAAAAACGATGACCCCGGACAAGTCGAACGTTGAAAAAATGGTCAATATTGATGAAATTTTAACATTTAATCTTTTGACTTTAAATGACGGTTGGATGTGAATTATTACTTTTTCAACTAAAATAAGTGTGTTTAAAGTCATTTCTGTGCCTGAAATTGGTCAAAATTGAAGATTTTGAGTAAGCAAAACTCTGTAAAAATGGCAATTTTGGTCACTGTGAGGGTTTAAAAAGTGGTTATTCAACATGAGGCCCGATCCAAATGACATTTTGAATCATTTTTGGTAGAGTCCAAAAAAATCAATTTTCTGATGAAAAACGATGACCCCGGACCAGTCGAACGTTGAAAAAATGGTCAATATTGATGAAATTTTAACATTTAATCTTTTGACTTTAAATGACGGTTGGATGTGAATTATTACTTTTTCAACTAAAATAAGTGTGTTTAAAGTCATTTCTGTGCCTGAAATTGGTCAAAATTGAAGATTTTGAGTAAGCAAAACTCTGTAAAAATGGCAATTTTGGTCACTGTGAGGGTTTAAAAAGTGGTTATTCAACATGAGGCCCGATCCAAATGACATTTTGAATCATTTTTGGTAGAGTCCAAAAAAATCAATTTTCTGATGAAAAACGATGACCCCGGACCAGTCGAACGTTGAAAAAATGGTCAATATTGATGAAATGTTTACATTTAATCTTTTGACTTTAAATGACAGTTGGATGTGAATTATTACTTTTTCAACTAAAATAAGTGTGTTTAAAGTCATTTCTGTGCCTGAAAGTGGTCAAAATTGAAGATTTTGAGTAAGCAAAACTCTGTAAAAATGGCAATTTTGGTCACTGTGAGGGTTTAAAAAGTGGTTATTCAACATGAGACCCGACCCAAAAGACATTTTGAATCATTTTTGGTAGAGTCCAAAAAATCAATTTTCTGATGAAAAACGATGACCCCGGACCAGTCGAACGTTGAAAAAATGGTCAATATTGATGAAATTTTAACATTTAATCTTTTGACTTTAAATGACGGTTGGATGTGAATTATTACTTTTTCAACTAAAATAAGTGTGTTTAAAGTCATTTCTGTGCCTGAAATTGGTCAAAATGTAAGATTTTGAGTAAGCAAAACTCTGTAAAAATGGCAATTTTGGTCACTGTGAGGGTTTAAAAAGTGGTTATTCAACATGAGGCCCAATCCAAATGACATTTTGAATCATTTTTGGTAGAGTCCAAAAAATAAATTTTCTGATGAAAAACGATGACCCCGGACCAGTCGAACGTTGAAAAAATGGTCAATATTGATGACATTTTAACATTTAATCTTTTGACTTTAAATGACGGTTGGATGTGAATTATTACTTTTTCAACTAAAATAAGTGTGTTTAAAGTCATTTCTGTGCCTGAAATTGGTCAAAATTTAAGATTTTGAGTAAGCAAAACTCTGTAAAAATTGCAATTTTGGTCACTGTGAGGGTTTAAAAAGTGGTTATTCAACATGAGACCCGATCCAAAAAACATTTTGAATCTTTTTTGGTAGAGTCCAAAAAATCAATTTTCTGATGAAAAACGATGACCCCGGACCAGTCGAACGTTGAAAAAATTGTCAATATTGATGAAATTTTAACATTTAATCTTTTGACTTTAAATGACGGTTGGATGTGAATTATTACTTTTTCAACTAAAATAAGTGTGTTTAAAGTCATTTCTGTGCCTGAAATTGGTCAAAATTTAAGATTTTGAGTAAGCAAAACTCTGTAAAAATTGCAATTTTGGTCACTGTGAGGGTTTAAAAAGTGGTTATTCAACATGAGGCCCGATCCAAAAAACATTTTGAATCTTTTTTGGTAGAGTCCAAAAAATCAATTTTCTGATGAAAAACGATGACCCCGGACCAGTCGAACGTTGAAAAAATTGTCAATATTGATGAAATTTTAACATTTAATCTTTTGACTTTAAATGACGGTTGGATGTGAATTATTACTTTTTCAACTAAAATAAGTGTGTTTAAAGTCATTTCTGTGCCTGAAATTGGTCAAAATTGAAGATTTTGAGTAAGCAAAACTCTGTAAAAATGGCAATTTTGGTCACTGTGAGGGTTTAAAAAGTGGTTATTCAACATGAGACCCGATCCAAAAGACATTTTGAATCTTTTTTGGTAGAGTCCAAAAAATCCATTTTCTGATGAAAAACGATGACCCCGGACCAGTCGAAAGTTGAAAAAATGGTCAATATTGATGAAATTTTAACATTTAGTCTTTTGACTTTAAATGACGGTTGGATGTGAATTATTACTTTTTCAACTAAAATAAGTGTGTTTAAAGTCATTTCTGTGCCTGAAATTGGTCAAAATTGAAGATTTTGAGTAAGCAAAACTCTGTAAAAATGGCAATTTTGGTCACTGTGAGGGTTTAAAAAGTGGTTATTCAACATGAGGCCCGATCCAAATGACATTTTGAATCATTTTTGGTAGAGTCCAAAAAAATCAATTTTCTGATGAAAAACGATGACCCCGGACCAGTCGAACGTTGAAAAAATGGTCAATATTGATGAAATTTTAACATTTAATCTTTTGACTTTAAATGACGGTTGGATGTGAATTATTACTTTTTCAACTAAAATAAGTGTGTTTAAAGTCATTTCTGTGCCGGAAATTGGTCAAAATTTAAGATTTTGAGTAAGCAAAACTTTGTAAAAATGGCAATTTTGGTCACTGCGAGGGTTTAAAAAGTGGTTATTCAACATGAGGCCCGATCCAAATGACATTTTGAATCATTTTTGGTAGAGTCCAAAAAATCAATTTTCTGATGAAAAACGATGAACCCGGACCAGTCGACCGTTGAAAAAATGGTCAATATTGATGAAATTTTAACATTTAATCTTTTGACTTTAAATAACGGTTGGATGTGAATTATTACTTTTTCAACTAAAATAAGTGTGTTTAAAGTCATTTCTGTGCCTGAAATTGGTCAAAATTGAAGATTTTGAGTAAGCAAAACTCTGTAAAAATGGCAATTTTGGTCACTGTGAGGGTTTAAAAAGTGGTTATTCAACATGAGACCCGATCCAAAAAACATTTTGAATCTTTTTTGGTAGAGTCCAAAAAATCCATTTTCTGATGAAAAACGATGACCCCGGACCAGTCGAACGTTGAAAAAATGGTCAATATTGATGAAATTTTAACATTTAATCTTTTGACTTTAAATGACGGTTGGATGTGAATTATTACTTTTTCAACTAAAATAAGTGTGTTTAAAGTCATTTCTGTGCCTGAAATTGGTCAAAATTTAAGATTTTGAGTAAGCAAAACTCTGTAAAAATGGCAATTTTGGTCACTGTGAGGGTTTAAAAAGTGGTTATTCAACATGAGACCCGATCCAAAAGACATTTTGAATCTTTTTTGGTAGAGTCCAAAAAATCCATTTTCTGATGAAAAACGATGACCCCGGACCAGTCGAAAGTTGAAAAAATGGTCAATATTGATGAAATTTTAACATTTAGTCTTTTGACTTTAAATGACGGTTGGATGTGAATTATTACTTTTTCAACTAAAATAAGTGTGTTTAAAGTCATTTCTGTGCCTGAAATTGGTCAAAATTGAAGATTTTGAGTAAGCAAAACTCTGTAAAAATGGCAATTTTGGTCACTGTGAGGGTTTAAAAAGTGGTTATTCAACATGAGGCCCGATCCAAATGACATTTTGAATCATTTTTGGTAGAGTCCAAAAAAATCAATTTTCTGATGAAAAACGATGACCCCGGACCAGTCGAACGTTGAAAAAATGGTCAATATTGATGAAATTTTAATATTTAATCTTTTGACTTTAAATGACGGTTGGATGTGAATTATTACTTTTTCAACTAAAATAAGTGTGTTTAAAGTCATTTCTGTGCCTGAAATTGGTCAAAATGTAAGATTTTGAGTAAGCAAAACTCTGTAAAAATGGCAATTTTGGTCACTGTGAGGGTTTAAAAAGTGGTTATTCAACATGAGGCCCAATCCAAATGACATTTTGAATCATTTTTGGTAGAGTCCAAAAAATCAATTTTCTGATGAAAAACGATGACCCCGGACCAGTCGAACGTTGAAAAAATGGTCAATATTGATGAAATTTTAACATTTAATCTTTTGACTTTAAATGACGGTTGGATGTGAATTCTTACTTTTTCAACTAAAATAAGTGTGTTTAAAGTCATTTCTGTGCCTGAAATTGGTCAAAATTTAAGATTTTGAGTAAGCAAAACTCTGTAAAAATTGCAATTTTGGTCACTTTGAGGGTTTAAAAAGTGGTTATTCAACATGAGACCCGATCCAAAAAACATTTTGAATCTTTTTTGGTAGAGTCCAAAAAATCAATTTTCTGATGAAAAACGATGACCCCGGACCAGTCGAACGTTGAAAAAATGGTCAATATTGATGAAATTTTAACATTTAATCTTTTGACTTTAAATGACGGTTGGATGTGAATTATTACTTTTTCAACTAAAATAAGTGTGTTTAAAGTCATTTCTGTGCCTGAAATTGGTCAAAATTGAAGATTTTGAGTAAGCAAAACTCTGTAAAAATGGCAATTTTGGTCACTGTGAGGGTTTAAAAAGTGGTTATTCAACATGAGACCCGATCCAAAAGACATTTTGAATCTTTTTTGGTAGAGTCCAAAAAATCCATTTTCTGATGAAAAACGATGACCCCGGACCAGTCGAAAGTTGAAAAAATGGTCAATATTGATGAAATTTTAACATTTAGTCTTTTGACTTTAAATGACGGTTGGATGTGAATTATTACTTTTTCAACTAAAATAAGTGTGTTTAAAGTCATTTCTGTGCCTGAAATTGGTCAAAATTGAAGATTTTGAGTAAGCAAAACTCTGTAAAAATGGCAATTTTGGTCACTGTGAGGGTTTAAAAAGTGGTTATTCAACATGAGGCCCGATCCAAATGACATTTTGAATCATTTTTGGTAGAGTCCAAAAAAATCAATTTTCTGATGAAAAACGATGACCCCGGACCAGTCGAACGTTGAAAAAATGGTCAATATTGATGAAATTTTAACATTTAATCTTTTGACTTTAAATGACGGTTGGATGTGAATTATTACTTTTTCAACTAAAATAAGTGTGTTTAAAGTCATTTCTGTGCCTGAAATTGGTCAAAATTGAAGATTTTGAGTAAGCAAAACTCTGTAAAAATGGCAATTTTGGTCACTGTGAGGGTTTAAAAAGTGGTTATTCAACATGAGGCCCGATCCAAATGACATTTTGAATCATTTTTGGTAGAGTCCAAAAAAATCAATTTTCTGATGAAAAACGATGACCCCGGACCAGTCGAACGTTGAAAAAATGGTCAATATTGATGAAATTTTAACATTTAATCTTTTGACTTTAAATGACGGTTGGATGTGAATTATTACTTTTTCAACTAAAATAAGTGTGTTTAAAGTCATTTCTGTGCCTGAAATTGGTCAAAATTTAAGATTTTGAGTAAGCAAAACTCTGTAAAAATGGCAATTTTGGTCACTGTGAGGGTTTAAAAAGTGGTTATTCAACATGAGGCCCGATCCAAATGACATTTTGAATCATTTTTGGTAGAGTCCAAAAAAATCAATTTTCTGATGAAAAACGATGACCCCGGACCAGTTGAACGTTGAAAAAATGGTCAATATTGATGAAATGTTTACATTTAATCTTTTGACTTTAAATGACAGTTGGATGTGAATTATTACTTTTTCAACTAAAATAAGTGTGTTTAAAGTCATTTCTGTGCCTGAAAGTGGTCAAAATTGAAGATTTTGAGTAAGCAAAACTCTGTAAAAATGGCAATTTTGGTCACTGTGAGGGTTTAAAAAGTGGTTATTCAACATGAGACCCGACCCAAAAGACATTTTGAATCATTTTTGGTAGAGTCCAAAAAATCAATTTTCTGATGAAAAACGATGACCCCGGACCAGTCGAACGTTGAAAAAATGGTCAATATTGATGAAATTTTAACATTTAATCTTTTGACTTTAAATGACGGTTGGATGTGAATTATTACTTTTTCAACTAAAATAAGTGTGTTTAAAGTCATTTCTGTGCCTGAAATTGGTCAAAATTGAAGATTTTGAGTAAGCAAAACTCTGTAAAAATGGCAATTTTGGTCACTGTGAGGGTTTAAAAAGTGGTTATTCAACATGAGACCCGATCCAAAAGACATTTTGAATCTTTTTTGGTAGAGTCCAAAAAATCCATTTTCTGATGAAAAACGATGACCCCGGACCAGTCGAAAGTTGAAAAAATGGTCAATATTGATGAAATTTTAACATTTAGTCTTTTGACTTTAAATGACGGTTGGATGTGAATTATTACTTTTTCAACTAAAATAAGTGTGTTTAAAGTCATTTCTGTGCCTGAAATTGGTCAAAATTTAAGATTTTGAGTAAGCAAAACTCTGTAAAAATGGCAATTTTGGTCACTGTGAGGGTTTAAAAAGTGGTTATTCAACATGAGGCCCGATCCAAATGACATTTTGAATCATTTTTGGTAGAGTCCAAAAAATCAATTTTCTGATGAAAAACGATGACCCCGGACCAGTCGACCGTTGAAAAAATGGTCAATATTGATGAAATTTTAACATTTAATCTTTTGACTTTAAATAACGGTTGGATGTGAATTATTACTTTTTCAACTAAAATAAGTGTGTTTAAAGTCATTTCTGTGCCTGAAATTGGTCAAAATTGAAGATTTTGAGTAAGCAAAACTCTGTAAAAATGGCAATTTTGGTCACTGTGAGGGTTTAAAAAGTGGTTATTCATTATGAGACCCGATCCAAAAAACATTTTGAATCTTTTTTGGTAGAGTCCAAAAAATCAATTTTCTGATGAAAAACGATGACCCCGGACCAGTCGAACGTTGAAAAAATTGTCAATATTGATGAAATTTTAACATTTAATCTTTTGACTTTAAATGATGGTTGGATGTGAATTATTACTTTTTCAACTAAAATAAGTGTGTTTAAAGTCATTTCTGTGCCTGAAATTGGTCAAAATTGAAGATTTTGAGTAAGCAAAACTCTGTAAAAATGGCAATTTTGGTCACTGTGAGGGTTTAAAAAGTGGTTATTCAACATGAGACCCGATCCAAAAGACATTTTGAATCTTTTTTGGTAGAGTCCAAAAAATCCATTTTCTGATGAAAAACGATGACCCCGGACCAGTCGAAAGTTGAAAAAATGGTCAATATTGATGAAATTTTAACATTTAGTCTTTTGACTTTAAATGACGGTTGGATGTGAATTATTACTTTTTCAACTAAAATAAGTGTGTTTAAAGTCATTTCTGTGCCTGAAATTGGTCAAAATTGAAGATTTTGAGTAAGCAAAACTCTGTAAAAATTGCAATTTTGGTCACTGTGAGGGTTTAAAAAGTGGTTATTCAACATGAGGCCCGATCCAAATGACATTTTGAATCATTTTTGGTAGAGTCCAAAAAATCAATTTTCTGATGAAAAACGATGACCCCGGACCAGTCGAACGTTGAAAAAATGGTCAATATTGATGAAATTTTAATATTTAATCTTTTGACTTTAAATGACGGTTGGATGTGAATTATTACTTTTTCAACTAAAATAAGTGTGTTTAAAGTCATTTCTGTGCCTGAAATTGGTCAAAATGTAAGATTTTGAGTAAGCAAAACTCTGTAAAAATGGCAATTTTGGTCACTGTGAGGGTTTAAAAAGTGGTTATTCAACATGAGGCCCAATCCAAATGACATTTTGAATCATTTTTGGTAGAGTCCAAAAAATCAATTTTCTGATGAAAAACGATGACCCCGGACCAGTCGAACGTTGAAAAAATGGTCAATATTGATGAAATTTTAACATTTAATCTTTTGACTTTAAATGACGGTTGGATGTGAAGTATTACTTTTTCAACTAAAATAAGTGTGTTTAAAGTCATTTCTGTGCCTGAAATTGGTCAAAATTTAAGATTTTGAGTAAGCAAAACTCTGTAAAAATTGCAATTTTGGTCACTGTGAGGGTTTAAAAAGTGGTTATTCAACATGAGACCCGATCCAAAAAACATTTTGAATCTTTTTTGGTAGAGTCCAAAAAATCAATTTTCTGATGAAAAACGATGACCCCGGACCAGTCGAACGTTGAAAAAATGGTCAATATTGATGAAATTTTAACATTTAATCTTTTGACTTTAAATGACGGTTGGATGTGAATTATTACTTTTTCAACTAAAATAAGTGTGTTTAAAGTCATTTCTGTGCCTGAAATTGGTCAAAATTGAAGATTTTGAGTAAGCAAAACTCTGTAAAAATGGCAATTTTGGTCACTGTGAGGGTTTAAAAAGTGGTTATTCAACATGAGACCCGATCCAAAAGACATTTTGAATCTTTTTTGGTAGAGTCCAAAAAATCCATTTTCTGATGAAAAACGATGACCCCGGACCAGTCGAAAGTTGAAAAAATGGTCAATATTGATGAAATTTTAACATTTAGTCTTTTGACTTTAAATGACGGTTGGATGTGAATTATTACTTTTTCAACTAAAATAAGTGTGTTTAAAGTCATTTCTGTGCCTGAAATTGGTCAAAATTGAAGATTTTGAGTAAGCAAAACTCTGTAAAAATGGCAATTTTGGTCACTGTGAGGGTTTAAAAAGTGGTTATTCAACATGAGGCCCGATCCAAATGACATTTTGAATCATTTTTGGTAGAGTCCAAAAAAATCAATTTTCTGATGAAAAACGATGACCCCGGACCAGTCGAACGTTGAAAAAATGGTCAATATTGATGAAATTTTAACATTTAATCTTTTGACTTTAAATGACGGTTGGATGTGAATTATTACTTTTTCAACTAAAATAAGTATGTTTAAAGTCATTTCTGTGCCTGAAATTGGTCAAAATTGAAGATTTTGAGTAAGCAAAACTCTGTAAAAATGGCAATTTTGGTCACTGTGAGGGTTTAAAAAGTGGTTATTCAACATGAGGCCCGATCCAAATGACATTTTGAATCATTTTTGGTAGAGTCCAAAAAAATCAATTTTCTGATGAAAAACGATGACCCCGGACCAGTCGAACGTTGAAAAAATGGTCAATATTGATGAAATTTTAACATTTAATCTTTTGACTTTAAATGACGGTTGGATGTGAATTATTACTTTTTCAACTAAAATAAGTGTGTTTAAAGTCATTTCTGTGCCTGAAATTGGTCAAAATTTAAGATTTTGAGTAAGCAAAACTCTGTAAAAATGGCAATTTTGGTCACTGTGAGGGTTTAAAAAGTGGTTATTCAACATGAGGCCCGATCCAAATGACATTTTGAATCATTTTTGGTAGAGTCCAAAAAAATCAATTTTCTGATGAAAAACGATGACCCCGGACCAGTCGAACGTTGAAAAAATGGTCAATATTGATGAAATGTTTACATTTAATCTTTTGACTTTAAATGACAGTTGGATGTGAATTATTACTTTTTCAACTAAAATAAGTGTGTTTAAAGTCATTTCTGTGCCTGAAAGTGGTCAAAATTGAAGATTTTGAGTAAGCAAAACTCTGTAAAAATGGCAAGTTTGGTCACTGTGAGGGTTTAAAAAGTGGTTATTCAACATGAGACCCGACCCAAAAGACATTTTGAATCATTTTTGGTAGAGTCCAAAAAATCAATTTTCTGATGAAAAACGATGACCCCGGACCAGTCAAACGTTGAAAAAATGGTCAATATTGATGAAATTTTAACATTTAATCTTTTGACTTTAAATGACGGTTGGATGTGAATTATTACTTTTTCAACTAAAATAAGTGTGTTTAAAGTCATTTCTGTGCCTGAAATTGGTCAAAATTGAAGATTTTGAGTAAGCAAAACTCTGTAAAAATGGCAATTTTGGTCACTGTGAGGGTTTAAAAAGTGGTTATTCAACATGAGGCCCGATCCAAATGACATTTTGAATCATTTTTGGTAGAGTCCAAAAAATCAATTTTCTGATGAAAAACGATGACCCCGGACCTGTCGAACGTTGAAAAAATGGTCAATATTGATGAAATTTTAATATTTAATCTTTTGACTTTAAATGACGGTTGGATGTGAATTATTACTTTTTCAACTAAAATAAGTGTGTTTAAAGTCATTTCTGTGCCTGAAATTGGTCAAAATGTAAGATTTTGAGTAAGCAAAACTCTGTAAAAATGGCAATTTTGGTCACTGTGAGGGTTTAAAAAGTGGTTATTCAACATGAGGCCCAATCCAAATGACATTTTGAATCATTTTTGGTAGAGTCCAAAAAATCAATTTTCTGATGAAAAACGATGACCCCGGACCAGTCGAACGTTGAAAAAATGGTCAATATTGATGAAATTTTAACATTTAATCTTTTGACTTTAAATGACGGTTGGATGTGAATTATTACTTTTTCAACTAAAATAAGTGTGTTTAAAGTCATTTCTGTGCCTGAAATTGGTCAAAATTGAAGATTTTGAGTAAGCAAAACTCTGTAAAAATGGCAATTTTGGTCACTGTGAGGGTTTAAAAAGTGGTTATTCAACATGAGGCCCGATCCAAATGACATTTTGAATCATTTTTGGTAGAGTCCAAAAAAAATCAATTTTCTGATGAAAAACGATGACCCCGGACCAGTCGAACGTTGAAAAAATGGTCAATATTGATGAAATTTTAACATTTAATCTTTTGACTTTAAATGACGGTTGGATGTGAATTATTACTTTTTCAACTAAAATAAGTGTGTTTAAAGTCATTTCTGTGCCTGAAATTGGTCAAAATTTAAGATTTTGAGTAAGCAAAACTCTGTAAAAATGGCAATTTTGGTCACTGTGAGGGTTTAAAAAGTGGTTATTCAACATGAGGCCCGATCCAAATGACATTTTGAATCATTTTTGGTAGAGTCCAAAAAAATCAATTTTCTGATGAAAAACGATGACCCCGGACCAGTCGAACGTTGAAAAAATGGTCAATATTGATGAAATGTTTACATTTAATCTTTTGACTTTAAATGACAGTTGGATGTGAATTATTACTTTTTCAACTAAAATAAGTGTGTTTAAAGTCATTTCTGTGCCTGAAAGTGGTCAAAATTGAAGATTTTGAGTAAGCAAAACTCTGTAAAAATGGCAAGTTTGGTCACTGTGAGGGTTTAAAAAGTGGTTATTCAACATGAGACCCGACCCAAAAGACATTTTGAATCATTTTTGGTAGAGTCCAAAAAATCAATTTTCTGATGAAAAACGATGACCCCGGACCAGTCAAACGTTGAAAAAATGGTCAATATTGATGAAATTTTAACATTTAATCTTTTGACTTTAAATGACGGTTGGATGTGAATTATTACTTTTTCAACTAAAATAAGTGTGTTTAAAGTCATTTCTGTGCCTGAAATTGGTCAAAATTGAAGATTTTGAGTAAGCAAAACTCTGTAAAAATGGCAATTTTGGTCACTGTGAGGGTTTAAAAAGTGGTTATTCAACATGAGGCCCGATCCAAATGACATTTTGAATCATTTTTGGTAGAGTCCAAAAAATCAATTTTCTGATGAAAAACGATGACCCCGGACCTGTCGAACGTTGAAAAAATGGTCAATATTGATGAAATTTTAATATTTAATCTTTTGACTTTAAATGACGGTTGGATGTGAATTATTACTTTTTCAACTAAAATAAGTGTGTTTAAAGTCATTTCTGTGCCTGAAATTGGTCAAAATGTAAGATTTTGAGTAAGCAAAACTCTGTAAAAATGGCAATTTTGGTCACTGTGAGGGTTTAAAAAGTGGTTATTCAACATGAGGCCCAATCCAAATGACATTTTGAATCATTTTTGGTAGAGTCCAAAAAATCAATTTTCTGATGAAAAACGATGACCCCGGACCAGTCGAACGTTGAAAAAATGGTCAATATTGATGAAATTTTAACATTTAATCTTTTGACTTTAAATGACGGTTGGATGTGAATTATTACTTTTTCAACTAAAATAAGTGTGTTTAAAGTCATTTCTGTGCCTGAAATTGGTCAAAATTGAAGATTTTGAGTAAGCAAAACTCTGTAAAAATGGCAATTTTGGTCACTGTGAGGGTTTAAAAAGTGGTTATTCAACATGAGGCCCGATCCAAATGACATTTTGAATCATTTTTGGTAGAGTCCAAAAAATCAATTTTCTGATGAAAAACGATGACCCCGGACCAGTCGAACGTTGAAAAAATTGTCAATATTGATGAAATTTTAACATTTAATCTTTTGACTTTAAATGATGGTTGGATGTGAATTATTACTTTTTCAACTAAAATAAGTGTGTTTAAAGTCATTTCTGTGCCTGAAATTGGTCAAAATTGAAGATTTTGAGTAAGCAAAACTCTGTAAAAATGGCAAATTTGGTCACTGTGAGGGTTTAAAAAGTGGTTATTCAACATGAGACCCGATCCAAAAGACATTTTGAATCTTTTTTGGTAGAGTCCAAAAAATCCATTTTCTGATGAAAACGATGACCCCGGACCAGTCGAAAGTTGAAAAAATGGTCAATATTGATGAAATTTTAACATTTAGTCTTTTGACTTTAAATGACGGTTGGATGTGAATTATTACTTTTTCAACTAAAATAAGTGTGTTTAAAGTCATTTCTGTGCCTGAAATTGGTCAAAATTGAAGATTTTGAGTAAGCAAAACTCTGTAAAAATGGCAATTTTGGTCACTGTGAGGGTTTAAAAAGTGGTTATTCAACATGAGGCCCGATCCAAATGACATTTTGAATCATTTTTGGTAGAGTCCAAAAAAATCAATTTTCTGATGAAAAACGATGACCCCGGACCAGTCGAACGTTGAAAAAATGGTCAATATTGATGAAATTTTAACATTTAATCTTTTGACTTTAAATGACGGTTGGATGTGAATTATTACTTTTTCAACTAAAATAAGTGTGTTTAAAGTCATTTCTGTGCCTGAAATTGGTCAAAATTTAAGATTTTGAGTAAGCAAAACTCTGTAAAAATTGCAATTTTGGTCACTGTGAGGGTTTAAAAAGTGGTTATTCAACATGAGACCCGATCCCAAAAACATTTTGAATCTTTTTTGGTAGAGTCCAAAAAATCAATTTTCTGATGAAAAACGATGACCCCGGACCAGTCGAACGTTGAAAAAATTGTCAATATTGATGAAATTTTAACATTTAATCTTTTGACTTTAAATGACGGTTGGATGTGAATTATTACTTTTTCAACTAAAATAAGTGTGTTTAAAGTCATTTCTGTGCCTGAAATTGGTCAAAATTGAAGATTTTGAGTAAGCAAAACTCTGTAAAAATGGCAATTTTGGTCACTGTGAGGGTTTAAAAAGTGGTTATTCAACATGAGACCCGATCCAAAAGACATTTTGAATCTTTTTTGGTAGAGTCCAAAAAATCCATTTTCTGATGAAAAACGATGACCCCGGACCAGTCGAAAGTTGAAAAAATGGTCAATATTGATGAAATTTTAACATTTAGTCTTTTGACTTTAAATGACGGTTGGATGTGAATTATTACTTTTTCAACTAAAATAAGTGTGTTTAAAGTCATTTCTGTGCCTGAAATTGGTCAAAATTGAAGATTTTGAGTAAGCAAAACTCTGTAAAAATGGCAATTTTGGTCACTGTGAGGGTTTAAAAAGTGGTTATTCAACATGAGGCCCGATCCAAATGACATTTTGAATCATTTTTGGTAGAGTCCAAAAAAATCAATTTTCTGATGAAAAACGATGACCCCGGACCAGTCGAACGTTGAAAAAATGGTCAATATTGATGAAATTTTAACATTTAATCTTTTGACTTTAAATGACGGTTGGATGTGAATTATTACTTTTTCAACTAAAATAAGTGTGTTTAAAGTCATTTCTGTGCCTGAAATTGGTCAAAATTTAAGATTTTGAGTAAGCAAAACTCTGTAAAAATGGCAATTTTGGTCACTGTGAGGGTTTAAAAAGTGGTTATTCAACATGAGGCCCGATCCAAATGACATTTTGAATCATTTTTGGTAGAGTCCAAAAAATCAATTTTCTGATGAAAAACGATGACCCCGGACCAGTCGACCGTTGAAAAAATGGTCAATATTGATGAAATTTTAACATTTAATCTTTTGACTTTAAATAACGGTTGGATGTGAATTATTACTTTTTCAACTAAAATAAGTGTGTTTAAAGTCATTTCTGTGCCTGAAATTGGTCAAAATTGAAGATTTTGAGTAAGCAAAACTCTGTAAAAATGGCAATTTTGGTCACTGTGAGGGTTTAAAAAGTGGTTATTCATTATGAGACCCGATCCAAAAAACATTTTGAATCTTTTTTGGTAGAGTCCAAAAAATCAATTTTCTGATGAAAAACGATGACCCCGGACCAGTCGAACGTTGAAAAAATTGTCAATATTGATGAAATTTTAACATTTAATCTTTTGACTTTAAATGATGGTTGGATGTGAATTATTACTTTTTCAACTAAAATAAGTGTGTTTAAAGTCATTTCTGTGCCTGAAATTGGTCAAAATTGAAGATTTTGAGTAAGCAAAACTCTGTAAAAATGGCAATTTTGGTCACTGTGAGGGTTTAAAAAGTGGTTATTCAACATGAGACCCGATCCAAAAGACATTTTGAATCTTTTTTGGTAGAGTCCAAAAAATCCATTTTCTGATGAAAACGATGACCCCGGACCAGTCGAAAGTTGAAAAATGGTCAATATTGATGAAATTTTAACATTTAGTCTTTTGACTTTAAATGACGGTTGGATGTGAATTATTACTTTTTCAACTAAAATAAGTGTGTTTAAAGTCATTTCTGTGCCTGAAATTGGTCAAAATTGAAGATTTTGAGTAAGCAAAACTCTGTAAAAATGGCAATTTTGGTCACTGTGAGGGTTTAAAAAGTGGTTATTCAACATGAGGCCCGATCCAAATGACATTTTGAATCATTTTTGGTAGAGTCCAAAAAAATCAATTTTCTGATGAAAAACGATGACCCCGGACCAGTCGAACGTTGAAAAAATGGTCAATATTGATGAAATTTTAACATTTAATCTTTTGACTTTAAATGACGGTTGGATGTGAATTATTACTTTTTCAACTAAAATAAGTGTGTTTAAAGTCATTTCTGTGCCTGAAATTGGTCAAAATTTAAGATTTTGAGTAAGCAAAACTCTGTAAAAATGGCAATTTTGGTCACTGTGAGGGTTTAAAAAGTGGTTATTCAACATGAGGCCCGATCCAAATGACATTTTGAATCATTTTTGGTAGAGTCCAAAAAATCAATTTTCTGATGAAAAACGATGACCCCGGACCAGTCGACCGTTGAAAAAATGGTCAATATTGATGAAATTTTAACATTTAATCTTTTGACTTTAAATAACGGTTGGATGTGAATTATTACTTTTTCAACTAAAATAAGTGTGTTTAAAGTCATTTCTGTGCCTGAAATTGGTCAAAATTGAAGATTTTGAGTAAGCAAAACTCTGTAAAAATGGCAATTTTGGTCACTGTGAGGGTTTAAAAAGTGGTTATTCAACATGAGACCCGATCCAAAAAACATTTTGAATCTTTTTTGGTAGAGTCCAAAAAATCCATTTTCTGATGAAAAACGATGACCCCGGACCAGTCGAACGTTGAAAAAATGGTCAATATTGATGAAATTTTAACATTTAATCTTTTGACTTTAAATGACAGTTGGATGTGAATTATTACTTTTTCAACTAAAATAAGTGTGTTTAAAGTCATTTCTGTGCCTGAAAGTGGTCAAAATTGAAGATTTTGAGTAAGCAAAACTCTGTAAAAATGGCAATTTTGGTCACTGTGAGGGTTTAAAAAGTGGTTATTCAACATGAGACCCGACCCAAAAGACATTTTGAATCATTTTTGGTAGAGTCCAAAAAATCAATTTTCTGATGAAAAACGATGACCCCGGACCAGTCGAACGTTGAAAAAATGGTCAATATTGATGAAATTTTAACATTTAATCTTTTGACTTTAAATGACGGTTGGATGTGAATTATTACTTTTTCAACTAAAATAAGTGTGTTTAAAGTCATTTCTGTGCCTGAAATTGGTCAAAATTGAAGATTTTGAGTAAGCAAAACTCTGTAAAAATGGCAATTTTGGTCACTGTGAGGGTTTAAAAAGTGGTTATTCAACATGAGGCCCGATCCAAATGACATTTTGAATCATTTTTGGTAGAGTCCAAAAAATCAATTTTCTGATGAAAAACGATGACCCCGGACCAGTCGAACGTTGAAAAAATGGTCAATATTGATGAAATTTTAATATTTAATCTTTTGACTTTAAATGACGGTTGGATGTGAATTATTACTTTTTCAACTAAAATAAGTGTGTTTAAAGTCATTTCTGTGCCTGAAATTGGTCAAAATGTAAGATTTTGAGTAAGCAAAACTCTGTAAAAATGGCAATTTTGGTCACTGTGAGGGTTTAAAAAGTGGTTATTCAACATGAGGCCCAATCCAAATGACATTTTGAATCATTTTTGGTAGAGTCCAAAAAATCAATTTTCTGATGAAAAACGATGACCCCGGACCAGTCGAACGTTGAAAAAATGGTCAATATTGATGAAATTTTAACATTTAATCTTTTGACTTTAAATGACGGTTGGATGTGAATTATTACTTTTTCAACTAAAATAAGTGTGTTTAAAGTCATTTCTGTGCCTGAAATTGGTCAAAATTTAAGATTTTGAGTAAGCAAAACTCTGTAAAAATTGCAATTTTGGTCACTGTGAGGGTTTAAAAAGTGGTTATTCAACATGAGACCCGATCCAAAAAACATTTTGAATCTTTTTTGGTAGAGTCCAAAAAATCAATTTTCTGATGAAAAACGATGACCCCGGACCAGTCGAACGTTGAAAAAATTGTCAATATTGATGAAATTTTAACATTTAATCTTTTGACTTTAAATGACGGTTGGATGTGAATTATTACTTTTTCAACTAAAATAAGTGTGTTTAAAGTCATTTCTGTGCCTGAAATTGGTCAAAATTGAAGATTTTGAGTAAGCAAAACTCTGTAAAAATGGCAATTTTGGTCACTGTGAGGGTTTAAAAAGTGGTTATTCAACATGAGACCCGATCCAAAAGACATTTTGAATCTTTTTTGGTAGAGTCCAAAAAATCCATTTTCTGATGAAAAACGATGACCCCGGACCAGTCGAAAGTTGAAAAAATGGTCAATATTGATGAAATTTTAACATTTAGTCTTTTGACTTTAAATGACGGTTGGATGTGAATTATTACTTTTTCAACTAAAATAAGTGTGTTTAAAGTCATTTCTGTGCCTGAAATTGGTCAAAATTGAAGATTTTGAGTAAGCAAAACTCTGTAAAAATGGCAATTTTGGTCACTGTGAGGGTTTTAAAAGTGGTTATTCAACATGAGGCCCGATCCAAATGACATTTTGAATCATTTTTGGTAGAGTCCAAAAAAATCAATTTTCTGATGAAAAACGATGACCCCGGACCAGTCGAACGTTGAAAAAATGGTCAATATTGATGAAATTTTAACATTTAATCTTTTGACTTTAAATGACGGTTGGATGTGAATTATTACTTTTTCAACTAAAATAAGTGTGTTTAAAGTCATTTCTGTGCCTGAAATTGGTCAAAATTTAAGATTTTGAGTAAGCAAAACTCTGTAAAAATGGCAATTTTGGTCACTGTGAGGGTTTAAAAAGTGGTTATTCAACATGAGGCCCGATCCAAATGACATTTTGAATCATTTTTGGTAGAGTCCAAAAAATCAATTTTCTGATGAAAAACGATGACCCCGGACCAGTCGACCGTTGAAAAAATGGTCAATATTGATGAAATTTTAACATTTAATCTTTTGACTTTAAATAACGGTTGGATGTGAATTATTACTTTTTCAACTAAAATAAGTGTGTTTAAAGTCATTTCTGTGCCTGAAATTGGTCAAAATTGAAGATTTTGAGTAAGCAAAACTCTGTAAAAATGGCAATTTTGGTCACTGTGAGGGTTTAAAAAGTGGTTATTCAACATGAGACCCGATCCAAAAAACATTTTGAATCTTTTTTGGTAGAGTCCAAAAAATCCATTTTCTGATGAAAAACGATGACCCCGGACCAGTCGAACGTTGAAAAAATGGTCAATATTGATGAAATTTTAACATTTAATCTTTTGACTTTAAATGACGGTTGGATGTGAATTATTACTTTTTCAACTAAAATAAGTGTGTTTAAAGTCATTTCTGTGCCTGAAATTGGTCAAAATTGAAGATTTTGAGTAAGCAAAACTCTGTAAAAATGGCAATTTTGGTCACTGTGAGGGTTTAAAAAGTGGTTATTCAACATGAGGCCCGATCCAAATGACATTTTGAATCATTTTTGGTAGAGTCCAAAAAAATCAATTTTCTGATGAAAAACGATGACCCCGGACCAGTCGAACGTTGAAAAAATGGTCAATATTGATGAAATTTTAACATTTAATCTTTTGACTTTAAATGACGGTTGGATGTGAATTATTACTTTTTCAACTAAAATAAGTGTGTTTAAAGTCATTTCTGTGCCTGAAATTGGTCAAAATTTAAGATTTTGAGTAAGCAAAACTCTGTAAAAATGGCAATTTTGGTCACTGTGAGGGTTTAAAAAGTGGTTATTCAACATGAGGCCCGATCCAAATGACATTTTGAATCATTTTTGGTAGAGTCCAAAAAATCAATTTTCTGATGAAAAACGATGACCCCGGACCAGTCGAACGTTGAAAAAATGGTCAATATTGATGAAATTTTAACATTTAATCTTTTGACTTTAAATGACGGTTGGATGTGAATTATTACTTTTTCAACTAAAATAAGTGTGTTTAAAGTCATTTCTGTGCCTGAAATTGGTCAAAATTTAAGATTTTGAGTAAGCAAAACTCTGTAAAAATGGCAATTTTGGTCACTGTGAGGGTTTAAAAAGTGGTTATTCAACATGAGACCCGATCCAAAAGACATTTTGAATCTTTTTTGGTAGAGTCCAAAAAATCCATTTTCTGATGAAAAACGATGACCCCGGACCAGTCGAAAGTTGAAAAAATGGTCAATATTGATGAAATTTTAACATTTAGTCTTTTGACTTTAAATGACGGTTGGATGTGAATTATTACTTTTTCAACTAAAATAAGTGTGTTTAAAGTCATTTCTGTGCCTGAAATTGGTCAAAATTGAAGATTTTGAGTAAGCAAAACTCTGTAAAAATGGCAATTTTGGTCACTGTGAGGGTTTAAAAAGTGGTTATTCAACATGAGGCCCGATCCAAATGACATTTTGAATCATTTTTGGTAGAGTCCAAAAAAATCAATTTTCTGATGAAAAACGATGACCCCGGACCAGTCGAACGTTGAAAAAATGGTCAATATTGATGAAATTTTAACATTTAATCTTTTGACTTTAAATGACGGTTGGATGTGAATTATTACTTTTTCAACTAAAATAAGTGTGTTTAAAGTCATTTCTGTGCCTGAAATTGGTCAAAATTGAAGATTTTGAGTAAGCAAAACTCTGTAAAAATGGCAATTTTGGTCACTGTGAGGGTTTAAAAAGTGGTTATTCAACATGAGGCCCGATCCAAATGACATTTTGAATCATTTTTGGTAGAGTCCAAAAAATCAATTTTCTGATGAAAAACGATGACCCCGGACCAGTCGACCGTTGAAAAAATGGTCAATATTGATGAAATTTTAACATTTAATCTTTTGACTTTAAATAACGGTTGGATGTGAATTATTACTTTTTCAACTAAAATAAGTGTGTTTAAAGTCATTTCTGTGCCTGAAATTGGTCAAAATTGAAGATTTTGAGTAAGCAAAACTCTGTAAAAATGGCAATTTTGGTCACTGTGAGGGTTTAAAAAGTGGTTATTCATTATGAGAGCCGATCCAAAAAACATTTTGAATCTTTTTTGGTAGAGTCCAAAAAATCAATTTTCTGATGAAAAACGATGACCCCGGACCAGTCGAACGTTGAAAAAATTGTCAATATTGATGAAATTTTAACATTTAATCTTTTGACTTTAAATGATGGTTGGATGTGAATTATTACTTTTTCAACTAAAATAAGTGTGTTTAAAGTCATTTCTGTGCCTGAAATTGGTCAAAATTTAAGATTTTGAGTAAGCAAAACTCTGTAAAAATGGCAAATTTGGTCACTGTGAGGGTTTAAAAAGTGGTTATTCAACATGAGACCCGATCCAAAAGACATTTTGAATCTTTTTTGGTAGAGTCCAAAAAATCCATTTTCTGATGAAAACGATGACCCCGGACCAGTCGAAAGTTGAAAAAATGGTCAATATTGATGAAATTTTAACATTTAGTCTTTTGACTTTAAATGACGGTTGGATGTGAATTATTACTTTTTCAACTAAAATAAGTGTGTTTAAAGTCATTTCTGTGCCTGAAATTGGTCAAAATTGAAGATTTTGAGTAAGCAAAACTCTGTAAAAATGGCAATTTTGGTCACTGTGAGGGTTTAAAAAGTGGTTATTCAACATGAGACCCGATCCAAAAGACATTTTGAATCTTTTTTGGTAGAGTCCAAAAAATCCATTTTCTGATGAAAAACGATGACCCCGGACCAGTCGAAAGTTGAAAAAATGGTCAATATTGATGAAATTTTAACATTTAGTCTTTTGACTTTAAATGACGGTTGGATGTGAATTATTACTTTTTCAACTAAAATAAGTGTGTTTAAAGTCATTTCTGTGCCTGAAATTGGTCAAAATTGAAGATTTTGAGTAAGCAAAACTCTGTAAAAATGGCAATTTTGGTCACTGTGAGGGTTTAAAAAGTGGTTATTCAACATGAGGCCCGATCCAAATGACATTTTGAATCATTTTTGGTAGAGTCCAAAAAAATCAATTTTCTGATGAAAAACGATGACCCCGGACCAGTCGAACGTTGAAAAAATGGTCAATATTGATGAAATTTTAACATTTAATCTTTTGACTTTAAATGACGGTTGGATGTGAATTATTACTTTTTCAACTAAAATAAGTGTGTTTAAAGTCATTTCTGTGCCTGAAATTGGTCAAAATTTAAGATTTTGAGTAAGCAAAACTTTGTAAAAATGGCAATTTTGGTCACTGCGAGGGTTTAAAAAGTGGTTATTCAACATGAGGCCCGATCCAAATGACATTTTGAATCATTTTTGGTAGAGTCCAAAAAATCAATTTTCTGATGAAAAACGATGACCCCGGACCAGTCGACCGTTGAAAAAATGGTCAATATTGATGAAATTTTAACATTTAATCTTTTGACTTTAAATAACGGTTGGATGTGAATTATTACTTTTTCAACTAAAATAAGTGTGTTTAAAGTCATTTCTGTGCCTGAAATTGGTCAAAATTGAAGATTTTGAGTAAGCAAAACTCTGTAAAAATGGCAATTTTGGTCACTGTGAGGGTTTAAAAAGTGGTTATTCAACATGAGACCCGATCCAAAAAACATTTTGAATCTTTTTTGGTAGAGTCCAAAAAATCAATTTTCTGATGAAAAACGATGACCCCGGACCAGTCGAACGTTGAAAAAATGGTCAATATTGATGAAATTTTAACATTTAATCTTTTGACTTTAAATGACGGTTGGATGTGAATTATTACTTTTTCAACTAAAATAAGTGTGTTTAAAGTCATTTCTGTGCCTGAAATTGGTCAAAATTGAAGATTTTGAGTAAGCAAAACTCTGTAAAAATGGCAATTTTGGTCACTGTGAGGGTTTAAAAAGTGGTTATTCAACATGAGGCCCGATCCAAATGACATTTTGAATCATTTTTGGTAGAGTCCAAAAAAATCAATTTTCTGATGAAAAACGATGACCCCGGACCAGTCGAACGTTGAAAAAATGGTCAATATTGATGAAATTTTAACATTTAATCTTTTGACTTTAAATGACGGTTGGATGTGAATTATTACTTTTTCAACTAAAATAAGTGTGTTTAAAGTCATTTCTGTGCCTGAAATTGGTCAAAATTTAAGATTTTGAGTAAGCAAAACTCTGTAAAAATGGCAATTTTGGTCACTGTGAGGGTTTAAAAAGTGGTTATTCAACATGAGGCCCGATCCAAATGACATTTTGAATCATTTTTGGTAGAGTCCAAAAAAATCAATTTTCTGATGAAAAACGATGACCCCGGACCAGTCGAACGTTGAAAAAATGGTCAATATTGATGAAATGTTTACATTTAATCTTTTGACTTTAAATGACAGTTGGATGTGAATTATTACTTTTTCAACTAAAATAAGTGTGTTTAAAGTCATTTCTGTGCCTGAAAGTGGTCAAAATTGAAGATTTTGAGTAAGCAAAACTCTGTAAAAATGGCAATTTTGGTCACTGTGAGGGTTTAAAAAGTGGTTATTCAACATGAGACCCGACCCAAAAGACATTTTGAATCATTTTTGGTAGAGTCCAAAAAATCAATTTTCTGATGAAAAACGATGACCCCGGACCAGTCGAACGTTGAAAAAATGGTCAATATTGATGAAATTTTAACATTTAATCTTTTGACTTTAAATGACGGTTGGATGTGAATTATTACTTTTTCAACTAAAATAAGTGTGTTTAAAGTCATTTCTGTGCCTGAAATTGGTCAAAATTTAAGATTTTGAGTAAGCAAAACTCTGTAAAAATGGCAATTTTGGTCACTGTGAGGGTTTAAAAAGTGGTTATTCAACATGAGGCCCGATCCAAATGACATTTTGAATCATTTTTGGTAGAGTCCAAAAAAATCAATTTTCTGATGAAAAACGATGACCCCGGACCAGTCGAACGTTGAAAAAATGGTCAATATTGATGAAATGTTTACATTTAATCTTTTGACTTTAAATGACAGTTGGATGTGAATTATTACTTTTTCAACTAAAATAAGTGTGTTTAAAGTCATTTCTGTGCCTGAAAGTGGTCAAAATTGAAGATTTTGAGTAAGCAAAACTCTGTAAAAATGGCAATTTTGGTCACTGTGAGGGTTTAAAAAGTGGTTATTCAACATGAGACCCGACCCAAAAGACATTTTGAATCATTTTTGGTAGAGTCCAAAAAATCAATTTTCTGATGAAAAACGATGACCCCGGACCAGTCGAACGTTGAAAAAATGGTCAATATTGATGAAATTTTAACATTTAATCTTTTGACTTTAAATGACGGTTGGATGTGAATTATTACTTTTTCAACTAAAATAAGTGTGTTTAAAGTCATTTCTGTGCCTGAAATTGGTCAAAATTGAAGATTTTGAGTAAGCAAAACTCTGTAAAAATGGCAATTTTGGTCACTGTGAGGGTTTAAAAAGTGGTTATTCAACATGAGGCCCGATCCAAATGACATTTTGAATCATTTTTGGTAGAGTCCAAAAAATCAATTTTCTGATGAAAAACGATGACCCCGGACCAGTCGAACGTTGAAAAAATGGTCAATATTGATGAAATTTTAACATTTAATCTTTTGACTTTAAATGACGGTTGGATGTGAATTATTACTTTTTCAACTAAAATAAGTGTGTTTAAAGTCATTTCTGTGCCTGAAATTGGTCAAAATTTAAGATTTTGAGTAAGCAAAACTCTGTAAAAATTGCAATTTTGGTCACTGTGAGGGTTTAAAAAGTGGTTATTCAACATGAGACCCGATCCAAAAAACATTTTGAATCTTTTTTGGTAGAGTCCAAAAAATCAATTTTCTGATGAAAAACGATGACCCCGGACCAGTCGAACGTTGAAAAAATTGTCAATATTGATGAAATTTTAACATTTAATCTTTTGACTTTAAATGACGGTTGGATGTGAATTATTACTTTTTCAACTAAAATAAGTGTGTTTAAAGTCATTTCTGTGCCTGAAATTGGTCAAAATTGAAGATTTTGAGTAAGCAAAACTCTGTAAAAATGGCAATTTTGGTCACTGTGAGGGTTTAAAAAGTGGTTATTCAACATGAGACCCGATCCAAAAGACATTTTGAATCTTTTTTGGTAGAGTCCAAAAAATCCATTTTCTGATGAAAAACGATGACCCCGGACCAGTCGAAAGTTGAAAAAATGGTCAATATTGATGAAATTTTAACATTTAGTCTTTTGACTTTAAATGACGGTTGGATGTGAATTATTACTTTTTCAACTAAAATAAGTGTGTTTAAAGTCATTTCTGTGCCTGAAATTGGTCAAAATTGAAGATTTTGAGTAAGCAAAACTCTGTAAAAATGGCAATTTTGGTCACTGTGAGGGTTTAAAAAGTGGTTATTCAACATGAGGCCCGATCCAAATGACATTTTGAATCATTTTTGGTAGAGTCCAAAAAATCAATTTTCTGATGAAAAACGATGACCCCGGACCAGTCGAACGTTGAAAAAATGGTCAATATTGATGAAATTTTAATATTTAATCTTTTGACTTTAAATGACGGTTGGATGTGAATTATTACTTTTTCAACTAAAATAAGTGTGTTTAAAGTCATTTCTGTGCCTGAAATTGGTCAAAATGTAAGATTTTGAGTAAGCAAAACTCTGTAAAAATGGCAATTTTGGTCACTGTGAGGGTTTAAAAAGTGGTTATTCAACATGAGGCCCAATCCAAATGACATTTTGAATCATTTTTGGTAGAGTCCAAAAAATCAATTTTCTGATGAAAAACGATGACCCCGGACCAGTCGAACGTTGAAAAAATGGTCAATATTGATGAAATTTTAACATTTAATCTTTTGACTTTAAATGACGGTTGGATGTGAATTATTACTTTTTCAACTAAAATAAGTGTGTTTAAAGTCATTTCTGTGCCTGAAATTGGTCAAAATTTAAGATTTTGAGTAAGCAAAACTCTGTAAAAATTGCAATTTTGGTCACTGTGAGGGTTTAAAAAGTGGTTATTCAACATGAGACCCGATCCAAAAAACATTTTGAATCTTTTTTGGTAGAGTCCAAAAAATCAATTTTCTGATGAAAAACGATGACCCCGGACCAGTCGAACGTTGAAAAAATGGTCAATATTGATGAAATTTTAACATTTAATCTTTTGACTTTAAATGACGGTTGGATGTGAATTATTACTTTTTCAACTAAAATAAGTGTGTTTAAAGTCATTTCTGTGCCTGAAATTGGTCAAAATTGAAGATTTTGAGTAAGCAAAACTCTGTAAAAATGGCAATTTTGGTCACTGTGAGGGTTTAAAAAGTGGTTATTCAACATGAGACCCGATCCAAAAGACATTTTGAATCTTTTTTGGTAGAGTCCAAAAAATCCATTTTCTGATGAAAAACGATGACCCCGGACCAGTCGAAAGTTGAAAAAATGGTCAATATTGATGAAATTTTAACATTTAGTCTTTTGACTTTAAATGACGGTTGGATGTGAATTATTACTTTTTCAACTTGTGTTTAAAGTCATTTCTGTGCCTGAAATTGGTCAAAATTGAAGATTTTGAGTAAGCAAAACTCTGTAAAAATGGCAATTTTGGTCACTGTGAGGGTTTAAAAAGTGGTTATTCAACATGAGGCCCGATCCAAATGACATTTTGAATCATTTTTGGTAGAGTCCAAAAAAATCAATTTTCTGATGAAAAACGATGACCCCGGACCAGTCGAACGTTGAAAAAATGGTCAATATTGATGAAATTTTAACATTTAATCTTTTGACTTTAAATGACGGTTGGATGTGAATTATTACTTTTTCAACTAAAATAAGTGTGTTTAAAGTCATTTCTGTGCCTGAAATTGGTCAAAATTGAAGATTTTGAGTAAGCAAAACTCTGTAAAAATGGCAATTTTGGTCACTGTGAGGGTTTAAAAAGTGGTTATTCAACATGAGGCCCGATCCAAATGACATTTTGAATCATTTTTGGTAGAGTCCAAAAAAATCAATTTTCTGATGAAAAACGATGACCCCGGACCAGTCGAACGTTGAAAAAATGGTCAATATTGATGAAATTTTAACATTTAATCTTTTGACTTTAAATGACGGTGGATGTGAATTATTACTTTTTCAACTAAAATAAGTGTGTTTAAAGTCATTTCTGTGCCTGAAATTGGTCAAAATTTAAGATTTTGAGTAAGCAAAACTCTGTAAAAATGGCAATTTTGGTCACTGTGAGGGTTTAAAAAGTGGTTATTCAACATGAGGCCCGATCCAAATGACATTTTGAATCATTTTTGGTAGAGTCCAAAAAAATCAATTTTCTGATGAAAAACGATGACCCCGGACCAGTTGAACGTTGAAAAAATGGTCAATATTGATGAAATGTTTACATTTAATCTTTTGACTTTAAATGACAGTTGGATGTGAATTATTACTTTTTCAACTAAAATAAGTGTGTTTAAAGTCATTTCTGTGCCTGAAAGTGGTCAAAATTGAAGATTTTGAGTAAGCAAAACTCTGTAAAAATGGCAATTTTGGTCACTGTGAGGGTTTAAAAAGTGGTTATTCAACATGAGACCCGACCCAAAAGACATTTTGAATCATTTTTGGTAGAGTCCAAAAAATCAATTTTCTGATGAAAAACGATGACCCCGGACCAGTCGAACGTTGAAAAAATGGTCAATATTGATGAAATTTTAACATTTAATCTTTTGACTTTAAATGACGGTTGGATGTGAATTATTACTTTTTCAACTAAAATAAGTGTGTTTAAAGTCATTTCTGTGCCTGAAATTGGTCAAAATTGAAGATTTTGAGTAAGCAAAACTCTGTAAAAATGGCAATTTTGGTCACTGTGAGGGTTTAAAAAGTGGTTATTCAACATGAGGCCCGATCCAAATGACATTTTGAATCATTTTTGGTAGAGTCCAAAAATCAATTTTCTGATGAAAAACGATGACCCCGGACCTGTCGAACGTTGAAAAAATGGTCAATATTGATGAAATTTTAATATTTAATCTTTTGACTTTAAATGACGGTTGGATGTGAATTATTACTTTTTCAACTAAAATAAGTGTGTTTAAAGTCATTTCTGTGCCTGAAATTGGTCAAAATGTAAGATTTTGAGTAAGCAAAACTCTGTAAAAATGGCAATTTTGGTCACTGTGAGGGTTTAAAAAGTGGTTATTCAACATGAGGCCCAATCCAAATGACATTTTGAATCATTTTTGGTAGAGTCCAAAAAATCAATTTTCTGATGAAAAACGATGACCCCGGACCAGTCGAACGTTGAAAAAATGGTCAATATTGATGAAATTTTAACATTTAATCTTTTGACTTTAAATGACGGTTGGATGTGAATTATTACTTTTTCAACTAAAATAAGTGTGTTTAAAGTCATTTCTGTGCCTGAAATTGGTCAAAATTTAAGATTTTGAGTAAGCAAAACTCTGTAAAAATTGCAATTTTGGTCACTGTGAGGGTTTAAAAAGTGGTTATTCAACATGAGACCCGATCCAAAAAACATTTTGAATCTTTTTTGGTAGAGTCCAAAAAATCAATTTTCTGATGAAAAACGATGACCCCGGACCAGTCGAACGTTGAAAAAATTGTCAATATTGATGAAATTTTAACATTTAATCTTTTGACTTTAAATGACGGTTGGATGTGAATTATTACTTTTTCAACTAAAATAAGTGTGTTTAAAGTCATTTCTGTGCCTGAAATTGGTCAAAATTGAAGATTTTGAGTAAGCAAAACTCTGTAAAAATGGCAATTTTGGTCACTGTGAGGGTTTAAAAAGTGGTTATTCAACATGAGACCCGATCCAAAAGACATTTTGAATCTTTTTTGGTAGAGTCCAAAAAATCCATTTTCTGATGAAAAACGATGACCCCGGACCAGTCGAAAGTTGAAAAAATGGTCAATATTGATGAAATTTTAACATTTAGTCTTTTGACTTTAAATGACGGTTGGATGTGAATTATTACTTTTTCAACTAAAATAAGTGTGTTTAAAGTCATTTCTGTGCCTGAAATTGGTCAAAATTGAAGATTTTGAGTAAGCAAAACTCTGTAAAAATGGCAATTTTGGTCACTGTGAGGGTTTAAAAAGTGGTTATTCAACATGAGGCCCGATCCAAATGACATTTTGAATCATTTTTGGTAGAGTCCAAAAAAATCAATTTTCTGGTGAAAAACGATGACCCCGGACCAGTCGAACGTTGAAAAAATGGTCAATATTGATGAAATTTTAACATTTAATCTTTTGACTTTAAATGACGGTTGGATGTGAATTATTACTTTTTCAACTAAAATAAGTGTGTTTAAAGTCATTTCTGTGCCTGAAATTGGTCAAAATTTAAGATTTTGAGTAAGCAAAACTCTGTAAAAATGGCAATTTTGGTCACTGTGAGGGTTTAAAAAGTGGTTATTCAACATGAGGCCCGATCCAAATGACATTTTGAATCATTTTTGGTAGAGTCCAAAAAATCAATTTTCTGATGAAAAACGATGACCCCGGACCAGTCGACCGTTGAAAAAATGGTCAATATTGATGAAATTTTAACATTTAATCTTTTGACTTTAAATAACGGTTGGATGTGAATTATTACTTTTTCAACTAAAATAAGTGTGTTTAAAGTCATTTCTGTGCCTGAAATTGGTCAAAATTGAAGATTTTGAGTAAGCAAAACTCTGTAAAAATGGCAATTTTGGTCACTGTGAGGGTTTAAAAAGTGGTTATTCATTATGAGACCCGATCCAAAAAACATTTTGAATCTTTTTTGGTAGAGTCCAAAAAATCAATTTTCTGATGAAAAACGATGACCCCGGACCAGTCGAACGTTGAAAAAATTGTCAATATTGATGAAATTTTAACATTTAATCTTTTGACTTTAAATGATGGTTGGATGTGAATTATTACTTTTTCAACTAAAATAAGTGTGTTTAAAGTCATTTCTGTGCCTGAAATTGGTCAAAATTGAAGATTTTGAGTAAGCAAAACTCTGTAAAAATGGCAATTTTGGTCACTGTGAGGGTTTAAAAAGTGGTTATTCAACATGAGACCCGATCCAAAAGACATTTTGAATCTTTTTTGGTAGAGTCCAAAAAATCCATTTTCTGATGAAAAACGATGACCCCGGACCAGTCGAAAGTTGAAAAAATGGTCAATATTGATGAAATTTTAACATTTAGTCTTTTGACTTTAAATGACGGTTGGATGTGAATTATTACTTTTTCAACTAAAATAAGTGTGTTTAAAGTCATTTCTGTGCCTGAAATTGGTCAAAATTGAAGATTTTGAGTAAGCAAAACTCTGTAAAAATTGCAATTTTGGTCACTGTGAGGGTTTAAAAAGTGGTTATTCAACATGAGGCCCGATCCAAATGACATTTTGAATCATTTTTGGTAGAGTCCAAAAAATCAATTTTCTGATGAAAAACGATGACCCCGGACCAGTCGAACGTTGAAAAAATGGTCAATATTGATGAAATTTTAATATTTAATCTTTTGACTTTAAATGACGGTTGGATGTGAATTATTACTTTTTCAACTAAAATAAGTGTGTTTAAAGTCATTTCTGTGCCTGAAATTGGTCAAAATGTAAGATTTTGAGTAAGCAAAACTCTGTAAAAATGGCAATTTTGGTCACTGTGAGGGTTTAAAAAGTGGTTATTCAACATGAGGCCCAATCCAAATGACATTTTGAATCATTTTTGGTAGAGTCCAAAAAATCAATTTTCTGATGAAAAACGATGACCCCGGACCAGTCGAACGTTGAAAAAATGGTCAATATTGATGAAATTTTAACATTTAATCTTTTGACTTTAAATGACGGTTGGATGTGAATTATTACTTTTTCAACTAAAATAAGTGTGTTTAAAGTCATTTCTGTGCCTGAAATTGGTCAAAATTTAAGATTTTGAGTAAGCAAAACTCTGTAAAAATTGCAATTTTGGTCACTGTGAGGGTTTAAAAAGTGGTTATTCAACATGAGACCCGATCCAAAAAACATTTTGAATCTTTTTTGGTAGAGTCCAAAAAATCAATTTTCTGATGAAAAACGATGACCCCGGACCAGTCGAACGTTGAAAAAATGGTCAATATTGATGAAATTTTAACATTTAATCTTTTGACTTTAAATGACGGTTGGATGTGAATTATTACTTTTTCAACTAAAATAAGTGTGTTTAAAGTCATTTCTGTGCCTGAAATTGGTCAAAATTGAAGATTTTGAGTAAGCAAAACTCTGTAAAAATGGCAATTTTGGTCACTGTGAGGGTTTAAAAAGTGGTTATTCAACATGAGACCCGATCCAAAAGACATTTTGAATCTTTTTTGGTAGAGTCCAAAAAATCCATTTTCTGATGAAAAACGATGACCCCGGACCAGTCGAAAGTTGAAAAAATGGTCAATATTGATGAAATTTTAACATTTAGTCTTTTGACTTTAAATGACGGTTGGATGTGAATTATTACTTTTTCAACTAAAATAAGTGTGTTTAAAGTCATTTCTGTGCCTGAAATTGGTCAAAATTGAAGATTTTGAGTAAGCAAAACTCTGTAAAAATGGCAATTTTGGTCACTGTGAGGGTTTAAAAAGTGGTTATTCAACATGAGGCCCGATCCAAATGACATTTTGAATCATTTTTGGTAGAGTCCAAAAAAATCAATTTTCTGATGAAAAACGATGACCCCGGACCAGTCGAACGTTGAAAAAATGGTCAATATTGATGAAATTTTAACATTTAATCTTTTGACTTTAAATGACGGTTGGATGTGAATTATTACTTTTTCAACTAAAATAAGTGTGTTTAAAGTCATTTCTGTGCCTGAAATTGGTCAAAATTGAAGATTTTGAGTAAGCAAAACTCTGTAAAAATGGCAATTTTGGTCACTGTGAGGGTTTAAAAAGTGGTTATTCAACATGAGGCCCGATCCAAATGACATTTTGAATCATTTTTGGTAGAGTCCAAAAAAATCAATTTTCTGATGAAAAACGATGACCCCGGACCAGTCGAACGTTGAAAAAATGGTCAATATTGATGAAATTTTAACATTTAATCTTTTGACTTTAAATGACGGTTGGATGTGAATTATTACTTTTTCAACTAAAATAAGTGTGTTTAAAGTCATTTCTGTGCCTGAAATTGGTCAAAATTTAAGATTTTGAGTAAGCAAAACTCTGTAAAAATGGCAATTTTGGTCACTGTGAGGGTTTAAAAAGTGGTTATTCAACATGAGGCCCGATCCAAATGACATTTTGAATCATTTTTGGTAGAGTCCAAAAAAATCAATTTTCTGATGAAAAACGATGACCCCGGACCAGTTGAACGTTGAAAAAATGGTCAATATTGATGAAATGTTTACATTTAATCTTTTGACTTTAAATGACAGTTGGATGTGAATTATTACTTTTTCAACTAAAATAAGTGTGTTTAAAGTCATTTCTGTGCCTGAAAGTGGTCAAAATTGAAGATTTTGAGTAAGCAAAACTCTGTAAAAATGGCAATTTTGGTCACTGTGAGGGTTTAAAAAGTGGTTATTCAACATGAGACCCGACCCAAAAGACATTTTGAATCATTTTTGGTAGAGTCCAAAAAATCAATTTTCTGATGAAAAACGATGACCCCGGACCAGTCGAACGTTGAAAAAATGGTCAATATTGATGAAATTTTAACATTTAATCTTTTGACTTTAAATGACGGTTGGATGTGAATTATTACTTTTTCAACTAAAATAAGTGTGTTTAAAGTCATTTCTGTGCCTGAAATTGGTCAAAATTGAAGATTTTGAGTAAGCAAAACTCTGTAAAAATGGCAATTTTGGTCACTGTGAGGGTTTAAAAAGTGGTTATTCAACATGAGGCCCGATCCAAATGACATTTTGAATCATTTTTGGTAGAGTCCAAAAAATCAATTTTCTGATGAAAAACGATGACCCCGGACCTGTCGAACGTTGAAAAAATGGTCAATATTGATGAAATTTTAATATTTAATCTTTTGACTTTAAATGACGGTTGGATGTGAATTATTACTTTTTCAACTAAAATAAGTGTGTTTAAAGTCATTTCTGTGCCTGAAATTGGTCAAAATGTAAGATTTTGAGTAAGCAAAACTCTGTAAAAATGGCAATTTTGGTCACTGTGAGGGTTTAAAAAGTGGTTATTCAACATGAGGCCCAATCCAAATGACATTTTGAATCATTTTTGGTAGAGTCCAAAAAATCAATTTTCTGATGAAAAACGATGACCCCGGACCAGTCGAACGTTGAAAAAATGGTCAAAATTGATGAAATTTTAACATTTAATCTTTTGACTTTAAATGACGGTTGGATGTGAATTATTACTTTTTCAACTAAAATAAGTGTGTTTAAAGTCATTTCTGTGCCTGAAATTGGTCAAAATGTAAGATTTTGAGTAAGCACAACTCTGTAAAAATTGCAATTTTGGTCACTGTGAGGGTTTAAAAAGTGGTTATTCAACATGAGACCCGATCCAAAAAACATTTTGAATCTTTTTTGGTAGAGTCCAAAAAATCAATTTTCTGATGAAAAACGATGACCCCGGACCAGTCGAACGTTGAAAAAATTGTCAATATTGATGAAATTTTAACATTTAATCTTTTGACTTTAAATGACGGTTGGATGTGAATTATTACTTTTTCAACTAAAATAAGTGTGTTTAAAGTCATTTCTGTGCCTGAAATTGGTCAAAATTGAAGATTTTGAGTAAGCAAAACTCTGTAAAAATGGCAATTTTGGTCACTGTGAGGGTTTAAAAAGTGGTTATTCAACATGAGACCCGATCCAAAAGACATTTTGAATCTTTTTTGGTAGAGTCCAAAAAATCCATTTTCTGATGAAAAACGATGACCCCGGACCAGTCGAAAGTTGAAAAAATGGTCAATATTGATGAAATTTTAACATTTAGTCTTTTGACTTTAAATGACGGTTGGATGTGAATTATTACTTTTTCAACTAAAATAAGTGTGTTTAAAGTCATTTCTGTGCCTGAAATTGGTCAAAATTGAAGATTTTGAGTAAGCAAAACTCTGTAAAAATGGCAATTTTGGTCACTGTGAGGGTTTAAAAAGTGGTTATTCAACATGAGGCCCGATCCAAATGACATTTTGAATCATTTTTGGTAGAGTCCAAAAAAATCAATTTTCTGGTGAAAAACGATGACCCCGGACCAGTCGAACGTTGAAAAAATGGTCAATATTGATGAAATTTTAACATTTAATCTTTTGACTTTAAATGACGGTTGGATGTGAATTATTACTTTTTCAACTAAAATAAGTGTGTTTAAAGTCATTTCTGTGCCTGAAATTGGTCAAAATGTAAGATTTTGAGTAAGCACAACTCTGTAAAAATTGCAATTTTGGTCACTGTGAGGGTTTAAAAAGTGGTTATTCAACATGAGACCCGATCCAAAAAACATTTTGAATCTTTTTTGGTAGAGTCCAAAAAATCAATTTTCTGATGAAAAACGATGACCCCGGACCAGTCGAACGTTGAAAAAATTGTCAATATTGATGAAATTTTAACATTTAATCTTTTGACTTTAAATGACGGTTGGATGTGAATTATTACTTTTTCAACTAAAATAAGTGTGTTTAAAGTCATTTCTGTGCCTGAAATTGGTCAAAATTGAAGATTTTGAGTAAGCAAAACTCTGTAAAAATGGCAATTTTGGTCACTGTGAGGGTTTAAAAAGTGGTTATTCAACATGAGACCCGATCCAAAAGACATTTTGAATCTTTTTTGGTAGAGTCCAAAAAATCCATTTTCTGATGAAAAACGATGACCCCGGACCAGTCGAAAGTTGAAAAAATGGTCAATATTGATGAAATTTTAACATTTAGTCTTTTGACTTTAAATGACGGTTGGATGTGAATTATTACTTTTTCAACTAAAATAAGTGTGTTTAAAGTCATTTCTGTGCCTGAAATTGGTCAAAATTGAAGATTTTGAGTAAGCAAAACTCTGTAAAAATGGCAATTTTGGTCACTGTGAGGGTTTAAAAAGTGGTTATTCAACATGAGGCCCGATCCAAATGACATTTTGAATCATTTTTGGTAGAGTCCAAAAAAATCAATTTTCTGGTGAAAAACGATGACCCCGGACCAGTCGAACGTTGAAAAAATGGTCAATATTGATGAAATTTTAACATTTAATCTTTTGACTTTAAATGACGGTTGGATGTGAATTATTACTTTTTCAACTAAAATAAGTGTGTTTAAAGTCATTTCTGTGCCTGAAATTGGTCAAAATTTAAGATTTTGAGTAAGCAAAACTCTGTAAAAATGGCAATTTTGGTCACTGTGAGGGTTTAAAAAGTGGTTATTCAACATGAGGCCCGATCCAAATGACATTTTGAATCATTTTTGGTAGAGTCCAAAAAATCAATTTTCTGATGAAAAACGATGACCCCGGACCAGTCGACCGTTGAAAAAATGGTCAATATTGATGAAATTTTAACATTTAATCTTTTGACTTTAAATAACGGTTGGATGTGAATTATTACTTTTTCAACTAAAATAAGTGTGTTTAAAGTCATTTCTGTGCCTGAAATTGGTCAAAATTGAAGATTTTGAGTAAGCAAAACTCTGTAAAAATGGCAATTTTGGTCACTGTGAGGGTTTAAAAAGTGGTTATTCATTATGAGACCCGATCCAAAAAACATTTTGAATCTTTTTTGGTAGAGTCCAAAAAATCAATTTTCTGATGAAAAACGATGACCCCGGACCAGTCGAACGTTGAAAAAATTGTCAATATTGATGAAATTTTAACATTTAATCTTTTGACTTTAAATGATGGTTGGATGTGAATTATTACTTTTTCAACTAAAATAAGTGTGTTTAAAGTCATTTCTGTGCCTGAAATTGGTCAAAATTGAAGATTTTGAGTAAGCAAAACTCTGTAAAAATGGCAATTTTGGTCACTGTGAGGGTTTAAAAAGTGGTTATTCAACATGAGACCCGATCCAAAAGACATTTTGAATCTTTTTTGGTAGAGTCCAAAAAATCCATTTTCTGATGAAAAACGATGACCCCGGACCAGTCGAAAGTTGAAAAAATGGTCAATATTGATGAAATTTTAACATTTAGTCTTTTGACTTTAAATGACGGTTGGATGTGAATTATTACTTTTTCAACTAAAATAAGTGTGTTTAAAGTCATTTCTGTGCCTGAAATTGGTCAAAATTGAAGATTTTGAGTAAGCAAAACTCTGTAAAAATTGCAATTTTGGTCACTGTGAGGGTTTAAAAAGTGGTTATTCAACATGAGGCCCGATCCAAATGACATTTTGAATCATTTTTGGTAGAGTCCAAAAAATCAATTTTCTGATGAAAAACGATGACCCCGGACCAGTCGAACGTTGAAAAAATGGTCAATATTGATGAAATTTTAATATTTAATCTTTTGACTTTAAATGACGGTTGGATGTGAATTATTACTTTTTCAACTAAAATAAGTGTGTTTAAAGTCATTTCTGTGCCTGAAATTGGTCAAAATGTAAGATTTTGAGTAAGCAAAACTCTGTAAAAATGGCAATTTTGGTCACTGTGAGGGTTTAAAAAGTGGTTATTCAACATGAGGCCCAATCCAAATGACATTTTGAATCATTTTTGGTAGAGTCCAAAAAATCAATTTTCTGATGAAAAACGATGACCCCGGACCAGTCGAACGTTGAAAAAATGGTCAATATTGATGAAATTTTAACATTTAATCTTTTGACTTTAAATGACGGTTGGATGTGAATTATTACTTTTTCAACTAAAATAAGTGTGTTTAAAGTCATTTCTGTGCCTGAAATTGGTCAAAATTTAAGATTTTGAGTAAGCAAAACTCTGTAAAAATTGCAATTTTGGTCACTGTGAGGGTTTAAAAAGTGGTTATTCAACATGAGACCCGATCCAAAAAACATTTTGAATCTTTTTTGGTAGAGTCCAAAAAATCAATTTTCTGATGAAAAACGATGACCCCGGACCAGTCGAACGTTGAAAAAATGGTCAATATTGATGAAATTTTAACATTTAATCTTTTGACTTTAAATGACGGTTGGATGTGAATTATTACTTTTTCAACTAAAATAAGTGTGTTTAAAGTCATTTCTGTGCCTGAAATTGGTCAAAATTGAAGATTTTGAGTAAGCAAAACTCTGTAAAAATGGCAATTTTGGTCACTGTGAGGGTTTAAAAAGTGGTTATTCAACATGAGACCCGATCCAAAAGACATTTTGAATCATTTTTGGTAGAGTCCTGAAATCAATTTTCTGATGAAAAACGATGACCCCGGACCAGTCGACCGTTGAAAAAATGGTCAATATTGATGAAATTTTAACATTTAATCTTTTGACTTTAAATAACGGTTGGATGTGAATTATTACTTTTTCAACTAAAATAAGTGTGTTTAAAGTCATTTCTGTGCCTGAAATTGGTCAAAATTGAAGATTTTGAGTAAGCAAAACTCTGTAAAAATGGCAATTTTGGTCACTGTGAGGGTTTAAAAAGTGGTTATTCATTATGAGACCCGATCCAAAAAACATTTTGAATCTTTTTTGGTAGAGTCCAAAAAATCAATTTTCTGATGAAAAACGATGACCCCGGACCAGTCGAACGTTGAAAAAATTGTCAATATTGATGAAATTTTAACATTTAATCTTTTGACTTTAAATGATGGTTGGATGTGAATTATTACTTTTTCAACTAAAATAAGTGTGTTTAAAGTCATTTCTGTGCCTGAAATTGGTCAAAATTGAAGATTTTGAGTAAGCAAAACTCTGTAAAAATGGCAATTTTGGTCACTGTGAGGGTTTAAAAAGTGGTTATTCAACATGAGACCCGATCCAAAAGACATTTTGAATCTTTTTTGGTAGAGTCCAAAAAATCCATTTTCTGATGAAAAACGATGACCCCGGACCAGTCGAAAGTTGAAAAAATGGTCAATATTGATGAAATTTTAACATTTAGTCTTTTGACTTTAAATGACGGTTGGATGTGAATTATTACTTTTTCAACTAAAATAAGTGTGTTTAAAGTCATTTCTGTGCCTGAAATTGGTCAAAATTGAAGATTTTGAGTAAGCAAAACTCTGTAAAAATTGCAATTTTGGTCACTGTGAGGGTTTAAAAAGTGGTTATTCAACATGAGGCCCGATCCAAATGACATTTTGAATCATTTTTGGTAGAGTCCAAAAAATCAATTTTCTGATGAAAAACGATGACCCCGGACCAGTCGAACGTTGAAAAAATGGTCAATATTGATGAAATTTTAATATTTAATCTTTTGACTTTAAATGACGGTTGGATGTGAATTATTACTTTTTCAACTAAAATAAGTGTGTTTAAAGTCATTTCTGTGCCTGAAATTGGTCAAAATGTAAGATTTTGAGTAAGCAAAACTCTGTAAAAATGGCAATTTTGGTCACTGTGAGGGTTTAAAAAGTGGTTATTCAACATGAGGCCCAATCCAAATGACATTTTGAATCATTTTTGGTAGAGTCCAAAAAATCAATTTTCTGATGAAAAACGATGACCCCGGACCAGTCGAACGTTGAAAAAATGGTCAATATTGATGAAATTTTAACATTTAATCTTTTGACTTTAAATGACGGTTGGATGTGAATTATTACTTTTTCAACTAAAATAAGTGTGTTTAAAGTCATTTCTGTGCCTGAAATTGGTCAAAATTTAAGATTTTGAGTAAGCAAAACTCTGTAAAAATTGCAATTTTGGTCACTGTGAGGGTTTAAAAAGTGGTTATTCAACATGAGACCCGATCCAAAAAACATTTTGAATCTTTTTTGGTAGAGTCCAAAAAATCAATTTTCTGATGAAAAACGATGACCCCGGACCAGTCGAACGTTGAAAAAATGGTCAATATTGATGAAATTTTAACATTTAATCTTTTGACTTTAAATGACGGTTGGATGTGAATTATTACTTTTTCAACTAAAATAAGTGTGTTTAAAGTCATTTCTGTGCCTGAAATTGGTCAAAATTGAAGATTTTGAGTAAGCAAAACTCTGTAAAAATGGCAATTTTGGTCACTGTGAGGGTTTAAAAAGTGGTTATTCAACATGAGACCCGATCCAAAAGACATTTTGAATCTTTTTTGGTAGAGTCCAAAAAATCCATTTTCTGATGAAAAACGATGACCCCGGACCAGTCGAAAGTTGAAAAAATGGTCAATATTGATGAAATTTTAACATTTAGTCTTTTGACTTTAAATGACGGTTGGATGTGAATTATTACTTTTTCAACTAAAATAAGTGTGTTTAAAGTCATTTCTGTGCCTGAAATTGGTCAAAATTGAAGATTTTGAGTAAGCAAAACTCTGTAAAAATGGCAATTTTGGTCACTGTGAGGGTTTAAAAAGTGGTTATTCAACATGAGGCCCGATCCAAATGACATTTTGAATCATTTTTGGTAGAGTCCAAAAAAATCAATTTTCTGATGAAAAACGATGACCCCGGACCAGTCGAACGTTGAAAAAATGGTCAATATTGATGAAATTTTAACATTTAATCTTTTGACTTTAAATGACGGTTGGATGTGAATTATTACTTTTTCAACTAAAATAAGTGTGTTTAAAGTCATTTCTGTGCCTGAAATTGGTCAAAATTGAAGATTTTGAGTAAGCAAAACTCTGTAAAAATGGCAATTTTGGTCACTGTGAGGGTTTAAAAAGTGGTTATTCAACATGAGGCCCGATCCAAATGACATTTTGAATCATTTTTGGTAGAGTCCAAAAAAATCAATTTTCTGATGAAAAACGATGACCCCGGACCAGTCGAACGTTGAAAAAATGGTCAATATTGATGAAATTTTAACATTTAATCTTTTGACTTTAAATGACGGTTGGATGTGAATTATTACTTTTTCAACTAAAATAAGTGTGTTTAAAGTCATTTCTGTGCCTGAAATTGGTCAAAATTTAAGATTTTGAGTAAGCAAAACTCTGTAAAAATGGCAATTTTGGTCACTGTGAGGGTTTAAAAAGTGGTTATTCAACATGAGGCCCGATCCAAATGACATTTTGAATCATTTTTGGTAGAGTCCAAAAAAATCAATTTTCTGATGAAAAACGATGACCCCGGACCAGTCGAACGTTGAAAAAATGGTCAATATTGATGAAATGTTTACATTTAATCTTTTGACTTTAAATGACAGTTGGATGTGAATTATTACTTTTTCAACTAAAATAAGTGTGTTTAAAGTCATTTCTGTGCCTGAAAGTGGTCAAAATTGAAGATTTTGAGTAAGCAAAACTCTGTAAAAATGGCAAGTTTGGTCACTGTGAGGGTTTAAAAAGTGGTTATTCAACATGAGACCCGACCCAAAAGACATTTTGAATCATTTTTGGTAGAGTCCAAAAAATCAATTTTCTGATGAAAAACGATGACCCCGGACCAGTCAAACGTTGAAAAAATGGTCAATATTGATGAAATTTTAACATTTAATCTTTTGACTTTAAATGACGGTTGGATGTGAATTATTACTTTTTCAACTAAAATAAGTGTGTTTAAAGTCATTTCTGTGCCTGAAATTGGTCAAAATTGAAGATTTTGAGTAAGCAAAACTCTGTAAAAATGGCAATTTTGGTCACTGTGAGGGTTTAAAAAGTGGTTATTCAACATGAGGCCCGATCCAAATGACATTTTGAATCATTTTTGGTAGAGTCCAAAAAATCAATTTTCTGATGAAAAACGATGACCCCGGACCTGTCGAACGTTGAAAAAATGGTCAATATTGATGAAATTTTAATATTTAATCTTTTGACTTTAAATGACGGTTGGATGTGAATTATTACTTTTTCAACTAAAATAAGTGTGTTTAAAGTCATTTCTGTGCCTGAAATTGGTCAAAATGTAAGATTTTGAGTAAGCAAAACTCTGTAAAAATGGCAATTTTGGTCACTGTGAGGGTTTAAAAAGTGGTTATTCAACATGAGGCCCAATCCAAATGACATTTTGAATCATTTTTGGTAGAGTCCAAAAAATCAATTTTCTGATGAAAAACGATGACCCCGGACCAGTCGAACGTTGAAAAAATGGTCAATATTGATGAAATTTTAACATTTAATCTTTTGACTTTAAATGACGGTTGGATGTGAATTATTACTTTTTCAACTAAAATAAGTGTGTTTAAAGTCATTTCTGTGCCTGAAATTGGTCAAAATTTAAGATTTTGAGTAAGCAAAACTCTGTAAAAATTGCAATTTTGGTCACTGTGAGGGTTTAAAAAGTGGTTATTCAACATGAGACCCGATCCAAAAAACATTTTGAATCTTTTTTGGTAGAGTCCAAAAAATCAATTTTCTGATGAAAAACGATGACCCCGGACCAGTCGAACGTTGAAAAAATTGTCAATATTGATGAAATTTTAACATTTAATCTTTTGACTTTAAATGACGGTTGGATGTGAATTATTACTTTTTCAACTAAAATAAGTGTGTTTAAAGTCATTTCTGTGCCTGAAATTGGTCAAAATTGAAGATTTTGAGTAAGCAAAACTCTGTAAAAATGGCAATTTTGGTCACTGTGAGGGTTTAAAAAGTGGTTATTCAACATGAGACCCGATCCAAAAGACATTTTGAATCTTTTTTGGTAGAGTCCAAAAAATCCATTTTCTGATGAAAAACGATGACCCCGGACCAGTCGAAAGTTGAAAAAATGGTCAATATTGATGAAATTTTAACATTTAGTCTTTTGACTTTAAATGACGGTTGGATGTGAATTATTACTTTTTCAACTAAAATAAGTGTGTTTAAAGTCATTTCTGTGCCTGAAATTGGTCAAAATTGAAGATTTTGAGTAAGCAAAACTCTGTAAAAATGGCAATTTTGGTCACTGTGAGGGTTTAAAAAGTGGTTATTCAACATGAGGCCCGATCCAAATGACATTTTGAATCATTTTTGGTAGAGTCCAAAAAAATCAATTTTCTGATGAAAAACGATGACCCCGGACCAGTCGAACGTTGAAAAAATGGTCAATATTGATGAAATTTTAACATTTAATCTTTTGACTTTAAATGACGGTTGGATGTGAATTATTACTTTTTCAACTAAAATAAGTGTGTTTAAAGTCATTTCTGTGCCTGAAATTGGTCAAAATTGAAGATTTTGAGTAAGCAAAACTCTGTAAAAATGGCAATTTTGGTCACTGTGAGGGTTTAAAAAGTGGTTATTCAACATGAGGCCCGATCCAAATGACATTTTGAATCATTTTTGGTAGAGTCCAAAAAATCAATTTTCTGATGAAAAACGATGACCCCGGACCAGTCGAACGTTGAAAAAATTGTCAATATTGATGAAATTTTAACATTTAATCTTTTGACTTTAAATGATGGTTGGATGTGAATTATTACTTTTTCAACTAAAATAAGTGTGTTTAAAGTCATTTCTGTGCCTGAAATTGGTCAAAATTGAAGATTTTGAGTAAGTAAAACTCTGTAAAAATGGCAAATTTGGTCACTGTGAGGGTTTAAAAAGTGGTTATTCAACATGAGACCCGATCCAAAAGACATTTTGAATCTTTTTTGGTAGAGTCCAAAAAATCCATTTTCTGATGAAAACGATGACCCCGGACCAGTCGAAAGTTGAAAAAATGGTCAATATTGATGAAATTTTAACATTTAGTCTTTTGACTTTAAATGACGGTTGGATGTGAATTATTACTTTTTCAACTAAAATAAGTGTGTTTAAAGTCATTTCTGTGCCTGAAATTGGTCAAAATTGAAGATTTTGAGTAAGCAAAACTCTGTAAAAATGGCAATTTTGGTCACTGTGAGGGTTTAAAAAGTGGTTATTCAACATGAGGCCCGATCCAAATGACATTTTGAATCATTTTTGGTAGAGTCCAAAAAAATCAATTTTCTGATGAAAAACGATGACCCCGGACCAGTCGAACGTTGAAAAAATGGTCAATATTGATGAAATTTTAACATTTAATCTTTTGACTTTAAATGACGGTTGGATGTGAATTATTACTTTTTCAACTAAAATAAGTGTGTTTAAAGTCATTTCTGTGCCTGAAATTGGTCAAAATTTAAGATTTTGAGTAAGCAAAACTCTGTAAAAATTGCAATTTTGGTCACTGTGAGGGTTTAAAAAGTGGTTATTCAACATGAGACCCGATCCCAAAAACATTTTGAATCTTTTTTGGTAGAGTCCAAAAAATCAATTTTCTGATGAAAAACGATGACCCCGGACCAGTCGAACGTTGAAAAAATTGTCAATATTGATGAAATTTTAACATTTAATCTTTTGACTTTAAATGACGGTTGGATGTGAATTATTACTTTTTCAACTAAAATAAGTGTGTTTAAAGTCATTTCTGTGCCTGAAATTGGTCAAAATTGAAGATTTTGAGTAAGCAAAACTCTGTAAAAATGGCAATTTTGGTCACTGTGAGGGTTTAAAAAGTGGTTATTCAACATGAGACCCGATCCAAAAGACATTTTGAATCTTTTTTGGTAGAGTCCAAAAAATCCATTTTCTGATGAAAAACGATGACCCCGGACCAGTCGAAAGTTGAAAAAATGGTCAATATTGATGAAATTTTAACATTTAGTCTTTTGACTTTAAATGACGGTTGGATGTGAATTATTACTTTTTCAACTAAAATAAGTGTGTTTAAAGTCATTTCTGTGCCTGAAATTGGTCAAAATTGAAGATTTTGAGTAAGCAAAACTCTGTAAAAATGGCAATTTTGGTCACTGTGAGGGTTTAAAAAGTGGTTATTCAACATGAGGCCCGATCCAAATGACATTTTGAATCATTTTTGGTAGAGTCCAAAAAAATCAATTTTCTGATGAAAAACGATGACCCCGGACCAGTCGAACGTTGAAAAAATGGTCAATATTGATGAAATTTTAACATTTAATCTTTTGACTTTAAATGACGGTTGGATGTGAATTATTACTTTTTCAACTAAAATAAGTGTGTTTAAAGTCATTTCTGTGCCTGAAATTGGTCAAAATTTAAGATTTTGAGTAAGCAAAACTCTGTAAAAATGGCAATTTTGGTCACTGTGAGGGTTTAAAAAGTGGTTATTCAACATGAGGCCCGATCCAAATGACATTTTGAATCATTTTTGGTAGAGTCCAAAAAATCAATTTTCTGATGAAAAACGATGACCCCGGACCAGTCGACCGTTGAAAAAATGGTCAATATTGATGAAATTTTAACATTTAATCTTTTGACTTTAAATAACGGTTGGATGTGAATTATTACTTTTTCAACTAAAATAAGTGTGTTTAAAGTCATTTCTGTGCCTGAAATTGGTCAAAATTGAAGATTTTGAGTAAGCAAAACTCTGTAAAAATGGCAATTTTGGTCACTGTGAGGGTTTAAAAAGTGGTTATTCATTATGAGACCCGATCCAAAAAACATTTTGAATCTTTTTTGGTAGAGTCCAAAAAATCAATTTTCTGATGAAAAACGATGACCCCGGACCAGTCGAACGTTGAAAAAATTGTCAATATTGATGAAATTTTAACATTTAATCTTTTGACTTTAAATGATGGTTGGATGTGAATTATTACTTTTTCAACTAAAATAAGTGTGTTTAAAGTCATTTCTGTGCCTGAAATTGGTCAAAATTGAAGATTTTGAGTAAGCAAAACTCTGTAAAAATGGCAATTTTGGTCACTGTGAGGGTTTAAAAAGTGGTTATTCAACATGAGACCCGATCCAAAAGACATTTTGAATCTTTTTTGGTAGAGTCCAAAAAATCCATTTTCTGATGAAAACGATGACCCCGGACCAGTCGAAAGTTGAAAAATGGTCAATATTGATGAAATTTTAACATTTAGTCTTTTGACTTTAAATGACGGTTGGATGTGAATTATTACTTTTTCAACTAAAATAAGTGTGTTTAAAGTCATTTCTGTGCCTGAAATTGGTCAAAATTGAAGATTTTGAGTAAGCAAAACTCTGTAAAAATGGCAATTTTGGTCACTGTGAGGGTTTAAAAAGTGGTTATTCAACATGAGGCCCGATCCAAATGACATTTTGAATCATTTTTGGTAGAGTCCAAAAAAATCAATTTTCTGATGAAAAACGATGACCCCGGACCAGTCGAACGTTGAAAAAATGGTCAATATTGATGAAATTTTAACATTTAATCTTTTGACTTTAAATGACGGTTGGATGTGAATTATTACTTTTTCAACTAAAATAAGTGTGTTTAAAGTCATTTCTGTGCCTGAAATTGGTCAAAATTTAAGATTTTGAGTAAGCAAAACTCTGTAAAAATGGCAATTTTGGTCACTGTGAGGGTTTAAAAAGTGGTTATTCAACATGAGGCCCGATCCAAATGACATTTTGAATCATTTTTGGTAGAGTCCAAAAAATCAATTTTCTGATGAAAAACGATGACCCCGGACCAGTCGACCGTTGAAAAAATGGTCAATATTGATGAAATTTTAACATTTAATCTTTTGACTTTAAATAACGGTTGGATGTGAATTATTACTTTTTCAACTAAAATAAGTGTGTTTAAAGTCATTTCTGTGCCTGAAATTGGTCAAAATTGAAGATTTTGAGTAAGCAAAACTCTGTAAAAATGGCAATTTTGGTCACTGTGAGGGTTTAAAAAGTGGTTATTCAACATGAGACCCGATCCAAAAAACATTTTGAATCTTTTTTGGTAGAGTCCAAAAAATCCATTTTCTGATGAAAAACGATGACCCCGGACCAGTCGAACGTTGAAAAAATGGTCAATATTGATGAAATTTTAACATTTAATCTTTTGACTTTAAATGACGGTTGGATGTGAATTATTACTTTTTCAACTAAAATAAGTGTGTTTAAAGTCATTTCTGTGCCTGAAATTGGTCAAAATTGAAGATTTTGAGTAAGCAAAACTCTGTAAAAATGGCAATTTTGGTCACTGTGAGGGTTTAAAAAGTGGTTATTCAACATGAGGCCCGATCCAAATGACATTTTGAATCATTTTTGGTAGAGTCCAAAAAAATCAATTTTCTGATGAAAAACGATGACCCCGGACCAGTCGAACGTTGAAAAAATGGTCAATATTGATGAAATTTTAACATTTAATCTTTTGACTTTAAATGACGGTTGGATGTGAATTATTACTTTTTCAACTAAAATAAGTGTGTTTAAAGTCATTTCTGTGCCTGAAATTGGTCAAAATTTAAGATTTTGAGTAAGCAAAACTCTGTAAAAATGGCAATTTTGGTCACTGTGAGGGTTTAAAAAGTGGTTATTCAACATGAGGCCCGATCCAAATGACATTTTGAATCATTTTTGGTAGAGTCCAAAAAAATCAATTTTCTGATGAAAAACGATGACCCCGGACCAGTCGAACGTTGAAAAAATGGTCAATATTGATGAAATGTTTACATTTAATCTTTTGACTTTAAATGACAGTTGGATGTGAATTATTACTTTTTCAACTAAAATAAGTGTGTTTAAAGTCATTTCTGTGCCTGAAAGTGGTCAAAATTGAAGATTTTGAGTAAGCAAAACTCTGTAAAAATGGCAATTTTGGTCACTGTGAGGGTTTAAAAAGTGGTTATTCAACATGAGACCCGACCCAAAAGACATTTTGAATCATTTTTGGTAGAGTCCAAAAAATCAATTTTCTGATGAAAAACGATGACCCCGGACCAGTCGAACGTTGAAAAAATGGTCAATATTGATGAAATTTTAACATTTAATCTTTTGACTTTAAATGACGGTTGGATGTGAATTATTACTTTTTCAACTAAAATAAGTGTGTTTAAAGTCATTTCTGTGCCTGAAATTGGTCAAAATTGAAGATTTTGAGTAAGCAAAACTCTGTAAAAATGGCAATTTTGGTCACTGTGAGGGTTTAAAAAGTGGTTATTCAACATGAGGCCCGATCCAAATGACATTTTGAATCATTTTTGGTAGAGTCCAAAAAATCAATTTTCTGATGAAAAACGATGACCCCGGACCAGTCGAACGTTGAAAAAATTGTCAATATTGATGAAATTTTAACATTTAATCTTTTGACTTTAAATGATGGTTGGATGTGAATTATTACTTTTTCAACTAAAATAAGTGTGTTTAAAGTCATTTCTGTGCCTGAAATTGGTCAAAATTGAAGATTTTGAGTAAGTAAAACTCTGTAAAAATGGCAAATTTGGTCACTGTGAGGGTTTAAAAAGTGGTTATTCAACATGAGACCCGATCCAAAAGACATTTTGAATCTTTTTTGGTAGAGTCCAAAAAATCCATTTTCTGATGAAAACGATGACCCCGGACCAGTCGAAAGTTGAAAAAATGGTCAATATTGATGAAATTTTAACATTTAGTCTTTTGACTTTAAATGACGGTTGGATGTGAATTATTACTTTTTCAACTAAAATAAGTGTGTTTAAAGTCATTTCTGTGCCTGAAATTGGTCAAAATTGAAGATTTTGAGTAAGCAAAACTCTGTAAAAATGGCAATTTTGGTCACTGTGAGGGTTTAAAAAGTGGTTATTCAACATGAGGCCCGATCCAAATGACATTTTGAATCATTTTTGGTAGAGTCCAAAAAAATCAATTTTCTGATGAAAAACGATGACCCCGGACCAGTCGAACGTTGAAAAAATGGTCAATATTGATGAAATTTTAACATTTAATCTTTTGACTTTAAATGACGGTTGGATGTGAATTATTACTTTTTCAACTAAAATAAGTGTGTTTAAAGTCATTTCTGTGCCTGAAATTGGTCAAAATTTAAGATTTTGAGTAAGCAAAACTCTGTAAAAATTGCAATTTTGGTCACTGTGAGGGTTTAAAAAGTGGTTATTCAACATGAGACCCGATCCCAAAAACATTTTGAATCTTTTTTGGTAGAGTCCAAAAAATCAATTTTCTGATGAAAAACGATGACCCCGGACCAGTCGAACGTTGAAAAAATTGTCAATATTGATGAAATTTTAACATTTAATCTTTTGACTTTAAATGACGGTTGGATGTGAATTATTACTTTTTCAACTAAAATAAGTGTGTTTAAAGTCATTTCTGTGCCTGAAATTGGTCAAAATTGAAGATTTTGAGTAAGCAAAACTCTGTAAAAATGGCAATTTTGGTCACTGTGAGGGTTTAAAAAGTGGTTATTCAACATGAGACCCGATCCAAAAGACATTTTGAATCTTTTTTGGTAGAGTCCAAAAAATCCATTTTCTGATGAAAAACGATGACCCCGGACCAGTCGAAAGTTGAAAAAATGGTCAATATTGATGAAATTTTAACATTTAGTCTTTTGACTTTAAATGACGGTTGGATGTGAATTATTACTTTTTCAACTAAAATAAGTGTGTTTAAAGTCATTTCTGTGCCTGAAATTGGTCAAAATTGAAGATTTTGAGTAAGCAAAACTCTGTAAAAATGGCAATTTTGGTCACTGTGAGGGTTTAAAAAGTGGTTATTCAACATGAGGCCCGATCCAAATGACATTTTGAATCATTTTTGGTAGAGTCCAAAAAAATCAATTTTCTGATGAAAAACGATGACCCCGGACCAGTCGAACGTTGAAAAAATGGTCAATATTGATGAAATTTTAACATTTAATCTTTTGACTTTAAATGACGGTTGGATGTGAATTATTACTTTTTCAACTAAAATAAGTGTGTTTAAAGTCATTTCTGTGCCTGAAATTGGTCAAAATTTAAGATTTTGAGTAAGCAAAACTCTGTAAAAATGGCAATTTTGGTCACTGTGAGGGTTTAAAAAGTGGTTATTCAACATGAGGCCCGATCCAAATGACATTTTGAATCATTTTTGGTAGAGTCCAAAAAATCAATTTTCTGATGAAAAACGATGACCCCGGACCAGTCGACCGTTGAAAAAATGGTCAATATTGATGAAATTTTAACATTTAATCTTTTGACTTTAAATAACGGTTGGATGTGAATTATTACTTTTTCAACTAAAATAAGTGTGTTTAAAGTCATTTCTGTGCCTGAAATTGGTCAAAATTGAAGATTTTGAGTAAGCAAAACTCTGTAAAAATGGCAATTTTGGTCACTGTGAGGGTTTAAAAAGTGGTTATTCATTATGAGACCCGATCCAAAAAACATTTTGAATCTTTTTTGGTAGAGTCCAAAAAATCAATTTTCTGATGAAAAACGATGACCCCGGACCAGTCGAACGTTGAAAAAATTGTCAATATTGATGAAATTTTAACATTTAATCTTTTGACTTTAAATGATGGTTGGATGTGAATTATTACTTTTTCAACTAAAATAAGTGTGTTTAAAGTCATTTCTGTGCCTGAAATTGGTCAAAATTGAAGATTTTGAGTAAGCAAAACTCTGTAAAAATGGCAATTTTGGTCACTGTGAGGGTTTAAAAAGTGGTTATTCAACATGAGACCCGATCCAAAAGACATTTTGAATCTTTTTTGGTAGAGTCCAAAAAATCCATTTTCTGATGAAAACGATGACCCCGGACCAGTCGAAAGTTGAAAAATGGTCAATATTGATGAAATTTTAACATTTAGTCTTTTGACTTTAAATGACGGTTGGATGTGAATTATTACTTTTTCAACTAAAATAAGTGTGTTTAAAGTCATTTCTGTGCCTGAAATTGGTCAAAATTGAAGATTTTGAGTAAGCAAAACTCTGTAAAAATGGCAATTTTGGTCACTGTGAGGGTTTAAAAAGTGGTTATTCAACATGAGGCCCGATCCAAATGACATTTTGAATCATTTTTGGTAGAGTCCAAAAAAATCAATTTTCTGATGAAAAACGATGACCCCGGACCAGTCGAACGTTGAAAAAATGGTCAATATTGATGAAATTTTAACATTTAATCTTTTGACTTTAAATGACGGTTGGATGTGAATTATTACTTTTTCAACTAAAATAAGTGTGTTTAAAGTCATTTCTGTGCCTGAAATTGGTCAAAATTTAAGATTTTGAGTAAGCAAAACTCTGTAAAAATGGCAATTTTGGTCACTGTGAGGGTTTAAAAAGTGGTTATTCAACATGAGGCCCGATCCAAATGACATTTTGAATCATTTTTGGTAGAGTCCAAAAAATCAATTTTCTGATGAAAAACGATGACCCCGGACCAGTCGACCGTTGAAAAAATGGTCAATATTGATGAAATTTTAACATTTAATCTTTTGACTTTAAATAACGGTTGGATGTGAATTATTACTTTTTCAACTAAAATAAGTGTGTTTAAAGTCATTTCTGTGCCTGAAATTGGTCAAAATTGAAGATTTTGAGTAAGCAAAACTCTGTAAAAATGGCAATTTTGGTCACTGTGAGGGTTTAAAAAGTGGTTATTCAACATGAGACCCGATCCAAAAAACATTTTGAATCTTTTTTGGTAGAGTCCAAAAAATCCATTTTCTGATGAAAAACGATGACCCCGGACCAGTCGAACGTTGAAAAAATGGTCAATATTGATGAAATTTTAACATTTAATCTTTTGACTTTAAATGACGGTTGGATGTGAATTATTACTTTTTCAACTAAAATAAGTGTGTTTAAAGTCATTTCTGTGCCTGAAATTGGTCAAAATTGAAGATTTTGAGTAAGCAAAACTCTGTAAAAATGGCAATTTTGGTCACTGTGAGGGTTTAAAAAGTGGTTATTCAACATGAGGCCCGATCCAAATGACATTTTGAATCATTTTTGGTAGAGTCCAAAAAAATCAATTTTCTGATGAAAAACGATGACCCCGGACCAGTCGAACGTTGAAAAAATGGTCAATATTGATGAAATTTTAACATTTAATCTTTTGACTTTAAATGACGGTTGGATGTGAATTATTACTTTTTCAACTAAAATAAGTGTGTTTAAAGTCATTTCTGTGCCTGAAATTGGTCAAAATTTAAGATTTTGAGTAAGCAAAACTCTGTAAAAATGGCAATTTTGGTCACTGTGAGGGTTTAAAAAGTGGTTATTCAACATGAGGCCCGATCCAAATGACATTTTGAATCATTTTTGGTAGAGTCCAAAAAAATCAATTTTCTGATGAAAAACGATGACCCCGGACCAGTCGAACGTTGAAAAAATGGTCAATATTGATGAAATGTTTACATTTAATCTTTTGACTTTAAATGACAGTTGGATGTGAATTATTACTTTTTCAACTAAAATAAGTGTGTTTAAAGTCATTTCTGTGCCTGAAAGTGGTCAAAATTGAAGATTTTGAGTAAGCAAAACTCTGTAAAAATGGCAATTTTGGTCACTGTGAGGGTTTAAAAAGTGGTTATTCAACATGAGACCCGACCCAAAAGACATTTTGAATCATTTTTGGTAGAGTCCAAAAAATCAATTTTCTGATGAAAAACGATGACCCCGGACCAGTCGAACGTTGAAAAAATGGTCAATATTGATGAAATTTTAACATTTAATCTTTTGACTTTAAATGACGGTTGGATGTGAATTATTACTTTTTCAACTAAAATAAGTGTGTTTAAAGTCATTTCTGTGCCTGAAATTGGTCAAAATTGAAGATTTTGAGTAAGCAAAACTCTGTAAAAATGGCAATTTTGGTCACTGTGAGGGTTTAAAAAGTGGTTATTCAACATGAGGCCCGATCCAAATGACATTTTGAATCATTTTTGGTAGAGTCCAAAAAATCAATTTTCTGATGAAAAACGATGACCCCGGACCAGTCGAACGTTGAAAAAATGGTCAATATTGATGAAATTTTAATATTTAATCTTTTGACTTTAAATGACGGTTGGATGTGAATTATTACTTTTTCAACTAAAATAAGTGTGTTTAAAGTCATTTCTGTGCCTGAAATTGGTCAAAATGTAAGATTTTGAGTAAGCAAAACTCTGTAAAAATGGCAATTTTGGTCACTGTGAGGGTTTAAAAAGTGGTTATTCAACATGAGGCCCAATCCAAATGACATTTTGAATCATTTTTGGTAGAGTCCAAAAAATCAATTTTCTGATGAAAAACGATGACCCCGGACCAGTCGAACGTTGAAAAAATGGTCAATATTGATGAAATTTTAACATTTAATCTTTTGACTTTAAATGACGGTTGGATGTGAATTATTACTTTTTCAACTAAAATAAGTGTGTTTAAAGTCATTTCTGTGCCTGAAATTGGTCAAAATTTAAGATTTTGAGTAAGCAAAACTCTGTAAAAATTGCAATTTTGGTCACTGTGAGGGTTTAAAAAGTGGTTATTCAACATGAGACCCGATCCAAAAAACATTTTGAATCTTTTTTGGTAGAGTCCAAAAAATCAATTTTCTGATGAAAAACGATGACCCCGGACCAGTCGAACGTTGAAAAAATTGTCAATATTGATGAAATTTTAACATTTAATCTTTTGACTTTAAATGACGGTTGGATGTGAATTATTACTTTTTCAACTAAAATAAGTGTGTTTAAAGTCATTTCTGTGCCTGAAATTGGTCAAAATTGAAGATTTTGAGTAAGCAAAACTCTGTAAAAATGGCAATTTTGGTCACTGTGAGGGTTTAAAAAGTGGTTATTCAACATGAGACCCGATCCAAAAGACATTTTGAATCTTTTTTGGTAGAGTCCAAAAAATCCATTTTCTGATGAAAAACGATGACCCCGGACCAGTCGAAAGTTGAAAAAATGGTCAATATTGATGAAATTTTAACATTTAGTCTTTTGACTTTAAATGACGGTTGGATGTGAATTATTACTTTTTCAACTAAAATAAGTGTGTTTAAAGTCATTTCTGTGCCTGAAATTGGTCAAAATTGAAGATTTTGAGTAAGCAAAACTCTGTAAAAATGGCAATTTTGGTCACTGTGAGGGTTTTAAAAGTGGTTATTCAACATGAGGCCCGATCCAAATGACATTTTGAATCATTTTTGGTAGAGTCCAAAAAAATCAATTTTCTGATGAAAAACGATGACCCCGGACCAGTCGAACGTTGAAAAAATGGTCAATATTGATGAAATTTTAACATTTAATCTTTTGACTTTAAATGACGGTTGGATGTGAATTATTACTTTTTCAACTAAAATAAGTGTGTTTAAAGTCATTTCTGTGCCTGAAATTGGTCAAAATTTAAGATTTTGAGTAAGCAAAACTCTGTAAAAATGGCAATTTTGGTCACTGTGAGGGTTTAAAAAGTGGTTATTCAACATGAGGCCCGATCCAAATGACATTTTGAATCATTTTTGGTAGAGTCCAAAAAATCAATTTTCTGATGAAAAACGATGACCCCGGACCAGTCGACCGTTGAAAAAATGGTCAATATTGATGAAATTTTAACATTTAATCTTTTGACTTTAAATAACGGTTGGATGTGAATTATTACTTTTTCAACTAAAATAAGTGTGTTTAAAGTCATTTCTGTGCCTGAAATTGGTCAAAATTGAAGATTTTGAGTAAGCAAAACTCTGTAAAAATGGCAATTTTGGTCACTGTGAGGGTTTAAAAAGTGGTTATTCAACATGAGACCCGATCCAAAAAACATTTTGAATCTTTTTTGGTAGAGTCCAAAAAATCCATTTTCTGATGAAAAACGATGACCCCGGACCAGTCGAACGTTGAAAAAATGGTCAATATTGATGAAATTTTAACATTTAATCTTTTGACTTTAAATGACGGTTGGATGTGAATTATTACTTTTTCAACTAAAATAAGTGTGTTTAAAGTCATTTCTGTGCCTGAAATTGGTCAAAATTGAAGATTTTGAGTAAGCAAAACTCTGTAAAAATGGCAATTTTGGTCACTGTGAGGGTTTAAAAAGTGGTTATTCAACATGAGGCCCGATCCAAATGACATTTTGAATCATTTTTGGTAGAGTCCAAAAAAATCAATTTTCTGATGAAAAACGATGACCCCGGACCAGTCGAACGTTGAAAAAATGGTCAATATTGATGAAATTTTAACATTTAATCTTTTGACTTTAAATGACGGTTGGATGTGAATTATTACTTTTTCAACTAAAATAAGTGTGTTTAAAGTCATTTCTGTGCCTGAAATTGGTCAAAATTTAAGATTTTGAGTAAGCAAAACTCTGTAAAAATGGCAATTTTGGTCACTGTGAGGGTTTAAAAAGTGGTTATTCAACATGAGGCCCGATCCAAATGACATTTTGAATCATTTTTGGTAGAGTCCAAAAAAATCAATTTTCTGATGAAAAACGATGACCCCGGACCAGTCGAACGTTGAAAAAATGGTCAATATTGATGAAATGTTTACATTTAATCTTTTGACTTTAAATGACAGTTGGATGTGAATTATTACTTTTTCAACTAAAATAAGTGTGTTTAAAGTCATTTCTGTGCCTGAAAGTGGTCAAAATTGAAGATTTTGAGTAAGCAAAACTCTGTAAAAATGGCAATTTTGGTCACTGTGAGGGTTTAAAAAGTGGTTATTCAACATGAGACCCGACCCAAAAGACATTTTGAATCATTTTTGGTAGAGTCCAAAAAATCAATTTTCTGATGAAAAACGATGACCCCGGACCAGTCGAACGTTGAAAAAATGGTCAATATTGATGAAATTTTAACATTTAATCTTTTGACTTTAAATGACGGTTGGATGTGAATTATTACTTTTTCAACTAAAATAAGTGTGTTTAAAGTCATTTCTGTGCCTGAAATTGGTCAAAATGTAAGATTTTGAGTAAGCAAAACTCTGTAAAAATGGCAATTTTGGTCACTGTGAGGGTTTAAAAAGTGGTTATTCAACATGAGGCCCAATCCAAATGACATTTTGAATCATTTTTGGTAGAGTCCAAAAAATCAATTTTCTGATGAAAAACGATGACCCCGGACCAGTCGAACGTTGAAAAAATGGTCAATATTGATGAAATTTTAACATTTAATCTTTTGACTTTAAATGACGGTTGGATGTGAATTATTACTTTTTCAACTAAAATAAGTGTGTTTAAAGTCATTTCTGTGCCTGAAATTGGTCAAAATTTAAGATTTTGAGTAAGCAAAACTCTGTAAAAATGGCAATTTTGGTCACTGTGAGGGTTTAAAAAGTGGTTATTCAACATGAGACCCGATCCAAAAGACATTTTGAATCTTTTTTGGTAGAGTCCAAAAAATCCATTTTCTGATGAAAAACGATGACCCCGGACCAGTCGAAAGTTGAAAAAATGGTCAATATTGATGAAATTTTAACATTTAGTCTTTTGACTTTAAATGACGGTTGGATGTGAATTATTACTTTTTCAACTAAAATAAGTGTGTTTAAAGTCATTTCTGTGCCTGAAATTGGTCAAAATTGAAGATTTTGAGTAAGCAAAACTCTGTAAAAATGGCAATTTTGGTCACTGTGAGGGTTTAAAAAGTGGTTATTCAACATGAGGCCCGATCCAAATGACATTTTGAATCATTTTTGGTAGAGTCCAAAAAAATCAATTTTCTGATGAAAAACGATGACCCCGGACCAGTCGAACGTTGAAAAAATGGTCAATATTGATGAAATTTTAACATTTAATCTTTTGACTTTAAATGACGGTTGGATGTGAATTATTACTTTTTCAACTAAAATAAGTGTGTTTAAAGTCATTTCTGTGCCTGAAATTGGTCAAAATTGAAGATTTTGAGTAAGCAAAACTCTGTAAAAATGGCAATTTTGGTCACTGTGAGGGTTTAAAAAGTGGTTATTCAACATGAGGCCCGATCCAAATGACATTTTGAATCATTTTTGGTAGAGTCCAAAAAATCAATTTTCTGATGAAAAACGATGACCCCGGACCAGTCGACCGTTGAAAAAATGGTCAATATTGATGAAATTTTAACATTTAATCTTTTGACTTTAAATAACGGTTGGATGTGAATTATTACTTTTTCAACTAAAATAAGTGTGTTTAAAGTCATTTCTGTGCCTGAAATTGGTCAAAATTGAAGATTTTGAGTAAGCAAAACTCTGTAAAAATGGCAATTTTGGTCACTGTGAGGGTTTAAAAAGTGGTTATTCATTATGAGAGCCGATCCAAAAAACATTTTGAATCTTTTTTGGTAGAGTCCAAAAAATCAATTTTCTGATGAAAAACGATGACCCCGGACCAGTCGAACGTTGAAAAAATTGTCAATATTGATGAAATTTTAACATTTAATCTTTTGACTTTAAATGATGGTTGGATGTGAATTATTACTTTTTCAACTAAAATAAGTGTGTTTAAAGTCATTTCTGTGCCTGAAATTGGTCAAAATTGAAGATTTTGAGTAAGCAAAACTCTGTAAAAATGGCAAATTTGGTCACTGTGAGGGTTTAAAAAGTGGTTATTCAACATGAGACCCGATCCAAAAGACATTTTGAATCTTTTTTGGTAGAGTCCAAAAAATCCATTTTCTGATGAAAACGATGACCCCGGACCAGTCGAAAGTTGAAAAAATGGTCAATATTGATGAAATTTTAACATTTAGTCTTTTGACTTTAAATGACGGTTGGATGTGAATTATTACTTTTTCAACTAAAATAAGTGTGTTTAAAGTCATTTCTGTGCCTGAAATTGGTCAAAATTGAAGATTTTGAGTAAGCAAAACTCTGTAAAAATGGCAATTTTGGTCACTGTGAGGGTTTAAAAAGTGGTTATTCAACATGAGACCCGATCCAAAAGACATTTTGAATCTTTTTTGGTAGAGTCCAAAAAATCCATTTTCTGATGAAAAACGATGACCCCGGACCAGTCGAAAGTTGAAAAAATGGTCAATATTGATGAAATTTTAACATTTAGTCTTTTGACTTTAAATGACGGTTGGATGTGAATTATTACTTTTTCAACTAAAATAAGTGTGTTTAAAGTCATTTCTGTGCCTGAAATTGGTCAAAATTGAAGATTTTGAGTAATCAAAACTCTGTAAAAATGGCAATTTTGGTCACTGTGAGGGTTTAAAAAGTGGTTATTCAACATGAGGCCCGATCCAAATGACATTTTGAATCATTTTTGGTAGAGTCCAAAAAATCAATTTTCTGATGAAAAACGATGACCCCGGACCAGTCGACCGTTGAAAAAATGGTCAATATTGATGAAATTTTAACATTTAATCTTTTGACTTTAAATAACGGTTGGATGTGAATTATTACTTTTTCAACTAAAATAAGTGTGTTTAAAGTCATTTCTGTGCCTGAAATTGGTCAAAATTGAAGATTTTGAGTAAGCAAAACTCTGTAAAAATGGCAATTTTGGTCACTGTGAGGGTTTAAAAAGTGGTTATTCAACATGAGACCCGATCCAAAAAACATTTTGAATCTTTTTTGGTAGAGTCCAAAAAATCCATTTTCTGATGAAAAACGATGACCCCGGACCAGTCGAACGTTGAAAAAATGGTCAATATTGATGAAATTTTAACATTTAATCTTTTGACTTTAAATGACGGTTGGATGTGAATTATTACTTTTTCAACTAAAATAAGTGTGTTTAAAGTCATTTCTGTGCCTGAAATTGGTCAAAATTGAAGATTTTGAGTAAGCAAAACTCTGTAAAAATGGCAATTTTGGTCACTGTGAGGGTTTAAAAAGTGGTTATTCAACATGAGGCCCGATCCAAATGACATTTTGAATCATTTTTGGTAGAGTCCAAAAAAATCAATTTTCTGATGAAAAACGATGACCCCGGACCAGTCGAACGTTGAAAAAATGGTCAATATTGATGAAATTTTAACATTTAATCTTTTGACTTTAAATGACGGTTGGATGTGAATTATTACTTTTTCAACTAAAATAAGTGTGTTTAAAGTCATTTCTGTGCCTGAAATTGGTCAAAATTTAAGATTTTGAGTAAGCAAAACTCTGTAAAAATGGCAATTTTGGTCACTGTGAGGGTTTAAAAAGTGGTTATTCAACATGAGGCCCGATCCAAATGACATTTTGAATCATTTTTGGTAGAGTCCAAAAAAATCAATTTTCTGATGAAAAACGATGACCCCGGACCAGTCGAACGTTGAAAAAATGGTCAATATTGATGAAATGTTTACATTTAATCTTTTGACTTTAAATGACAGTTGGATGTGAATTATTACTTTTTCAACTAAAATAAGTGTGTTTAAAGTCATTTCTGTGCCTGAAAGTGGTCAAAATTGAAGATTTTGAGTAAGCAAAACTCTGTAAAAATGGCAATTTTGGTCACTGTGAGGGTTTAAAAAGTGGTTATTCAACATGAGACCCGACCCAAAAGACATTTTGAATCATTTTTGGTAGAGTCCAAAAAATCAATTTTCTGATGAAAAACGATGACCCCGGACCAGTCGAACGTTGAAAAAATGGTCAATATTGATGAAATTTTAACATTTAATCTTTTGACTTTAAATGACGGTTGGATGTGAATTATTACTTTTTCAACTAAAATAAGTGTGTTTAAAGTCATTTCTGTGCCTGAAATTGGTCAAAATTGAAGATTTTGAGTAAGCAAAACTCTGTAAAAATGGCAATTTTGGTCACTGTGAGGGTTTAAAAAGTGGTTATTCAACATGAGGCCCGATCCAAATGACATTTTGAATCATTTTTGGTAGAGTCCAAAAAATCAATTTTCTGATGAAAAACGATGACCCCGGACCAGTCGAACGTTGAAAAAATGGTCAATATTGATGACATTTTAATATTTAATCTTTTGACTTTAAATGACGGTTGGATGTGAATTATTACTTTTTCAACTAAAATAAGTGTGTTTAAAGTCATTTCTGTGCCTGAAATTGGTCAAAATGTAAGATTTTGAGTAAGCAAAACTCTGTAAAAATGGCAATTTTGGTCACTGTGAGGGTTTAAAAAGTGGTTATTCAACATGAGGCCCAATCCAAATGACATTTTGAATCATTTTTGGTAGAGTCCAAAAAATCAATTTTCTGATGAAAAACGATGACCCCGGACCAGTCGAACGTTGAAAAAATGGTCAATATTGATGAAATTTTAACATTTAATCTTTTGACTTTAAATGACGGTTGGATGTGAATTATTACTTTTTCAACTAAAATAATTGTGTTTAAAGTCATTTCTGTGCCTGAAATTGGTCAAAATTTAAGATTTTGAGTAAGCAAAACTCTGTAAAAATTGCAATTTTGGTCACTGTGAGGGTTTAAAAAGTGGTTATTCAACATGAGACCCGATCCAAAAAACATTTTGAATCTTTTTTGGTAGAGTCCAAAAAATCAATTTTCTGATGAAAAACGATGACCCCGGACCAGTCGAACGTTGAAAAAATTGTCAATATTGATGAAATTTTAACATTTAATCTTTTGACTTTAAATGACGGTTGGATGTGAATTATTACTTTTTCAACTAAAATAAGTGTGTTTAAAGTCATTTCTGTGCCTGAAATTGGTCAAAATTGAAGATTTTGAGTAAGCAAAACTCTGTAAAAATGGCAATTTTGGTCACTGTGAGGGTTTAAAAAGTGGTTATTCAACATGAGACCCGATCCAAAAGACATTTTGAATCTTTTTTGGTAGAGTCCAAGAAATCCATTTTCTGATGAAAAACGATGACCCCGGACCAGTCGAAAGTTGAAAAAATGGTCAATATTGATGAAATTTTAACATTTAGTCTTTTGACTTTAAATGACGGTTGGATGTGAATTATTACTTTTTCAACTAAAATAAGTGTGTTTAAAGTCATTTCTGTGCCTGAAATTGGTCAAAATTGAAGATTTTGAGTAAGCAAAACTCTGTAAAAATGGCAATTTTGGTCACTGTGAGGGTTTAAAAAGTGGTTATTCAACATGAGGCCCGATCCAAATGACATTTTGAATCATTTTTGGTAGAGTCCAAAAAAATCAATTTTCTGATGAAAAACGATGACCCCGGACCAGTCGAACGTTGAAAAAATGGTCAATATTGATGAAATTTTAACATTTAATCTTTTGACTTTAAATGACGGTTGGATGTGAATTATTACTTTTTCAACTAAAATAAGTGTGTTTAAAGTCATTTCTGTGCCTGAAATTGGTCAAAATTTAAGATTTTGAGTAAGCAAAACTCTGTAAAAATGGCAATTTTGGTCACTGTGAGGGTTTAAAAAGTGGTTATTCAACATGAGGCCCGATCCAAATGACATTTTGAATCATTTTTGGTAGAGTCCAAAAAATCAATTTTCTGATGAAAAACAATGACCCCGGACCAGTCGACCGTTGAAAAAATGGTCAATATTGATGAAATTTTAACATTTAATCTTTTGACTTTAAATAACGGTTGGATGTGAATTATTACTTTTTCAACTAAAATAAGTGTGTTTAAAGTCATTTCTGTGCCTGAAATTGGTCAAAATTGAAGATTTTGAGTAAGCAAAACTCTGTAAAAATGGCAATTTTGGTCACTGTGAGGGTTTAAAAAGTGGTTATTCAACATGAGACCCGATCCAAAAAACATTTTGAATCTTTTTTGGTAGAGTCCAAAAAATCCATTTTCTGATGAAAAACGATGACCCCGGACCAGTCGAACGTTGAAAAAATGGTCAATATTGATGAAATTTTAACATTTAATCTTTTGACTTTAAATGACGGTTGGATGTGAATTATTACTTTTTCAACTAAAATAAGTGTGTTTAAAGTCATTTCTGTGCCTGAAATTGGTCAAAATTGAAGATTTTGAGTAAGCAAAACTCTGTAAAAATGGCAATTTTGGTCACTGTGAGGGTTTAAAAAGTGGTTATTCAACATGAGGCCCGATCCAAATGACATTTTGAATCATTTTTGGTAGAGTCCAAAAAAATCAATTTTCTGATGAAAAACGATGACCCCGGACCAGTCGAACGTTGAAAAAATGGTCAATATTGATGAAATGTTTACATTTAATCTTTTGACTTTAAATGACAGTTGGATGTGAATTATTACTTTTTCAACTAAAATAAGTGTGTTTAAAGTCATTTCTGTGCCTGAAAGTGGTCAAAATTGAAGATTTTGAGTAAGCAAAACTCTGTAAAAATGGCAATTTTGGTCACTGTGAGGGTTTAAAAAGTGGTTATTCAACATGAGACCCGACCCAAAAGACATTTTGAATCATTTTTGGTAGAGTCCAAAAAATCAATTTTCTGATGAAAAACGATGACCCCGGACCAGTCGAACGTTGAAAAAATGGTCAATATTGATGAAATTTTAACATTTAATCTTTTGACTTTAAATGACGGTTGGATGTGAATTATTACTTTTTCAACTAAAATAAGTGTGTTTAAAGTCATTTCTGTGCCTGAAATTGGTCAAAATGTAAGATTTTGAGTAAGCAAAACTCTGTAAAAATGGCAATTTTGGTCACTGTGAGGGTTTAAAAAGTGGTTATTCAACATGAGGCCCAATCCAAATGACATTTTGAATCATTTTTGGTAGAGTCCAAAAAATCAATTTTCTGATGAAAAACGATGACCCCGGACCAGTCGAACGTTGAAAAAATGGTCAATATTGATGAAAATTTAACATTTAATCTTTTGACTTTAAATGACGGTTGGATGTGAATTATTACTTTTTCAACTAAAATAAGTGTGTTTAAAGTCATTTCTGTGCCTGAAATTGGTCAAAATTTAAGATTTTGAGTAAGCAAAACTCTGTAAAAATTGCAATTTTGGTCACTGTGAGGGTTTAAAAAGTGGTTATTCAACATGAGACCCGATCCAAAAAACATTTTGAATCTTTTTTGGTAGAGTCCAAAAAATCAATTTTCTGATGAAAAACGATGACCCCGGACCAGTCGAACGTTGAAAAAATTGTCAATATTGATGAAATTTTAACATTTAATCTTTTGACTTTAAATGACGGTTGGATGTGAATTATTACTTTTTCAACTAAAATAAGTGTGTTTAAAGTCATTTCTGTGCCTGAAATTGGTCAAAATTGAAGATTTTGAGTAAGCAAAACTCTGTAAAAATGGCAATTTTGGTCACTGTGAGGGTTTAAAAAGTGGTTATTCAACATGAGACCCGATCCAAAAGACATTTTGAATCTTTTTTGGTAGAGTCCAAAAAATCCATTTTCTGATGAAAAACGATGACCCCGGACCAGTCGAAAGTTGAAAAAATGGTCAATATTGATGAAATTTTAACATTTAGTCTTTTGACTTTAAATGACGGTTGGATGTGAATTATTACTTTTTCAACTAAAATAAGTGTGTTTAAAGTCATTTCTGTGCCTGAAATTGGTCAAAATTGAAGATTTTGAGTAAGCAAAACTCTGTAAAAATGGCAATTTTGGTCACTGTGAGGGTTTAAAAAGTGGTTATTCAACATGAGGCCCGATCCAAATGACATTTTGAATCATTTTTGGTAGAGTCCAAAAAAATCAATTTTCTGATGAAAAACGATGACCCCGGACCAGTCGAACGTTGAAAAAATGGTCAATATTGATGAAATTTTAACATTTAATCTTTTGACTTTAAATGACGGTTGGATGTGAATTATTACTTTTTCAACTAAAATAAGTGTGTTTAAAGTCATTTCTGTGCCTGAAATTGGTCAAAATTTAAGATTTTGAGTAAGCAAAACTTTGTAAAAATGGCAATTTTGGTCACTGCGAGGGTTTAAAAAGTGGTTATTCAACATGAGGCCCGATCCAAATGACATTTTGAATCATTTTTGGTAGAGTCCAAAAAATCAATTTTCTGATGAAAAACGATGACCCCGGACCAGTCGACCGTTGAAAAAATGGTCAATATTGATGAAATTTTAACATTTAATCTTTTGACTTTAAATAACGGTTGGATGTGAATTATTACTTTTTCAACTAAAATAAGTGTGTTTAAAGTCATTTCTGTGCCTGAAATTGGTCAAAATTGAAGATTTTGAGTAAGCAAAACTCTGTAAAAATGGCAATTTTGGTCACTGTGAGGGTTTAAAAAGTGGTTATTCAACATGAGACCCGATCCAAAAAACATTTTGAATCTTTTTTGGTAGAGTCCAAAAAATCCATTTTCTGATGAAAAACGATGACCCCGGACCAGTCGAACGTTGAAAAAATGGTCAATATTGATGAAATTTTAACATTCAATCTTTTGACTTTAAATGACGGTTGGATGTGAATTATTACTTTTTCAACTAAAATAAGTGTGTTTAAAGTCATTTCTGTGCCTGAAATTGGTCAAAATTGAAGATTTTGAGTAAGCAAAACTCTGTAAAAATGGCAATTTTGGTCACTGTGAGGGTTTAAAAAGTGGTTATTCAACATGAGGCCCGATCCAAATGACATTTTGAATCATTTTTGGTAGAGTCCAAAAAAATCAATTTTCTGATGAAAAACGATGACCCCGGACCAGTCGAACGTTGAAAAAATGGTCAATATTGATGAAATTTTAACATTTAATCTTTTGACTTTAAATGACGGTTGGATGTGAATTATTACTTTTTCAACTAAAATAAGTGTGTTTAAAGTCATTTCTGTGCCTGAAATTGGTCAAAATTTAAGATTTTGAGTAAGCAAAACTCTGTAAAAATGGCAATTTTGGTCACTGTGAGGGTTTAAAAAGTGGTTATTCAACATGAGGCCCGATCCAAATGACATTTTGAATCATTTTTGGTAGAGTCCAAAAAAATCAATTTTCTGATGAAAAACGATGACCCCGGACCAGTCGAACGTTGAAAAAATGGTCAATATTGATGAAATGTTTACATTTAATCTTTTGACTTTAAATGACAGTTGGATGTGAATTATTACTTTTTCAACTAAAATAAGTGTGTTTAAAGTCATTTCTGTGCCTGAAAGTGGTCAAAATTGAAGATTTTGAGTAAGCAAAACTCTGTAAAAATGGCAATTTTGGTCACTGTGAGGGTTTAAAAAGTGGTTATTCAACATGAGACCCGACCCAAAAGACATTTTGAATCATTTTTGGTAGAGTCCAAAAAATCAATTTTCTGATGAAAAACGATGACCCCGGACCAGTCGAACGTTGAAAAAATGGTCAATATTGATGAAATTTTAACATTTAATCTTTTGACTTTAAATGACGGTTGGATGTGAATTATTACTTTTTCAACTAAAATAAGTGTGTTTAAAGTCATTTCTGTGCCTGAAATTGGTCAAAATTGAAGATTTTGAGTAAGCAAAACTCTGTAAAAATGGCAATTTTGGTCACTGTGAGGGTTTAAAAAGTGGTTATTCAACATGAGGCCCGATCCAAATGACATTTTGAATCATTTTTGGTAGAGTCCAAAAAATCAATTTTCTGATGAAAAACGATGACCCCGGACCAGTCGAACGTTGAAAAAATGGTCAATATTGATGAAATTTTAACATTTAATCTTTTGACTTTAAATGACGGTTGGATGTGAATTATTACTTTTTCAACTAAAATAAGTGTGTTTAAAGTCATTTCTGTGCCTGAAATTGGTCAAAATTTAAGATTTTGAGTAAGCAAAACTCTGTAAAAATTGCAATTTTGGTCACTGTGAGGGTTTAAAAAGTGGTTATTCAACATGAGACCCGATCCAAAAAACATTTTGAATCTTTTTTGGTAGAGTCCAAAAAATCAATTTTCTGATGAAAAACGATGACCCCGGACCAGTCGAACGTTGAAAAAATTGTCAATATTGATGAAATTTTAACATTTAATCTTTTGACTTTAAATGACGGTTGGATGTGAATTATTACTTTTTCAACTAAAATAAGTGTGTTTAAAGTCATTTCTGTGCCTGAAATTGGTCAAAATTGAAGATTTTGAGTAAGCAAAACTCTGTAAAAATGGCAATTTTGGTCACTGTGAGGGTTTAAAAAGTGGTTATTCAACATGAGACCCGATCCAAAAGACATTTTGAATCTTTTTTGGTAGAGTCCAAAAAATCCATTTTCTGATGAAAAACGATGACCCCGGACCAGTCGAAAGTTGAAAAAATGGTCAATATTGATGAAATTTTAACATTTAGTCTTTTGACTTTAAATGACGGTTGGATGTGAATTATTACTTTTTCAACTAAAATAAGTGTGTTTAAAGTCATTTCTGTGCCTGAAATTGGTCAAAATTGAAGATTTTGAGTAAGCAAAACTCTGTAAAAATGGCAAATTTGGTCACTGTGAGGGTTTAAAAAGTGGTTATTCAACATGAGGCCCGATCCAAATGACATTTTGAATCATTTTTGGTAGAGTCCAAAAAATCAATTTTCTGATGAAAAACGATGACCCCGGACCAGTCGAACGTTGAAAAAATGGTCAATATTGATGAAATTTTAATATGTAATCTTTTGACTTTAAATGACGGTTGGATGTGAATTATTACTTTTTCAACTAAAATAAGTGTGTTTAAAGTCATTTCTGTGCCTGAAATTGGTCAAAATGTAAGATTTTGAGTAAGCAAAACTCTGTAAAAATGGCAATTTTGGTCACTGTGAGGGTTTAAAAAGTGGTTATTCAACATGAGGCCCAATCCAAATGACATTTTGAATCATTTTTGGTAGAGTCCAAAAAATCAATTTTCTGATGAAAAACGATGACCCCGGACCAGTCGAACGTTGAAAAAATGGTCAATATTGATGAAATTTTAACATTTAATCTTTTGACTTTAAATGACGGTTGGATGTGAATTATTACTTTTTCAACTAAAATAAGTGTGTTTAAAGTCATTTCTGTGCCTGAAATTGGTCAAAATTTAAGATTTTGAGTAAGCAAAACTCTGTAAAAATTGCAATTTTGGTCACTGTGAGGGTTTAAAAAGTGGTTATTCAACATGAGACCCGATCCAAAAAACATTTTGAATCTTTTTTGGTAGAGTCCAAAAAATCAATTTTCTGATGAAAAACGATGACCCCGGACCAGTCGAACGTTGAAAAAATGGTCAATATTGATGAAATTTTAACATTTAATCTTTTGACTTTAAATGACGGTTGGATGTGAATTATTACTTTTTCAACTAAAATAAGTGTGTTTAAAGTCATTTCTGTGCCTGAAATTGGTCAAAATTGAAGATTTTGAGTAAGCAAAACTCTGTAAAAATGGCAATTTTGGTCACTGTGAGGGTTTAAAAAGTGGTTATTCAACATGAGACCCGATCCAAAAGACATTTTGAATCTTTTTTGGTAGAGTCCAAAAAATCCATTTTCTGATGAAAAACGATGACCCCGGACCAGTCGAAAGTTGAAAAAATGGTCAATATTGATGAAATTTTAACATTTAGTCTTTTGACTTTAAATGACGGTTGGATGTGAATTATTACTTTTTCAACTAAAATAAGTGTGTTTAAAGTCATTTCTGTGCCTGAAATTGGTCAAAATTGAAGATTTTGAGTAAGCAAAACTCTGTAAAAATGGCAATTTTGGTCACTGTGAGGGTTTAAAAAGTGGTTATTCAACATGAGGCCCGATCCAAATGACATTTTGAATCATTTTTGGTAGAGTCCAAAAAAATCAATTTTCTGATGAAAAACGATGACCCCGGACCAGTCGAACGTTGAAAAAATGGTCAATATTGATGAAATTTTAACATTTAATCTTTTGACTTTAAATGACGGTTGGATGTGAATTATTACTTTTTCAACTAAAATAAGTGTGTTTAAAGTCATTTCTGTGCCTGAAATTGGTCAAAATTGAAGATTTTGAGTAAGCAAAACTCTGTAAAAATGGCAATTTTGGTCACTGTGAGGGTTTAAACAGTGGTTATTCAACATGAGGCCCGATCCAAATGACATTTTGAATCATTTTTGGTAGAGTCCAAAAAAATCAATTTTCTGATGAAAAACGATGACCCCGGACCAGTCGAACGTTGAAAAAATGGTCAATATTGATGAAATTTTAACATTTAATCTTTTGACTTTAAATGACGGTTGGATGTGAATTATTACTTTTTCAACTAAAATAAGTGTGTTTAAAGTCATTTCTGTGCCTGAAATTGGTCAAAATTTAAGATTTTGAGTAAGCAAAACTCTGTAAAAATGGCAATTTTGGTCACTGTGAGGGTTTAAAAAGTGGTTATTCAACATGAGGCCCGATCCAAATGACATTTTGAATCATTTTTGGTAGAGTCCAAAAAAATCAATTTTCTGATGAAAAACGATGACCCCGGACCAGTTGAACGTTGAAAAAAATGGTCAATATTGATGAAATGTTTACATTTAATCTTTTGACTTTAAATGACAGTTGGATGTGAATTATTACTTTTTCAACTAAAATAAGTGTGTTTAAAGTCATTTCTGTGCCTGAAAGTGGTCAAAATTGAAGATTTTGAGTAAGCAAAACTCTGTAAAAATGGCAATTTTGGTCACTGTGAGGGTTTAAAAAGTGGTTATTCAACATGAGACCCGACCCAAAAGACATTTTGAATCATTTTTGGTAGAGTCCAAAAAATCAATTTTCTGATGAAAAACGATGACCCCGGACCAGTCGAACGTTGAAAAAATGGTCAATATTGATGAAATTTTAACATTTAATCTTTTGACTTTAAATGACGGTTGGATGTGAATTATTACTTTTTCAACTAAAATAAGTGTGTTTAAAGTCATTTCTGTGCCTGAAATTGGTCAAAATTGAAGATTTTGAGTAAGCAAAACTCTGTAAAAATGGCAATTTTGGTCACTGTGAGGGTTTAAAAAGTGGTTATTCAACATGAGGCCCGATCCAAATGACATTTTGAATCATTTTTGGTAGAGTCCAAAAAATCAATTTTCTGATGAAAAACGATGACCCCGGACCTGTCGAACGTTGAAAAAATGGTCAATATTGATGAAATTTTAATATTTAATCTTTTGACTTTAAATGACGGTTGGATGTGAATTATTACTTTTTCAACTAAAATAAGTGTGTTTAAAGTCATTTCTGTGCCTGAAATTGGTCAAAATGTAAGATTTTGAGTAAGCAAAACTCTGTAAAAATGGCAATTTTGGTCACTGTGAGGGTTTAAAAAGTGGTTATTCAACATGAGGCCCAATCCAAATGACATTTTGAATCATTTTTGGTAGAGTCCAAAAAATCAATTTTCTGATGAAAAACGATGACCCCGGACCAGTCGAACGTTGAAAAAATGGTCAATATTGATGAAATTTTAACATTTAATCTTTTGACTTTAAATGACGGTTGGATGTGAATTATTACTTTTTCAACTAAAATAAGTGTGTTTAAAGTCAGTTCTGTGCCTGAAATTGGTCAAAATTTAAGATTTTGAGTAAGCAAAACTCTGTAAAAATTGCAATTTTGGTCACTGTGAGGGTTTAAAAAGGTGTTATTCAACATGAGACCCGATCCAAAAAACATTTTGAATCTTTTTTGGTAGAGTCCAAAAAATCAATTTTCTGATGAAAAACGATGACCCCGGACCAGTCGAACGTTGAAAAAATTGTCAATATTGATGAAATTTTAACATTTAATCTTTTGACTTTAAATGACGGTTGGATGTGAATTATTACTTTTTCAACTAAAATAAGTGTGTTTAAAGTCATTTCTGTGCCTGAAATTGGTCAAAATTGAAGATTTTGAGTAAGCAAAACTCTGTAAAAATGGCAATTTTGGTCACTGTGAGGGTTTAAAAAGTGGTTATTCAACATGAGACCCGATCCAAAAGACATTTTGAATCTTTTTTGGTAGAGTCCAAAAAATCCATTTTCTGATGAAAAACGATGACCCCGGACCAGTCGAAAGTTGAAAAAATGGTCAATATTGATGAAATTTTAACATTTAGTCTTTTGACTTTAAATGACGGTTGGATGTGAATTATTACTTTTTCAACTAAAATAAGTGTGTTTAAAGTCATTTCTGTGCCTGAAATTGGTCAAAATTGAAGATTTTGAGTAAGCAAAACTCTGTAAAAATGGCAATTTTGGTCACTGTGAGGGTTTAAAAAGTGGTTATTCAACATGAGGCCCGATCCAAATGACATTTTGAATCATTTTTGGTAGAGTCCAAAAAAATCAATTTTCTGGTGAAAAACGATGACCCCGGACCAGTCGAACGTTGAAAAAATGGTCAATATTGATGAAATTTTAACATTTAATCTTTTGACTTTAAATGACGGTTGGATGTGAATTATTACTTTTTCAACTAAAATAAGTGTGTTTAAAGTCATTTCTGTGCCTGAAATTGGTCAAAATTTAAGATTTTGAGTAAGCAAAACTCTGTAAAAATGGCAATTTTGGTCACTGTGAGGGTTTAAAAAGTGGTTATTCAACATGAGGCCCGATCCAAATGACATTTTGAATCATTTTTGGTAGAGTCCAAAAAATCAATTTTCTGATGAAAAACGATGACCCCGGACCAGTCGACCGTTGAAAAAATGGTCAATATTGATGAAATTTTAACATTTAATCTTTTGACTTTAAATAACGGTTGGATGTGAATTATTACTTTTTCAACTAAAATAAGTGTGTTTAAAGTCATTTCTGTGCCTGAAATTGGTCAAAATTGAAGATTTTGAGTAAGCAAAACTCTGTAAAAATGGCAATTTTGGTCACTGTGAGGGTTTAAAAAGTGGTTATTCATTATGAGACCCGATCCAAAAAACATTTTGAATCTTTTTTGGTAGAGTCCAAAAAATCAATTTTCTGATGAAAAACGATGACCCCGGACCAGTCGAACGTTGAAAAAATTGTCAATATTGATGAAATTTTAACATTTAATCTTTTGACTTTAAATGATGGTTGGATGTGAATTATTACTTTTTCAACTAAAATAAGTGTGTTTAAAGTCATTTCTGTGCCTGAAATTGGTCAAAATTGAAGATTTTGAGTAAGCAAAACTCTGTAAAAATGGCAATTTTGGTCACTGTGAGGGTTTAAAAAGTGGTTATTCAACATGAGACCCGATCCAAAAGACATTTTGAATCTTTTTTGGTAGAGTCCAAAAAATCCATTTTCTGATGAAAACGATGACCCCGGACCAGTCGAAAGTTGAAAAAATGGTCAATATTGATGAAATTTTAACATTTAGTCTTTTGACTTTAAATGACGGTTGGATGTGAATTATTACTTTTTCAACTAAAATAAGTGTGTTTAAAGTCATTTCTGTGCCTGAAATTGGTCAAAATTGAAGATTTTGAGTAAGCAAAACTCTGTAAAAATGGCAATTTTGGTCACTGTGAGGGTTTAAAAAGTGGTTATTCAACATGAGGCCCGATCCAAATGACATTTTGAATCATTTTTGGTAGAGTCCAAAAAATTAATTTTCTGATGAAAAACGATGACCCCGGACCAGTCGAACGTTGAAAAAATGGTCAATATTGATGACATTTTAAGATTTAATCTTTTGACTTTAAATGACGGTTGGATGTGAATTATTACTTTTTCAACTAAAATAAGTGTGTTTAAAGTCATTTCTGTGCCTGAAATTGGTCAAAATTGAAGATTTTGAGTAAGCAAAACTCTGTAAAAATGGCAATTTTGGTCACTGTGAGGGTTTAAAAAGTGGTTATTCAACATGAGACCCGACCCAAAAGACATTTTGAATCTTTTTTGGTAGAGTCCAGAAAATCAATTTTCTGATGAAAAACGATGACCCCGGACCAGTCGAACGTTGAAAAAATGGTCAATATTGATGACATTTTAACATTTAATCTTTTGACTTTAAATGACGGTTGGATGTGAATTATTACTTTTTCAACTAAAATAGGTGTGTTTAAAGTCATTTCTGTGCCTGAAATTGGTCAAAATTTAAGATTTTGAGTAAGCAAAACTCTGTAAAAATGGCAATTTTGGTCACTGTGAGGGTTTAAAAAGTGGTTATTCAACATGAGGCCCGATCCAAATGACATTTTGAATCATTTTTGGTAGAGTCCAAAAAATCAATTTTCTGATGAAAAACGATGACCCCGGACCAGTCGAACGTTGAAAAAATGGTCAATATTGATGAAATTTTAACATTTAATCTTTTGACTTTAAATGATGGTTGGATGTGAATTATTACTTTTTCAACTAAAACAAGTGTGTTTAAAGTCATTTCTGTGCCTGAAATTGGTCAAAATTTAAGATTTTGAGTAAGCAAAACTCTGTAAAAATTGCAATTTTGGTCACTGTGAGCGTTTAAAAAGTGGTTATTCAACATGAGGCCCGATCCAAATGACATTTTGAATCATTTTTGGTAGAGTCCAAAAAATCAATTTTCTGATGAAAAACGATGACCCCGGACCAGTCGAACGTTGAAAAAATGGTCAATATTGATGAAATTTTAACATTTAATCTTTTGACTTTAAATGACGGTTGGATGTGAATTATTACTTTTTCAACTAAAACAAGTGTGTTTAAAGTCATTTCTGTGCCTGAAATTGGTCAAAATTTAAGATTTTGAGTAAGCAAAACTCTGTAAAAATTGCAATTTTGGTCACTGTGAGGGTTTAAAAAGTGGTTATTCAACATGAGACCCGATCCAAAAAACATTTTGAATCTTTTTTGGTAGAGTCCAAAAAATCAATTTTCTGATGAAAAACGATGACCCCGGACCAGTCGAACGTTGAAAAAATGGTCAATATTGATGACATTTTAACATTTAATCTTTTGACTTTAAATGACGGTTGGATGTGAATTATTACTTTTTCAACTAAAATAAGTGTGTTTAAAGTCATTTCTGTGCCTGAAATTGGTCAAAATTGAAGATTTTGAGTAAGCAAAACTCTGTAAAAATGGCAATTTTGGTCACTGTGAGGGTTTAAAAAGTGGTTATTCAACATGAGGCCCGATCCAAATGACATTTTGAATCATTTTTGGTAGAGCCCAAAAAATCAATTTTCTGATGAAAAACGATGACCCCGGACCAGTCGAACGTTGAAAAAATGGTCAATATTGATGAAATTTTAACATTTAATCTTTTGACTTTAAATGACGGTTGGATGTGAATTATTACTTTTTCAACTAAAATAAGTGTGTTTAAAGTCATTTCTGTGCCTGAAATTGGTCAAAATGTAAGATTTTGAGTAAGCAAAACTCTGTAAAAATGGCAATTTTGGTCACTGTGAGGGTTTAAAAAGTGGTTATTCAACATGAGGCCCGATCCAAAAGACATTTTGAATCTCTTTTGGTAGAGTCCAAAAAATCCATTTTCTGATGAAAAACGATGACCCCGGACCAGTCGAACGTTGAAAAAATGGTCAATATTGATGAAATTTTAACATTTAATCTTTTGACTTTAAATGACGGTTGGATGTGAATTATTACTTTTTCAACTAAAATAAGTGTGTTTAAAGTAATTTCTGTGCCTGAAAGTGGTCAAAATTGAAGATTTTGAGTAAGCAAAACTCTGTAAAAATGGCAATTTTGGTCACTGTGAGGGTTTAAAAAGTGGTTATTCAACATGAGGCCCGATCCAAATGACATTTTGAATCATTTTTGATGGAGTCCAAAAAATCAATTTTCTGATGAAAAACGATGACCCCGGACCAGTCGAACGTTGAAAAAATGGTCAATATTGATGAAATTTTTACATTTAATCTTTTGACTTTAAATGATGGTTGGATGTGAATTATTACTTTTTCAACTAAAATAAGTGTGTTTAAAGTCATTTCTGTGCCTGAAATTGGTCAAAATTTAAGATTTTGAGTAAGCAAAACTCTGTAAAAATTGCAATTTTGGTCACTGTGAGGGTTTAAAAAGTGGTTATTCAACATGAGACCCGATCCAAAAAACATTTTGAATCTTTTTTGGTAGAGTCCAAAAAATCAATTTTCTGATGAAAAACGATGACCCCGGACCAGTCGAACGTTGAAAAAATTGTCAATATTGATGAAATTTTAACATTTAATCTTTTGACTTTAAATGACAGTTGGATGTGAATTATTACTTTTTCAACTAAAATAAGTGTGTTTAAAGTCATTTCTGTGCCTGAAATTGGTCAAAATTGAAGATTTTGAGTAAGCAAAACTCTGTAAAAATGGCAATTTTGGTCACTGTGAGGGTTTAAAAAGTGGTTATTCAACATGAGACCCGATCCAAAAGACATTTTGAATCTTTTTTGGTAGAGTCCAAAAAATCCATTTTCTGATGAAAAACGATGACCCCGGACCAGTCGAAAGTTGAAAAAATGGTCAATATTGATGAAATTTTAACATTTAATCTTTTGACTTTAAATGACGGTTGGATGTGAATTATTACTTTTTCAACTAAAATAAGTGTGTTTAAAGTCATTTCTGTGCCTGAAAGTGGTCAAAATTGAAGATTTTGAGTAAGCAAAACTCTGTAAAAATGGCAATTTTGGTCACTGTGAGGGTTTAAAAAGTGGTTATTCAACATGAGACCCGACCCAAAAGACATTTTGAATCATTTTTGGTAGAGTCCAAAAAATCAATTTTCTGATAAAAAACGATGACCCCGGACCAGTCGAACGTTGAAAAAATGGTCAATATTGATGAAATTTTAACATTTAATCTTTTGACTTTAAATGACGGTTGGATGTGAATTATTACTTTTTCAACTAAAATAAGTGTGTTTAAAGTCATTTCTGTGCCTGAAATTGGTCAAAATTGGAGATTTTGAGTAAGCAAAACTCTGTAAAAATGGCAATTTTGGTCACTGTGAGGGTTTAAAAAGTGGTTATTCAACATGAGGCCCGATCCAAATGACATTTTGAATCATTTTTGGTAGAGTCCAAAAAATCAATTTTCTGATGAAAAACGATGACCCCGGACCAGTCGAACGTTGAAAAAATGGTCAATATTGATGAAATTTTAATATTTAATCTTTTGACTTTAAATGACGGTTGGATGTGAATCATTACTTTTTCAACTAAAATAAGTGTGTTTAAAGTCATTTCTGTGCCTGAAATTGGTCAAAATGTAAGATTTTGAGTAAGCAAAACTCTGTAAAAATGGCAATTTTGGTCACTGTGAGGGTTTAAAAAGTGGTTATTCAACATGAGGCCCAATCCAAATGACATTTTGAATCATTTTTGGTAGAGTCCAAAAAATCAATTTTCTGATGAAAAACGATGACCCCGGACCAGTCGAACGTTGAAAAAATGGTCAATATTGATGAAATTTTAACATTTAATCTTTTGACTTTAAATGACGGTTGGATGTGAATTATTACTTTTTCAACTAAAATAAGTGTGTTTAAAGTCATTTCTGTGCCTGAAATTGGTCAAAATTTAAGATTTTGAGTAAGCAAAACTCTGTAAAAATTGCAATTTTGGTCACTGTGAGGGTTTAAAAAGTGGTTATTCAACATGAGACCCGATCCAAAAAACATTTTGAATCTTTTTTGGTAGAGTCCAAAAAATCAATTTTCTGATGAAAAACGATGACCCCGGACCAGTCGAACGTTGAAAAAATTGTCAATATTGATGAAATTTTAACATTTAATCTTTTGACTTTAAATGACGGTTGGATGTGAATTATTACTTTTTCAACTAAAATAAGTGTGTTTAAAGTCATTTCTGTGCCTGAAATTGGTCAAAATTGAAGATTTTGAGTAAGCAAAACTCTGTAAAAATGGCAATTTTGGTCACTGTGAGGGTTTAAAAAGTGGTTATTCAACATGAGACCCGATCCAAAAGACATTTTGAATCTTTTTTGGTAGAGTCCAAAAAATCCATTTTCTGATGAAAAACGATGACCCCGGACCAGTCGAAAGTTGAAAAAATGGTCAATATTGATGAAATTTTAACATTTAGTCTTTTGACTTTAAATGACGGTTGGATGTGAATTATTACTTTTTCAACTAAAATAAGTGTGTTTAAAGTCATTTCTGTGCCTGAAATTGGTCAAAATTGAAGATTTTGAGTAAGCAAAACTCTGTAAAAATGGCAATTTTGGTCACTGTGAGGGTTTAAAAAGTGGTTATTCAACATGAGGCCCGATCCAAATGACATTTTGAATCATTTTTGGTAGAGTCCCAAAAAATCAATTTTCTGATGAAAAACGATGACCCCGGACCAGTCGAACGTTGAAAAAATGGTCAATATTGATGAAATTTTAACATTTAATCTTTTGACTTTAAATGACGGTTGGATGTGAATTATTACTTTTTCAACTAAAATAAGTGTGTTTAAAGTCATTTCTGTGCCTGAAATTGGTCAAAATTTAAGATTTTGAGTAAGCAAAACTCTGTAAAAATGGCAATTTTGGTCACTGTGAGGGTTTAAAAAGTGGTTATTCAACATGAGGCCCGATCCAAATGACATTTTGAATCATTTTTGGTAGAGTCCAAAAAATCAATTTTCTGATGAAAAACGATGACCCCGGACCAGTCGACCGTTGAAAAAATGGTCAATATTGATGAAATTTTAACATTTAATCTTTTGACTTTAAATAACGGTTGGATGTGAATTATTACTTTTTCAACTAAAATAAGTGTGTTTAAAGTCATTTCTGTGCCTGAAATTGGTCAAAATTGAAGATTTTGAGTAAGCAAAACTCTGTAAAAATGGCAATTTTGGTCACTGTGAGGGTTTAAAAAGTGGTTATTCAACATGAGACCCGATCCAAAAAACATTTTGAATCTTTTTTGGTAGAGTCCAAAAAATCCATTTTCTGATGAAAAACGATGACCCCGGACCAGTCGAACGTTGAAAAAATGGTCAATATTGATGAAATTTTAACATTTAATCTTTTGACTTTAAATGACGGTTGGATGTGAATTATTACTTTTTCAACTAAAATAAGTGTGTTTAAAGTCATTTCTGTGCCTGAAATTGGTCAAAATTGAAGATTTTGAGTAAGCAAAACTCTGTAAAAATGGCAATTTTGGTCACTGTGAGGGTTTAAAAAGTGGTTATTCAACATGAGGCCCGATCCAAATGACATTTTGAATCATTTTTGGTAGAGTCCAAAAAAATCAATTTTCTGATGAAAAACGATGACCCCGGACCAGTCGAACGTTGAAAAAATGGTCAATATTGATGAAATTTTAACATTTAATCTTTTGACTTTAAATGACGGTTGGATGTGAATTATTACTTTTTCAACTAAAATAAGTGTGTTTAAAGTCATTTCTGTGCCTGAAATTGGTCAAAATTTAAGATTTTGAGTAAGCAAAACTCTGTAAAAATGGCAATTTTGGTCACTGTGAGGGTTTAAAAAGTGGTTATTCAACATGAGGCCCGATCCAAATGACATTTTGAATCATTTTTGGTAGAGTCCAAAAAAATCAATTTTCTGATGAAAAACGATGACCCCGGACCAGTCGAACGTTGAAAAAATGGTCAATATTGATGAAATGTTTACATTTAATCTTTTGACTTTAAATGACAGTTGGATGTGAATTATTACTTTTTCAACTAAAATAAGTGTGTTTAAAGTCATTTCTGTGCCTGAAAGTGGTCAAAATTGAAGATTTTGAGTAAGCAAAACTCTGTAAAAATGGCAATTTTGGTCACTGTGAGGGTTTAAAAAGTGGTTATTCAACATGAGACCCGACCCAAAAGACATTTTGAATCATTTTTGGTAGAGTCCAAAAAATCAATTTTCTGATGAAAAACGATGACCCCGGACCAGTCGAACGTTGAAAAAAAGGTCAATATTGATGAAATTTTAACATTTAATCTTTTGACTTTAAATGACGGTTGGATGTGAATTATTACTTTTTCAACTAAAATAAGTGTGTTTAAAGTCATTTCTGTGCCTGAAATTGGTCAAAATGTAAGATTTTGAGTAAGCAAAACTCTGTAAAAATGGCAATTTTGGTCACTGTGAGGGTTTAAAAAGTGGTTATTCAACATGAGGCCCAATCCAAATGACATTTTGAATCATTTTTGGTAGAGTCCAAAAAATCAATTTTCTGATGAAAAACGATGACCCCGGACCAGTCGAACGTTGAAAAAATGGTCAATATTGATGAAATTTTAACATTTAATCTTTTGACTTTAAATGACGGTTGGATGTGAATTATTACTTTTTCAACTAAAATAAGTGTGTTTAAAGTCATTTCTGTGCCTGAAATTGGTCAAAATTTAAGATTTTGAGTAAGCAAAACTCTGTAAAAATTGCAATTTTGGTCACTGTGAGGGTTTAAAAAGTGGTTATTCAACATGAGACCCGATCCAAAAAACATTTTGAATCATTTTTGGTAGAGTCCAAAAAATTAATTTTCTGATGAAAAACGATGACCCCGGACCAGTCGACCGTTGAAAAAATGGTCAATATTGATGAAATTTTAACATTTAATCTTTTGACTTTAAATGACGGTTGGATGTGAATTATTACTTTTTCAACTAAAATAAGTGTGTTTAAAGTAATTTCTGTGCCTGAAAGTGGTCAAAATTGAAGATTTTGAGTAAGCAAAACTCTGTAAAAATGGCAATTTTGGTCACTGTGAGGGTTTAAAAAGTGGTTATTCAACATGAGGCCCGATCCAAATGACATTTTGAATCATTTTTGATGGAGTCCAAAAAATCAATTTTCTGATGAAAAACGATGACCCCGGACCAGTCGAACGTTGAAAAAATGGTCAATATTGATGAAATTTTTACATTTAATCTTTTGACTTTAAATGATGGTTGGATGTGAATTATTACTTTTTCAACTAAAATAAGTGTGTTTAAAGTCATTTCTGTGCCTGAAATTGGTCAAAATTTAAGATTTTGAGTAAGCAAAACTCTGTAAAAATTGCAATTTTGGTCACTGTGAGGGTTTAAAAAGTGGTTATTCAACATGAGACCCGATCCAAAAAACATTTTGAATCTTTTTTGGTAGAGTCCAAAAAATCAATTTTCTGATGAAAAACGATGACCCCGGACCAGTCGAACGTTGAAAAAATTGTCAATATTGATGAAATTTTAACATTTAATCTTTTGACTTTAAATGACAGTTGGATGTGAATTATTACTTTTTCAACTAAAATAAGTGTGTTTAAAGTCATTTCTGTGCCTGAAATTGGTCAAAATTGAAGATTTTGAGTAAGCAAAACTCTGTAAAAATGGCAATTTTGGTCACTGTGAGGGTTTAAAAAGTGGTTATTCAACATGAGACCCGATCCAAAAGACATTTTGAATCTTTTTTGGTAGAGTCCAAAAAATCCATTTTCTGATGAAAAACGATGACCCCGGACCAGTCGAAAGTTGAAAAAATGGTCAATATTGATGAAATTTTAACATTTAATCTTTTGACTTTAAATGACGGTTGGATGTGAATTATTACTTTTTCAACTAAAATAAGTGTGTTTAAAGTCATTTCTGTGCCTGAAAGTGGTCAAAATTGAAGATTTTGAGTAAGCAAAACTCTGTAAAAATGGCAATTTTGGTCACTGTGAGGGTTTAAAAAGTGGTTATTCAACATGAGACCCGACCCAAAAGACATTTTGAATCATTTTTGGTAGAGTCCAAAAAATCAATTTTCTGATGAAAAACGATGACCCCGGACCAGTCGAACGTTGAAAAAATGGTCAATATTGATGAAATTTTAACATTTAATCTTTTGACTTTAAATGACGGTTGGATGTGAATTATTACTTTTTCAACTAAAATAAGTGTGTTTAAAGTCATTTCTGTGCCTGAAATTGGTCAAAATTGAAGATTTTGAGTAAGCAAAACTCTGTAAAAATGGCAATTTTGGTCACTGTGAGGGTTTAAAAAGTGGTTATTCAACATGAGGCCCAATCCAAATGACATTTTGAATCATTTTTGGTAGAGTCCAAAAAATCAATTTTCTGATGAAAAACGATGACCCCGGACCAGTCGAACGTTGAAAAAATGGTCAATATTGATGAAATTTTAACATTTAATCTTTTGACTTTAAATGACGGTTGGATGTGAATTATTACTTTTTCAACTAAAATAAGTGTGTTTAAAGTCATTTCTGTGCCTGAAATTGGTCAAAATTTAAGATTTTGAGTAAGCAAAACTCTGTAAAAATTGCAATTTTGGTCACTGTGAGGGTTTAAAAAGTGGTTATTCAACATGAGACCCGATCCAAAAAACATTTTGAATCTTTTTTGGTAGAGTCCAAAAAATCAATTTTCTGATGAAAAACGATGACCCCGGACCAGTCGAACGTTGAAAAAATTGTCAATATTGATGAAATTTTAACATTTAATCTTTTGACTTTAAATGACGGTTGGATGTGAATTATTACTTTTTCAACTAAAATAAGTGTGTTTAAAGTCATTTCTGTGCCTGAAATTGGTCAAAATTGAAGATTTTGAGTAAGCAAAACTCTGTAAAAATGGCAATTTTGGTCACTGTGAGGGTTTAAAAAGTGGTTATTCAACATGAGGCCCGATCCAAATGACATTTTGAATCATTTTTGGTAGAGTCCTAAAAAATCAATTTTCTGATGAAAAACGATGACCCCGGACCAGTCGAACGTTGAAAAAATGGTCAATATTGATGAAATTTTAACATTTAATCTTTTGACTTTAAATGACGGTTGGATGTGAATTATTACTTTTTCAACTAAAATAAGTGTGTTTAAAGTCATTTCTGTGCCTGAAATTGGTCAAAATTTAAGATTTTGAGTAAGCAAAACTCTGTAAAAATGGCAATTTTGGTCACTGTGAGGGTTTAAAAAGTGGTTATTCAACATGAGGCCCGATCCAAATGACATTTTGAATCATTTTTGGTAGAGTCCAAAAAATCAATTTTCTGATGAAAAACGATGACCCCGGACCAGTCGACCGTTGAAAAAATGGTCAATATTGATGAAATTTTAACATTTAATCTTTTGACTTTAAATAACGGTTGGATGTGAATTATTACTTTTTCAACTAAAATAAGTGTGTTTAAAGTCATTTCTGTGCCTGAAATTGGTCAAAATTGAAGATTTTGAGTAAGCAAAACTCTGTAAAAATGGCAATTTTGGTCACTGTGAGGGTTTAAAAAGTGGTTATTCAACATGAGACCCGATCCAAAAAACATTTTGAATCTTTTTTGGTAGAGTCCAAAAAATCCATTTTCTGATGAAAAACGATGACCCCGGACCAGTCGAACGTTGAAAAAATGGTCAATATTGATGAAATTTTAACATTTAATCTTTTGACTTTAAATGACGGTTGGATGTGAATTATTACTTTTTCAACTAAAATAAGTGTGTTTAAAGTCATTTCTGTGCCTGAAATTGGTCAAAATTGAAGATTTTGAGTAAGCAAAACTCTGTAAAAATGGCAATTTTGGTCACTGTGAGGGTTTAAAAAGTGGTTATTCAACATGAGGCCCGATCCAAATGACATTTTGAATCATTTTTGGTAGAGTCCAAAAAAATCAATTTTCTGATGAAAAACGATGACCCCGGACCAGTCGAACGTTGAAAAAATGGTCAATATTGATGAAATTTTAACATTTAATCTTTTGACTTTAAATGACGGTTGGATGTGAATTATTACTTTTTCAACTAAAATAAGTGTGTTTAAAGTCATTTCTGTGCCTGAAATTGGTCAAAATTTAAGATTTTGAGTAAGCAAAACTCTGTAAAAATGGCAATTTTGGTCACTGTGAGGGTTTAAAAAGTGGTTATTCAACATGAGGCCCGATCCAAATGACATTTTGAATCATTTTTGGTAGAGTCCCAAAAAATCAATTTTCTGATGAAAAACGATGACCCCGGACCAGTCGAACGTTGAAAAAATGGTCAATATTGATGAAATGTTTACATTTAATCTTTTGACTTTAAATGACAGTTGGATGTGAATTATTACTTTTTCAACTAAAATAAGTGTGTTTAAAGTCATTTCTGTGCCTGAAAGTGGTCAAAATTGAAGATTTTGAGTAAGCAAAACTCTGTAAAAATGGCAATTTTGGTCACTGTGAGGGTTTAAAAAGTGGTTATTCAACATGAGACCCGACCCAAAAGACATTTTGAATCATTTTTGGTAGAGTCCAAAAAATCAATTTTCTGATGAAAAACGATGACCCCGGACCAGTCGAACGTTGAAAAAAAGGTCAATATTGATGAAATTTTAACATTTAATCTTTTGACTTTAAATGACGGTTGGATGTGAATTATTACTTTTTCAACTAAAATAAGTGTGTTTAAAGTCATTTCTGTGCCTGAAATTGGTCAAAATGTAAGATTTTGAGTAAGCAAAACTCTGTAAAAATGGCAATTTTGGTCACTGTGAGGGTTTAAAAAGTGGTTATTCAACATGAGGCCCAATCCAAATGACATTTTGAATCATTTTTGGTAGAGTCCAAAAAATCAATTTTCTGATGAAAAACGATGACCCCGGACCAGTCGAACGTTGAAAAAATGGTCAATATTGATGAAATTTTAACATTTAATCTTTTGACTTTAAATGACGGTTGGATGTGAATTATTACTTTTTCAACTAAAATAAGTGTGTTTAAAGTCATTTCTGTGCCTGAAATTGGTCAAAATTTAAGATTTTGAGTAAGCAAAACTCTGTAAAAATTGCAATTTTGGTCACTGTGAGGGTTTAAAAAGTGGTTATTCAACATGAGACCCGATCCAAAAAACATTTTGAATCATTTTTGGTAGAGTCCAAAAAATCAATTTTCTGATGAAAAACGATGACCCCGGACCAGTCGACCGTTGAAAAAATGGTCAATATTGATGAAATTTTAACATTTAATCTTTTGACTTTAAATAACGGTTGGATGTGAATTATTACTTTTTCAACTAAAATAAGTGTGTTTAAAGTCATTTCTGTGCCTGAAATTGGTCAAAATTGAAGATTTTGAGTAAGCAAAACTCTGTAAAAATGGCAATTTTGGTCACTGTGAGGGTTTAAAAAGTGGTTATTCAACATGAGACCCGATCCAAAAAACAATTTGAATCTTTTTTGGTAGAGTCCAAAAAATCCATTTTCTGATGAAAAACGATGACCCCGGACCAGTCGAACGTTGAAAAAATGGTCAATATTGATGAAATTTTAACATTTAATCTTTTGACTTTAAATGACGGTTGGATGTGAATTATTACTTTTTCAACTAAAATAAGTGTGTTTAAAGTCATTTCTGTGCCTGAAATTGGTCAAAATTGAAGATTTTGAGTAAGCAAAACTCTGTAAAAATGGCAATTTTGGTCACTGTGAGGGTTTAAAAAGTGGTTATTCAACATGAGGCCCGATCCAAATGACATTTTGAATCATTTTTGGTAGAGTCCAAAAAAATCAATTTTCTGATGAAAAACGATGACCCCGGACCAGTCGAACGTTGAAAAAATGGTCAATATTGATGACATTTTAACATTTAATCTTTTGACTTTAAATGACGGTTGGATGTGAATTATTACTTTTTCAACTAAAATAAGTGTGTTTAAAGTCATTTCTGTGCCTGAAATTGGTCAAAATTTAAGATTTTGAGTAAGCAAAACTCTGTAAAAATGGCAATTTTGGTCACTGTGAGGGTTTAAAAAGTGGTTATTCAACATGAGGCCCGATCCAAATGACATTTTGAATCATTTTTGGTAGAGTCCAAAAAAAATCAATTTTCTGATGAAAAACGATGACCCCGGACCAGTCGAACGTTGAAAAAATGGTCAATATTGATGAAATGTTTCCATTTAATCTTTTGACTTTAAATGACAGTTGGATGTGAATTATTACTTTTTCAACTAAAATAAGTGTGTTTAAAGTCATTTCTGTGCCTGAAAGTGGTCAAAATTGAAGATTTTGAGTAAGCAAAACTCTGTAAAAATGGCAATTTTGGTCACTGTGAGGGTTTAAAAAGTGGTTATTCAACATGAGACCCGACCCAAAAGACATTTTGAATCATTTTTGGTAGAGTCCAAAAAATCAATTTTCTGATGAAAACGATGACCCCGGACCAGTCGAATGTTGAAAAAATGGTCAATATTGATGAAATTTTAACATTTAATCTTTTGACTTTAAATGACGGTTGGATGTGAATTATTACTTTTTCAACTAAAATAAGTGTGTTTAAAGTCATTTCTGTGCCTGAAATTGGTCAAAATTGAAGATTTTGAGTAAGCAAAACTCTGTAAAAATGGCAATTTTGGTCACTGTGAGGGTTTAAAAAGTGGTTATTCAACATGAGGCCCGATCCAAATGACATTTTGAATCATTTTTGGTAGAGTCCAAAAAATCAATTTTCTGATGAAAAACGATGACCCCGGACCAGTCGAACGTTGAAAAAATGGTCAATATTGATGAAATTTTAATATTTAATCTTTTGAGTTTAAATGACGGTTGGATGTGAATTATTACTTTTTCAACTAAAATAAGTGTGTTTAAAGTCATTTCTGTGCCTGAAATTCGTCAAAATGTAAGATTTTGAGTAAGCAAAACTCTGTAAAAATGGCAATTTTGGTCACTGTGAGGGTTTAAAAAGTGGTTATTCAACATGAGGCCCAATCCAAATGACATTTTGAATCATTTTTGGTAGAGTCCAAAAAATCAATTTTCTGATGAAAAACGATGACCCCGGACCAGTCGAACGTTGAAAAAATGGTCAATATTGATGAAATTTTAACATTTAATCTTTTGACTTTAAATGACGGTTGGATGTGAATTATTACTTTTTCAACTAAAATAAGTGTGTTTAAAGTCATTTCTGTGCCTGAAATTGGTCAAAATTTAAGATTTTGAGTAAGCAAAACTCTGTAAAAATTGCAATTTTGGTCACTGTGAGGGTTTAAAAAGTGGTTATTCAACATGAGACCCGATCCAAAAAACATTTTGAATCTTTTTTGGTAGAGTCCAAAAAATCAATTTTCTGATGAAAAACGATGACCCCGGACCAGTCGAACGTTGAAAAAATTGTCAATATTGATGAAATTTTAACATTTAATCTTTTGACTTTAAATGACGGTTGGATGTGAATTATTACTTTTTCAACTAAAATAAGTGTGTTTAAAGTCATTTCTGTGCCTGAAATTGGTCAAAATTGAAGATTTTGAGTAAGCAAAACTCTGTAAAAATGGCAATTTTGGTCACTGTGAGGGTTTAAAAAGTGGTTATTCAACATGAGACCCGATCCAAAAGACATTTTGAATCTTTTTTGGTAGAGTCCAAAAAATCCATTTTCTGATGAAAAACGATGACCCCGGACCAGTCGAAAGTTGAAAAAATGGTCAATATTGATGAAATTTTAACATTTAGTCTTTTGACTTTAAATGACGGTTGGATGTGAATTATTACTTTTTCAACTAAAATAAGTGTGTTTAAAGTCATTTCTGTGCCTGAAATTGGTCAAAATTGAAGATTTTGAGTAAGCAAAACTCTGTAAAAATTGCAATTTTGGTCACTGTGAGGGTTTAAAAAGTGGTTATTCAACATGAGGCCCGATCCAAATGACATTTTGAATCATTTTTGGTAGAGTCCAAAAAAATCAATTTTCTGATGAAAAACGATGACCCCGGACCAGTCGAACGTTGAAAAAATGGTCAATATTGATGAAATTTTAACATTTAATCTTTTGACTTTAAATGACGGTTGGATGTGAATTATTACTTTTTCAACTAAAATAAGTGTGTTTAAAGTCATTTCTGTGCCTGAAATTGGTCAAAATTTAAGATTTTGAGTAAGCAAAACTCTGTAAAAATGGCAATTTTGGTCACTGTGAGGGTTTAAAAAGTGGTTATTCAACATGAGGCCCGATCCAAATGACATTTTGAATCATTTTTGGTAGAGTCCAAAAAATCAATTTTCTGATGAAAAACGATGACCCCGGACCAGTCGACCGTTGAAAAAATGGTCAATATTGATGAAATTTTAACATTTAATCTTTTGACTTTAAATAACGGTTGGATGTGAATTATTACTTTTTCAACTAAAATAAGTGTGTTTAAAGTCATTTCTGTGCCTGAAATTGGTCAAAATTGAAGATTTTGAGTAAGCAAAACTCTGTAAAAATGGCAATTTTGGTCACTGTGAGGGTTTAAAAAGTGGTTATTCAACATGAGACCCGATCCAAAAAACATTTTGAATCTTTTTTGGTAGAGTCCAAAAAATCCATTTTCTGATGAAAAACGATGACCCCGGACCAGTCGAACGTTGAAAAAATGGTCAATATTGATGAAATTTTAACATTTAATCTTTTGACTTTAAATGACGGTTGGATGTGAATTATTACTTTTTCAACTAAAATAAGTGTGTTTAAAGTCATTTCTGTGCCTGAAATTGGTCAAAATTGAAGATTTTGAGTAAGCAAAACTCTGTAAAAATGGCAATTTTGGTCACTGTGAGGGTTTAAAAGTGGTTATTCAACATGAGGCCCGATCCAAATGACATTTTTGAATCATTTTTGGTAGAGTCCAAAAAATCAATTTTCTGATGAAAAACGATGACCCCGGACCAGTCGAACGTTGAAAAAATGGTCAATATTGATGAAATTTTAACATTTAATCTTTTGACTTTAAATGACGGTTGGATGTGAATTATTACTTTTTCAACTAAAATAAGTGTGTTTAAAGTCATTTCTGTGCCTGAAATTGGTCAAAATTTAAGATTTTGAGTAAGCAAAACTCTGTAAAAATGGCAATTTTGGTCACTGTGAGGGTTTAAAAAGTGGTTATTCAACATGAGGCCCGATCCAAATGACATTTTGAATCATTTTTGGTAGAGTCCAAAAAAATCAATTTTCTGATGAAAAACGATGACCCCGGACCAGTCGAACGTTGAAAAAATGGTCAATATTGATGAAATGTTTACATTTAATCTTTTGACTTTAAATGACAGTTGGATGTGAATTATTACTTTTTCAACTAAAATAAGTGTGTTTAAAGTCATTTCTGTGCCTGAAAGTGGTCAAAATTGAAGATTTTGAGTAAGCAAAACTCTGTAAAAATGGCAATTTTGGTCACTGTGAGGGTTTAAAAAGTGGTTATTCAACATGAGACCCGACCCAAAAGAACATTTTGAATCATTTTTGGTAGAGTCCAAAAAATCAATTTTCTGATGAAAAACGATGACCCCGGACCAGTCGAACGTTGAAAAAATGGTCAATATTGATGAAATTTTAACATTTAATCTTTTGACTTTAAATGACGGTTTGGATGTGAATTATTACTTTTTCAACTAAAATAAGTGTGTTTAAAGTCATTTCTGTGCCTGAAATTGGTCAAAATTGAAGATTTTGAGTAAGCAAAACTCTGTAAAAATGGCAATTTTGGTCACTGTGAGGGTTTAAAAAGTGGTTATTCAACATGAGGCCCGATCCAAATGACATTTTGAATCATTTTTGGTAGAGTCCAAAAAATCAATTTTCTGATGAAAAACGATGACCCCGGACCAGTCGAACGTTGAAAAATGGTCAATATTGATGAAATTTTAATATTTAATCTTTTGACTTTAAATGACGGTTGGATGTGAATTATTACTTTTTCAACTAAAATAAGTGTGTTTAAAGTCATTTTCTGTGCCTGAAATTGGTCAAAAATGTAAGATTTTGAGTAAGCAAAACTCTGTAAAAATGGCAATTTTGGTCACTGTGAGGGTTTAAAAAGTGGTTATTCAACATGAGGCCCAATCCAAAATGACATTTTGAATCATTTTTGGTAGAGTCCAAAAAATCAATTTTCTGATGAAAAACGATGACCCCGGACCAGTCGAACGTTGAAAAATGGTCAATATTGATGAAATTTTAACATTTAATCTTTTGACTTTAAATGACGGTTGGATGTGAATTATTACTTTTTCAACTAAAATAAGTGTGTTTAAAGTCATTTCTGTGCCTGAAATTGGTCAAAATTTAAGATTTTGAGTAAGCAAAACTCTGTAAAAATTGCAATTTTGGTCACTGTGAGGGTTTAAAAAGTGGTTATTCAACATGAGACCCGATCCAAATAACATTTTGAATCTTTTTTGGTAGAGTCCAAAAAATCAATTTTCTGATGAAAAACGATGACCCCGGACCAGTCGAACGTTGAAAAAATGGTCAATATTGATGAAATTTTAACATTTAATCTTTTGACTTTAAATGACGGTTGGATGTGAATTATTACTTTTTCAACTAAAATAAGTGTGTTTAAAGTCATTTCTGTGCCTGAAATTGGTCAAAATTGAAGATTTTGAGTAAGCAAAACTCTGTAAAAATGGCAATTTTGGTCACTGTGAGGGTTTAAAAAGTGGTTATTCAACATGAGACCCGATCCAAAAGACATTTTGAATCTTTTTGGTAGAGTCCAAAAAATCCATTTTCTGATGAAAAACGATGACCCCGGACCAGTCGAAAGTTGAAAAAATGGTCAATATTGATGAAATTTTAACATTTAGTCTTTTGACTTTAAATGACGGTTGGATGTGAATTATTACTTTTTCAACTAAAATAAGTGTGTTTAAAGTCATTTCTGTGCCTGAAATTGGTCAAAATTGAAGATTTTGAGTAAGCAAAACTCTGTAAAAATGGCAATTTTGGTCACTGTGAGGGTTTAAAAAGTGGTTATTCAACATGAGGCCCGATCCAAATGACATTTTGAATCATTTTTGGTAGAGTCCAAAAAATCAATTTTCTGATGAAAAACGATGACCCCGGACCAGTCGAACGTTGAAAAAATGGTCAATATTGATGAAATTTTAACATTTAATCTTTTGACTTTAAATGACGGTTGGATGTGAATTATTACTTTTTCAACTAAAATAAGTGTGTTTAAAGTCATTTCTGTGCCTGAAATTGGTCAAAATTTAAGATTTTGAGTAAGCAAAACTCTGTAAAAATGGCAATTTTGGTCACTGTGAGGGTTTAAAAAGTGGTTATTCAACATGAGGCCCGATCCAAATGACATTTTGAATCATTTTTGGTAGAGTCCAAAAAATCAATTTTCTGATGAAAAACGATGACCCCGGACCAGTCGACCGTTGAAAAAATGGTCAATATTGATGAAATTTTAACATTTAATCTTTTGACTTTAAATAACGGTTGGATGTGAATTATTACTTTTTCAACTAAAATAAGTGTGTTTAAAGTCATTTCTGTGCCTGAAATTGGTCAAAATTGAAGATTTTGAGTAAGCAAAACTCTGTAAAAATGGCAATTTTGGTCACTGTGAGGGTTTAAAAAGTGGTTATTCAACATGAGACCCGATCCAAAAAACATTTTGAATCTTTTTTGGTAGAGTCCAAAAAATCCATTTTCTGATGAAAAACGATGACCCCGGACCAGTCGAACGTTGAAAAAATGGTCAATATTGATGAAATTTTAACATTTAATCTTTTGACTTTAAATGACGGTTGGATGTGAATTATTACTTTTTCAACTAAAATAAGTGTGTTTAAAGTCATTTCTGTGCCTGAAATTGGTCAAAATTGAAGATTTTGAGTAAGCAAAACTCTGTAAAAATGGCAATTTTGGTCACTGTGAGGGTTTAAAAAGTGGTTATTCAACATGAGACCCGATCCAAAAGACATTTTGAATCTTTTTTGGTAGAGTCCAAAAAATCCATTTTCTGATGAAAAACGATGACCCCGGACCAGTCGAAAGTTGAAAAAATGGTCAATATTGATGAAATTTTAACATTTAGTCTTTTGACTTTAAATGACGGTTGGATGTGAATTATTACTTTTTCAACTAAAATAAGTGTGTTTAAAGTCATTTCTGTGCCTGAAATTGGTCAAAATTGAAGATTTTGAGTAAGCAAAACTCTGTAAAAATTGCAATTTTGGTCACTGTGAGGGTTTAAAAAGTGGTTATTCAACATGAGGCCCGATCCAAATGACATTTTGAATCATTTTTGGTAGAGTCCAAAAAAATCAATTTTCTGATGAAAAACGATGACCCCGGACCAGTCGAACGTTGAAAAAATGGTCAATATTGATGAAATTTTAACATTTAATCTTTTGACTTTAAATGACGGTTGGATGTGAATTATTACTTTTTCAACTAAAATAAGTGTGTTTAAAGTCATTTCTGTGCCTGAAATTGGTCAAAATTGAAGATTTTGAGTAAGCAAAACTCTGTAAAAATGGCAATTTTGGTCACTGTGAGGGTTTAAAAAGTGGTTATTCAACATGAGACCCGATCCAAAAGACATTTTGAATCTTTTTTGGTAGAGTCCAAAAAATCCATTTTCTGATGAAAAACGATGACCCCGGACCAGTCGAAAGTTGAAAAAATGGTCAATATTGATGAAATTTTAACATTTAGTCTTTTGACTTTAAATGACGGTTGGATGTGAATTATTACTTTTTCAACTAAAATAAGTGTGTTTAAAGTCATTTCTGTGCCTGAAATTGGTCAAAATTGAAGATTTTGAGTAAGCAAAACTCTGTAAAAATTGCAATTTTGGTCACTGTGAGGGTTTAAAAAGTGGTTATTCAACATGAGGCCCGATCCAAATGACATTTTGAATCATTTTTGGTAGAGTCCAAAAAAATCAATTTTCTGATGAAAAACGATGACCCCGGACCAGTCGAACGTTGAAAAAATGGTCAATATTGATGAAATTTTAACATTTAATCTTTTGACTTTAAATGACGGTTGGATGTGAATTATTACTTATTCAACTAAAATAAGTGTGTTTAAAGTCATTTCTGTGCCTGAAATTGGTCAAAATTTAAGATTTTGAGTAAGCAAAACTCTGTAAAAATGGCAATTTTGGTCACTGTGAGGGTTTAAAAAGTGGTTATTCAACATGAGGCCCGATCCAAATGACATTTTGAATCATTTTTGGTAGAGTCCAAAAAATCAATTTTCTGATGAAAAACGATGACCCCGGACCAGTCGACCGTTGAAAAAATGGTCAATATTGATGAAATTTTAACATTTAATCTTTTGACTTTAAATAACGGTTGGATGTGAATTATTACTTTTTCAACTAAAATAAGTGTGTTTAAAGTCATTTCTGTGCCTGAAATTGGTCAAAATTGAAGATTTTGAGTAAGCAAAACTCTGTAAAAATGGCAATTTTGGTCACTGTGAGGGTTTAAAAAGTGGTTATTCAACATGAGACCCGATCCAAAAAACATTTTGAATCTTTTTTGGTAGAGTCCAAAAAATCCATTTTCTGATGAAAAACGATGACCCCGGACCAGTCGAACGTTGAAAAAATGGTCAATATTGATGAAATTTTAACATTTAATCTTTTGACTTTAAATGACGGTTGGATGTGAATTATTACTTTTTCAACTAAAATAAGTGTGTTTAAAGTCATTTCTGTGCCTGAAATTGGTCAAAATTGAAGATTTTGAGTAAGCAAAACTCTGTAAAAATGGCAATTTTGGTCACTGTGAGGGTTTAAAAAGTGGTTATTCAACATGAGGCCCGATCCAAATGACATTTTGAATCATTTTTGGTAGAGTCCAAAAAAATCAATTTTCTGATGAAAAACGATGACCCCGGACCAGTCGAACGTTGAAAAAATGGTCAATATTGATGAAATTTTAACATTTAATCTTTTGACTTTAAATGACGGTTGGATGTGAATTATTACTTTTTCAACTAAAATAAGTGTGTTTAAAGTCATTTCTGTGCCTGAAATTGGTCAAAATTTAAGATTTTGAGTAAGCAAAACTCTGTAAAAATGGCAATTTTGGTCACTGTGAGGGTTTAAAAAGTGGTTATTCAACATGAGGCCCGATCCAAATGACATTTTGAATCATTTTTGGTAGAGTCCAAAAAAATCAATTTTCTGATGAAAAACGATGACCCCGGACCAGTCGAACGTTGAAAAAATGGTCAATATTGATGAAATGTTTACATTTAATCTTTTGACTTTAAATGACAGTTGGATGTGAATTATTACTTTTTCAACTAAAATAAGTGTGTTTAAAGTCATTTCTGTGCCTGAAAGTGGTCAAAATTGAAGATTTTGAGTAAGCAAAACTCTGTAAAAATGGCAATTTTGGTCACTGTGAGGGTTTAAAAAGTGGTTATTCAACATGAGACCCGACCCAAAAGACATTTTGAATCATTTTTGGTAGAGTCCAAAAAATCAATTTTCTGATGAAAAACGATGACCCCGGACCAGTCGAACGTTGAAAAAATGGTCAATATTGATGAAATTTTAACATTTAATCTTTTGACTTTAAATGACGGTTGGATGTGAATTATTACTTTTTCAACTAAAATAAGTGTGTTTAAAGTCATTTCTGTGCCTGAAATTGGTCAAAATTGAAGATTTTGAGTAAGCAAAACTCTGTAAAAATGGCAATTTTGGTCACTGTGAGGGTTTAAAAAGTGGTTATTCAACATGAGGCCCGATCCAAATGACATTTTGAATCATTTTTGGTAGAGTCCAAAAAATCAATTTTCTGATGAAAAACGATGACCCCGGACCAGTCGAACGTTGAAAAAATGGTCAATATTGATGAAATTTTAATATTTAATCTTTTGACTTTAAATGACGGTTGGATGTGAATTATTACTTTTTCAACTAAAATAAGTGTGTTTAAAGTCATTTCTGTGCCTGAAATTGGTCAAAATGTAAGATTTTGAGTAAGCAAAACTCTGTAAAAATGGCAATTTTGGTCACTTTGAGGGTTTAAAAAGTGGTTATTCAACATGAGGCCCAATCCAAATGACATTTTGAATCATTTTTGGTAGAGTCCAAAAAATCAATTTTCTGATGAAAAACGATGACCCCGGACCAGTCGAACGTTGAAAAAATGGTCAATATTGATGAAATTTTAACATTTAATCTTTTGACTTTAAATGACGGTTGGATGTGAATTATTACTTTTTCAACTAAAATAAGTGTGTTTAAAGTCATTTCTGTGCCTGAAATTGGTCAAAATTTAAGATTTTGAGTAAGCAAAACTCTGTAAAAATTGCAATTTTGGTCACTGTGAGGGTTTAAAAAGTGGTTATTCAACATGAGACCCGATCCAAATAACATTTTGAATCTTTTTTGGTAGAGTCCAAAAAATCAATTTTCTGATGAAAAACGATGACCCCGGACCAGTCGAACGTTGAAAAAATTGTCAATATTGATGAAATTTTAACATTTAATCTTTTGACTTTAAATGACGGTTGGATGTGAATTATTACTTTTTCAACTAAAATAAGTGTGTTTAAAGTCATTTCTGTGCCTGAAATTGGTCAAAATTGAAGATTTTGAGTAAGCAAAACTCTGTAAAAATGGCAATTTTGGTCACTGTGAGGGTTTAAAAAGTGGTTATTCAACATGAGACCCGATCCAAAAGACATTTTGAATCTTTTTTGGTAGAGTCCAAAAAATCAATTTTCTGATGAAAAACGATGACCCCGGACCAGTCGAAAGTTGAAAAAATGGTCAATATTGATGAAATTTTAACATTTAGTCTTTTGACTTTAAATGACGGTTGGATGTGAATTATTACTTTTTCAACTAAAATAAGTGTGTTTAAAGTCATTTCTGTGCCTGAAATTGGTCAAAATTGAAGATTTTGAGTAAGCAAAACTCTGTAAAAATGGCAATTTTGGTCACTGTGAGGGTTTAAAAAGTGGTTATTCAACATGAGGCCCGATCCAAATGACATTTTGAATCATTTTTGGTAGAGTCCAAAAAAATCAATTTTCTGATGAAAAACGATGACCCCGGACCAGTCGAACGTTGAAAAAATGGTCAATATTGATGAAATTTTAACATTTAATCTTTTGACTTTAAATGACGGTTGGATGTGAATTATTACTTTTTCAACTAAAATAAGTGTGTTTAAAGTCATTTCTGTGCCTGAAATTGGTCAAAATTTAAGATTTTGAGTAAGCAAAACTCTGTAAAAATGGCAATTTTGGTCACTGTGAGGGTTTAAAAAGTGGTTATTCAACATGAGGCCCGATCCAAATGACATTTTGAATCATTTTTGGTAGAGTCCAAAAAATCAATTTTCTGATGAAAAACGATGACCCCGGACCAGTCGACCGTTGAAAAAATGGTCAATATTGATGAAATTTTAACATTTAATCTTTTGACTTTAAATAACGGTTGGATGTGAATTATTACTTTTTCAACTAAAATAAGTGTGTTTAAAGTCATTTCTGTGCCTGAAATTGGTCAAAATTGAAGATTTTGAGTAAGCAAAACTCTGTAAAAATGGCAATTTTGGTCACTGTGAGGGTTTAAAAAGTGGTTATTCAACATGAGACCCGATCCAAAAAACATTTTGAATCTTTTTTGGTAGAGTCCAAAAAATCCATTTTCTGATGAAAAACGATGACCCCGGACCAGTCGAACGTTGAAAAAATGGTCAATATTGATGAAATTTTAACATTTAATCTTTTGACTTTAAATGACGGTTGGATGTGAATTATTACTTTTTCAACTAAAATAAGTGTGTTTAAAGTCATTTCTGTGCCTGAAATTGGTCAAAATTGAAGATTTTGAGTAAGCAAAACTCTGTAAAAATGGCAATTTTGGTCACTGTGAGGGTTTAAAAAGTGGTTATTCAACATGAGGCCCGATCCAAATGACATTTTGAATCATTTTTGGTAGAGTCCAAAAAAATCAATTTTCTGATGAAAAACGATGACCCCGGACCAGTCGAACGTTGAAAAAATGGTCAATATTGATGAAATTTTAACATTTAATCTTTTGACTTTAAATGACGGTTGGATGTGAATTATTACTTTTTCAACTAAAATAAGTGTGTTTAAAGTCATTTCTGTGCCTGAAATTGGTCAAAATTTAAGATTTTGAGTAAGCAAAACTCTGTAAAAATGGCAATTTTGGTCACTGTGAGGGTTTAAAAAGTGGTTATTCAACATGAGGCCCGATCCAAATGACATTTTGAATCATTTTTGGTAGAGTCCAAAAAAATCAATTTTCTGATGAAAAACGATGACCCCGGACCAGTCGAACGTTGAAAAAATGGTCAATATTGATGAAATGTTTACATTTAATCTTTTGACTTTAAATGACAGTTGGATGTGAATTATTACTTTTTCAACTAAAATAAGTGTGTTTAAAGTCATTTCTGTGCCTGAAAGTGGTCAAAATTGAAGATTTTGAGTAAGCAAAACTCTGTAAAAATGGCAATTTTGGTCACTGTGAGGGTTTAAAAAGTGGTTATTCAACATGAGACCCGACCCAAAAGACATTTTGAATCATTTTTGGTAGAGTCCAAAAAATCAATTTTCTGATGAAAAACGATGACCCCGGACCAGTCGAACGTTGAAAAAATGGTCAATATTGATGAAATTTTAACATTTAATCTTTTGACTTTAAATGACGGTTGGATGTGAATTATTACTTTTTCAACTAAAATAAGTGTGTTTAAAGTCATTTCTGTGCCTGAAATTGGTCAAAATGTAAGATTTTGAGTAAGCAAAACTCTGTAAAAATGGCAATTTTGGTCACTGTGAGGGTTTAAAAAGTGGTTATTCAACATGAGGCCCAATCCAAATGACATTTTGAATCATTTTTGGTAGAGTCCAAAAAATCAATTTTCTGATGAAAAACGATGACCCCGGACCAGTCGAACGTTGAAAAAATGGTCAATATTGATGAAATTTTAACATTTAATCTTTTGACTTTAAATGACGGTTGGATGTGAATTATTACTTTTTCAACTAAAATAAGTGTGTTTAAAGTCATTTCTGTGCCTGAAATTGGTCAACATTTAAGATTTTGAGTAAGCAAAACTCTGTAAAAATTGCAATTTTGGTCACTGTGAGGGTTTAAAAAGTGGTTATTCAACATGAGACCCGATCCAAAAAACATTTTGAATCTTTTTTGGTAGAGTCCAAAAAATCAATTTTCTGATGAAAAACGATGACCCCGGACCAGTCGAACGTTGAAAAAATTGTCAATATTGATGAAATTTTAACATTTAATCTTTTGACTTTAAATGACGGTTGGATGTGAATTATTACTTTTTCAACTAAAATAAGTGTGTTTAAAGTCATTTCTGTGCCTGAAATTGGTCAAAATTGAAGATTTTGAGTAAGCAAAACTCTGTAAAAATGGCAATTTTGGTCACTGTGAGGGTTTAAAAAGTGGTTATTCAACATGAGACCCGATCCAAAAGACATTTTGAATCTTTTTTGGTAGAGTCCAAAAAATCCATTTTCTGATGAAAAACGATGACCCCGGACCAGTCGAAAGTTGAAAAAATGGTCAATATTGATGAAATTTTAACATTTAGTCTTTTGACTTTAAATGACGGTTGGATGTGAATTATTACTTTTTCAACTAAAATAAGTGTGTTTAAAGTCATTTCTGTGCCTGAAATTGGTCAAAATTGAAGATTTTGAGTAAGCAAAACTCTGTAAAAATGGCAATTTTGGTCACTGTGAGGGTTTAAAAAGTGGTTATTCAACATGAGGCCCGATCCAAATGACATTTTGAATCATTTTTGGTAGAGTCCAAAAAAATCAATTTTCTGATGAAAAACGATGACCCCGGACCAGTCGAACGTTGAAAAAATGGTCAATATTGATGAAATTTTAACATTTAATCTTTTGACTTTAAATGACGGTTGGATGTGAATTATTACTTTTTCAACTAAAATAAGTGTGTTTAAAGTCATTTCTGTGCCTGAAATTGGTCAAAATTTAAGATTTTGAGTAAGCAAAACTTTGTAAAAATGGCAATTTTGGTCACTGTGAGGGTTTAAAAAGTGGTTATTCAACATGAGGCCCGATCCAAATGACATTTTGAATCATTTTTGGTAGAGTCCAAAAAATCAATTTTCTGATGAAAAACGATGACCCCGGACCAGTCGACCGTTGAAAAAATGGTCAATATTGATGAAATTTTAACATTTAATCTTTTGACTTTAAATAACGGTTGGATGTGAATTATTACTTTTTCAACTAAAATAAGTGTGTTTAAAGTCATTTCTGTGCCTGAAATTGGTCAAAATTGAAGATTTTGAGTAAGCAAAACTCTGTAAAAATGGCAATTTTGGTCACTGTGAGGGTTTAAAAAGTGGTTATTCAACATGAGACCCGATCCAAAAAACATTTTGAATCTTTTTTGGTAGAGTCCAAAAAATCCATTTTCTGATGAAAAACGATGACCCCGGACCAGTCGAACGTTGAAAAAATGGTCAATATTGATGAAATTTTAACATTTAATCTTTTGACTTTAAATGACGGTTGGATTTGAATTATTACTTTTTCAACTAAAATAAGTGTGTTTAAAGTCATTTCTGTGCCTGAAATTGGTCAAAATTGAAGATTTTGAGTAAGCAAAACTCTGTAAAAATGGCAATTTTGGTCACTGTGAGGGTTTAAAAAGTGGTTATTCAACATGAGGCCCGATCCAAATGACATTTTGAATCATTTTTGGTAGAGTCCAAAAAAATCAATTTTCTGATGAAAAACGATGACCCCGGACCAGTCGAACGTTGAAAAAATGGTCAATATTGATGAAATTTTAACATTTAATCTTTTGACTTTAAATGACGGTTGGATGTGAATTATTACTTTTTCAACTAAAATAAGTGTGTTTAAAGTCATTTCTGTGCCTGAAATTGGTCAAAATTTAAGATTTTGAGTAAGCAAAACTCTGTAAAAATGGCAATTTTGGTCACTGTGAGGGTTTAAAAAGTGGTTATTCAACATGAGGCCCGATCCAAATGACATTTTGAATCATTTTTGGTAGAGTCCAAAAAAATCAATTTTCTGATGAAAAACGATGACCCCGGACCAGTCGAACGTTGAAAAAATGGTCAATATTGATGAAATGTTTACATTTAATCTTTTGACTTTAAATGACAGTTGGATGTGAATTATTACTTTTTCAACTAAAATAAGTGTGTTTAAAGTCATTTCTGTGCCTGAAAGTGGTCAAAATTGAAGATTTTGAGTAAGCAAAACTCTGTAAAAATGGCAATTTTGGTCACTGTGAGGGTTTAAAAAGTGGTTATTCAACATGAGACCCGACCCAAAAGACATTTTGAATCATTTTTGGTAGAGTCCAAAAAATCAATTTTCTGATGAAAAACGATGACCCCGGACCAGTCGAACGTTGAAAAAATGGTCAATATTGATGAAATTTTAACATTTAATCTTTTGACTTTAAATGACGGTTGGATGTGAATTATTACTTTTTCAACTAAAATAAGTGTGTTTAAAGTCATTTCTGTGCCTGAAATTGGTCAAAATTTAAGATTTTGAGTAAGCAAAACTCTGTAAAAATGGCAATTTTGGTCACTGTGAGGGTTTAAAAAGTGGTTATTCAACATGAGGCCCGATCCAAATGACATTTTGAATCATTTTTGGTAGAGTCCAAAAAAATCAATTTTCTGATGAAAAACGATGACCCCGGACAATGTCGAACGTTGAAAAAATGGTCAATATTGATGAAATGTTTACATTTAATCTTTTGACTTTAAATGACAGTTGGATGTGAATTATTACTTTTTCAACTAAAATAAGTGTGTTTAAAGTCATTTCTGTGCCTGAAAGTGGTCAAAATTGAAGATTTTGAGTAAGCAAAACTCTGTAAAAATGGCAATTTTGGTCACTGTGAGGGTTTAAAAAGTGGTTATTCAACATGAGACCCGACCCAAAAGACATTTTGAATCATTTTTGGTAGAGTCCAAAAAATCAATTTTCTGATGAAAAACGATGACCCCGGACCAGTCGAACGTTGAAAAAATGGTCAATATTGATGAAATTTTAACATTTAATCTTTTGACTTTAAATGACGGTTGGATGTGAATTATTACTTTTTCAACTAAAATAAGTGTGTTTAAAGTCATTTCTGTGCCTGAAATTGGTCAAAATTGAAGATTTTGAGTAAGCAAAACTCTGTAAAAATGGCAATTTTGGTCACTGTGAGGGTTTAAAAAGTGGTTATTCAACATGAGGCCCGATCCAAATGACATTTTGAATCATTTTTGGTAGAGTCCAAAAAATCAATTTTCTGATGAAAAACGATGACCCCGGACCAGTCGAACGTTGAAAAAATGGTCAATATTGATGAAATTTTAATATTTAATCTTTTGACTTTAAATGACGGTTGGATGTGAATTATTACTTTTTCAACTAAAATAAGTGTGTTTAAAGTCATTTCTGTGCCTGAAATTGGTCAAAATGTAAGATTTTGAGTAAGCAAAACTCTGTAAAAATGGCAATTTTGGTCACTTTGAGGGTTTAAAAAGTGGTTATTCAACATGAGGCCCAATCCAAATGACATTTTGAATCATTTTTGGTAGAGTCCAAAAAATCAATTTTCTGATGAAAAACGATGACCCCGGACCAGTCGAACGTTGAAAAAATGGTCAATATTGATGAAATTTTAACATTTAATCTTTTGACTTTAAATGACGGTTGGATGTGAATTATTACTTTTTCAACTAAAATAAGTGTGTTTAAAGTCATTTCTGTGCCTGAAATTGGTCAAAATTTAAGATTTTGAGTAAGCAAAACTCTGTAAAAATTGCAATTTTGGTCACTGTGAGGGTTTAAAAAGTGGTTATTCAACATGAGACCCGATCCAAATAACATTTTGAATCTTTTTTGGTAGAGTCCAAAAAATCAATTTTCTGATGAAAAACGATGACCCCGGACCAGTCGAACGTTGAAAAAATTGTCAATATTGATGAAATTTTAACATTTAATCTTTTGACTTTAAATGACGGTTGGATGTGAATTATTACTTTTTCAACTAAAATAAGTGTGTTTAAAGTCATTTCTGTGCCTGAAATTGGTCAAAATTGAAGATTTTGAGTAAGCAAAACTCTGTAAAAATGGCAATTTTGGTCACTGTGAGGGTTTAAAAAGTGGTTATTCAACATGAGACCCGATCCAAAAGACATTTTGAATCTTTTTTGGTAGAGTCCAAAAAATCCATTTTCTGATGAAAAACGATGACCCCGGACCAGTCGAAAGTTGAAAAAATGGTCAATATTGATGAAATTTTAACATTTAGTCTTTTGACTTTAAATGACGGTTGGATGTGAATTATTACTTTTTCAACTAAAATAAGTGTGTTTAAAGTCATTTCTGTGCCTGAAATTGGTCAAAATTGAAGATTTTGAGTAAGCAAAACTCTGTAAAAATGGCAATTTTGGTCACTGTGAGGGTTTAAAAAGTGGTTATTCAACATGAGGCCCGATCCAAATGACATTTTGAATCATTTTTGGTAGAGTCCAAAAAAATCAATTTTCTGATGAAAAACGATGACCCCGGACCAGTCGAACGTTGAAAAAATGGTCAATATTGATGAAATTTTAACATTTAATCTTTTGACTTTAAATGACGGTTGGATGTGAATTATTACTTTTTCAACTAAAATAAGTGTGTTTAAAGTCATTTCTGTGCCTGAAATTGGTCAAAATTTAAGATTTTGAGTAAGCAAAACTCTGTAAAAATGGCAATTTTGGTCACTGTGAGGGTTTAAAAAGTGGTTATTCAACATGAGGCCCGATCCAAATGACATTTTGAATCATTTTTGGTAGAGTCCAAAAAATCAATTTTCTGATGAAAAACGATGACCCCGGACCAGTCGACCGTTGAAAAAATGGTCAATATTGATGAAATTTTAACATTTAATCTTTTGACTTTAAATAACGGTTGGATGTGAATTATTACTTTTTCAACTAAAATAAGTGTGTTTAAAGTCATTTCTGTGCCTGAAATTGGTCAAAATTGAAGATTTTGAGTAAGCAAAACTCTGTAAAAATGGCAATTTTGGTCACTGTGAGGGTTTAAAAAGTGGTTATTCAACATGAGACCCGATCCAAAAAACATTTTGAATCTTTTTTGGTAGAGTCCAAAAAATCCATTTTCTGATGAAAAACGATGACCCCGGACCAGTCGAACGTTGAAAAAATGGTCAATATTGATGAAATTTTAACATTTAATCTTTTGACTTTAAATGACGGTTGGATGTGAATTATTACTTTTTCAACTAAAATAAGTGTGTTTAAAGTCATTTCTGTGCCTGAAATTGGTCAAAATTGAAGATTTTGAGTAAGCAAAACTCTGTAAAAATGGCAATTTTGGTCACTGTGAGGGTTTAAAAAGTGGTTATTCAACATGAGGCCCGATCCAAATGACATTTTGAATCATTTTTGGTAGAGTCCAAAAAAATCAATTTTCTGATGAAAAACGATGACCCCGGACCAGTCGAACGTTGAAAAAATGGTCAATATTGATGAAATTTTAACATTTAATCTTTTGACTTTAAATGACGGTTGGATGTGAATTATTACTTTTTCAACTAAAATAAGTGTGTTTAAAGTCATTTCTGTGCCTGAAATTGGTCAAAATTTAAGATTTTGAGTAAGCAAAACTCTGTAAAAATGGCAATTTTGGTCACTGTGAGGGTTTAAAAAGTGGTTATTCAACATGAGGCCCGATCCAAATGACATTTTGAATCATTTTTGGTAGAGTCCAAAAAAATCAATTTTCTGATGAAAAACGATGACCCCGGACCAGTCGAACGTTGAAAAAATGGTCAATATTGATGAAATGTTTACATTTAATCTTTTGACTTTAAATGACAGTTGGATGTGAATTATTACTTTTTCAACTAAAATAAGTGTGTTTAAAGTCATTTCTGTGCCTGAAAGTGGTCAAAATTGAAGATTTTGAGTAAGCAAAACTCTGTAAAAATGGCAATTTTGGTCACTGTGAGGGTTTAAAAAGTGGTTATTCAACATGAGACCCGACCCAAAAGACATTTTGAATCATTTTTGGTAGAGTCCAAAAAATCAATTTTCTGATGAAAAACGATGACCCCGGACCAGTCGAACGTTGAAAAAATGGTCAATATTGATGAAATTTTAACATTTAATCTTTTGACTTTAAATGACGGTTGGATGTGAATTATTACTTTTTCAACTAAAATAAGTGTGTTTAAAGTCATTTCTGTGCCTGAAATTGGTCAAAATGTAAGATTTTGAGTAAGCAAAACTCTGTAAAAATGGCAATTTTGGTCACTGTGAGGGTTTAAAAAGTGGTTATTCAACATGAGGCCCAATCCAAATGACATTTTGAATCATTTTTGGTAGAGTCCAAAAAATCAATTTTCTGATGAAAAACGATGACCCTGGACCAGTCGAACGTTGAAAAAATGGTCAATATTGATGAAATTTTAACATTTAATCTTTTGACTTTAAATGACGGTTGGATGTGAATTATTACTTTTTCAACTAAAATAAGTGTGTTTAAAGTCATTTCTGTGCCTGAAATTGGTCAACATTTAAGATTTTGAGTAAGCAAAACTCTGTAAAAATTGCAATTTTGGTCACTGTGAGGGTTTAAAAAGTGGTTATTCAACATGAGACCCGATCCAAAAAACATTTTGAATCTTTTTTGGTAGAGTCCAAAAAATCAATTTTCTGATGAAAAACGATGACCCCGGACCAGTCGAACGTTGAAAAAATTGTCAATATTGATGAAATTTTAACATTTAATCTTTTGACTTTAAATGACGGTTGGATGTGAATTATTACTTTTTCAACTAAAATAAGTGTGTTTAAAGTCATTTCTGTGCCTGAAATTGGTCAAAATTGAAGATTTTGAGTAAGCAAAACTCTGTAAAAATGGCAATTTTGGTCACTGTGAGGGTTTAAAAAGTGGTTATTCAACATGAGACCCGATCCAAAAGACATTTTGAATCTTTTTTGGTAGAGTCCAAAAAATCCATTTTCTGATGAAAAACGATGACCCCGGACCAGTCGAAAGTTGAAAAAATGGTCAATATTGATGAAATTTTAACATTTAGTCTTTTGACTTTAAATGACGGTTGGATGTGAATTATTACTTTTTCAACTAAAATAAGTGTGTTTAAAGTCATTTCTGTGCCTGAAATTGGTCAAAATTGAAGATTTTGAGTAAGCAAAACTCTGTAAAAATGGCAATTTTGGTCACTGTGAGGGTTTAAAAAGTGGTTATTCAACATGAGGCCCGATCCAAATGACATTTTGAATCATTTTTGGTAGAGTCCAAAAAAATCAATTTTCTGATGAAAAACGATGACCCCGGACCAGTCGAACGTTGAAAAAATGGTCAATATTGATGAAATTTTAACATTTAATCTTTTGACTTTAAATGACGGTTGGATGTGAATTATTACTTTTTCAACTAAAATAAGTGTGTTTAAAGTCATTTCTGTGCCTGAAATTGGTCAAAATTTAAGATTTTGAGTAAGCAAAACTTTGTAAAAATGGCAATTTTGGTCACTGTGAGGGTTTAAAAAGTGGTTATTCAACATGAGGCCCGATCCAAATGACATTTTGAATCATTTTTGGTAGAGTCCAAAAAATCAATTTTCTGATGAAAAACGATGACCCCGGACCAGTCGACCGTTGAAAAAATGGTCAATATTGATGAAATTTTAACATTTAATCTTTTGACTTTAAATAACGGTTGGATGTGAATTATTACTTTTTCAACTAAAATAAGTGTGTTTAAAGTCATTTCTGTGCCTGAAATTGGTCAAAATTGAAGATTTTGAGTAAGCAAAACTCTGTAAAAATGGCAATTTTGGTCACTGTGAGGGTTTAAAAAGTGGTTATTCAACATGAGACCCGATCCAAAAAACATTTTGAATCTTTTTTGGTAGAGTCCAAAAAATCCATTTTCTGATGAAAAACGATGACCCCGGACCAGTCGAACGTTGAAAAAATGGTCAATATTGATGAAATTTTAACATTTAATCTTTTGACTTTAAATGACGGTTGGATTTGAATTATTACTTTTTCAACTAAAATAAGTGTGTTTAAAGTCATTTCTGTGCCTGAAATTGGTCAAAATTGAAGATTTTGAGTAAGCAAAACTCTGTAAAAATGGCAATTTTGGTCACTGTGAGGGTTTAAAAAGTGGTTATTCAACATGAGGCCCGATCCAAATGACATTTTGAATCATTTTTGGTAGAGTCCAAAAAAATCAATTTTCTGATGAAAAACGATGACCCCGGACCAGTCGAACGTTGAAAAAATGGTCAATATTGATGAAATTTTAACATTTAATCTTTTGACTTTAAATGACGGTTGGATGTGAATTATTACTTTTTCAACTAAAATAAGTGTGTTTAAAGTCATTTCTGTGCCTGAAATTGGTCAAAATTTAAGATTTTGAGTAAGCAAAACTCTGTAAAAATGGCAATTTTGGTCACTGTGAGGGTTTAAAAAGTGGTTATTCAACATGAGGCCCGATCCAAATGACATTTTGAATCATTTTTGGTAGAGTCCAAAAAAATCAATTTTCTGATGAAAAACGATGACCCCGGACCAGTCGAACGTTGAAAAAATGGTCAATATTGATGAAATGTTTACATTTAATCTTTTGACTTTAAATGACAGTTGGATGTGAATTATTACTTTTTCAACTAAAATAAGTGTGTTTAAAGTCATTTCTGTGCCTGAAAGTGGTCAAAATTGAAGATTTTGAGTAAGCAAAACTCTGTAAAAATGGCAATTTTGGTCACTGTGAGGGTTTAAAAAGTGGTTATTCAACATGAGACCCGACCCAAAAGACATTTTGAATCATTTTTGGTAGAGTCCAAAAAATCAATTTTCTGATGAAAAACGATGACCCCGGACCAGTCGAACGTTGAAAAAATGGTCAATATTGATGAAATTTTAACATTTAATCTTTTGACTTTAAATGACGGTTGGATGTGAATTATTACTTTTTCAACTAAAATAAGTGTGTTTAAAGTCATTTCTGTGCCTGAAATTGGTCAAAATTGAAAATTTTGAGTAAGCAAAACTCTGTAAAAATGGCAATTTTGGTCACTGTGAGGGTTTAAAAAGTGGTTATTCAACATGAGGCCCGATCCAAATGACATTTTGAATCATTTTTGGTAGAGTCCAAAAAATCAATTTTCTGATGAAAAACGATGACCCCGGACCAGTCGAACGTTGAAAAAATGGTCAATATTGATGAAATTTTAACATTTAATCTTTTGACTTTAAATGACGGTTGGATGTGAATTATTACTTTTTCAACTAAAATAAGTGTGTTTAAAGTCATTTCTGTGCCTGAAATTGGTCAAAATTTAAGATTTTGAGTAAGCAAAACTCTGTAAAAATTGCAATTTTGGTCACTGTGAGGGTTTAAAAAGTGGTTATTCAACATGAGACCCGATCCAAAAAACATTTTGAATCTTTTTTGGTAGAGTCCAAAAAATCAATTTTCTGATGAAAAACGATGACCCCGGACCAGTCGAACGTTGAAAAAATTGTCAATATTGATGAAATTTTAACATTTAATCTTTTGACTTTAAATGACGGTTGGATGTGAATTATTACTTTTTCAACTAAAATAAGTGTGTTTAAAGTCATTTCTGTGCCTGAAATTGGTCAAAATTGAAGATTTTGAGTAAGCAAAACTCTGTAAAAATGGCAATTTTGGTCACTGTGAGGGTTTAAAAAGTGGTTATTCAACATGAGACCCGATCCAAAAGACATTTTGAATCTTTTTTGGTAGAGTCCAAAAAATCCATTTTCTGATGAAAAACGATGACCCCGGACCAGTCGAAAGTTGAAAAAATGGTCAATATTGATGAAATTTTAACATTTAGTCTTTTGACTTTAAATGACGGTTGGATGTGAATTATTACTTTTTCAACTAAAATAAGTGTGTTTAAAGTCATTTCTGTGCCTGAAATTGGTCAAAATTGAAGATTTTGAGTAAGCAAAACTCTGTAAAAATGGCAATTTTGGTCACTGTGAGGGTTTAAAAAGTGGTTATTCAACATGAGGCCCGATCCAAATGACATTTTGAATCATTTTTGGTAGAGTCCAAAAAATCAATTTTCTGATGAAAAACGATGACCCCGGACCAGTCGAACGTTGAAAAAATGGTCAATATTGATGAAATTTTAATATTTAATCTTTTGACTTTAAATGACGGTTGGATGTGAATTATTACTTTTTCAACTAAAATAAGTGTGTTTAAAGTCATTTCTGTGCCTGAAATTGGTCAAAATGTAAGATTTTGAGTAAGCAAAACTCTGTAAAAATGGCAATTTTGGTCACTGGTGAGGGTTTAAAAAGTGGTTATTCAACATGAGGCCCAATCCAAATGACATTTTGAATCATTTTTGGTAGAGTCCAAAAAATCAATTTTCTGATGAAAAACGATGACCCCGGACCAGTCGAACGTTGAAAAAATGGTCAATATTGATGAAATTTTAACATTTAATCTTTTGACTTTAAATGACGGTTGGATGTGAATTATTACTTTTTCAACTAAAATAAGTGTGTTTAAAGTCATTTCTGTGCCTGAAATTGGTCAAAATTTAAGATTTTGAGTAAGCAAAACTCTGTAAAAATTGCAATTTTGGTCACTGTGAGGGTTTAAAAAGTGGTTATTCAACATGAGACCCGATCCAAAAAACATTTTGAATCTTTTTTGGTAGAGTCCAAAAAATCAATTTTCTGATGAAAAACGATGACCCCGGACCAGTCGAACGTTGAAAAAATGGTCAATATTGATGAAATTTTAACATTTAATCTTTTGACTTTAAATGACGGTTGGATGTGAATTATTACTTTTTCAACTAAAATAAGTCTGTTTAAAGTCATTTCTGTGCCTGAAATTGGTCAAAATTGAAGATTTTGAGTAAGCAAAACTCTGTAAAAATGGCAATTTTGGTCACTGTGAGGGTTTAAAAAGTGGTTATTCAACATGAGACCCGATCCAAAAGACATTTTGAATCTTTTTTGGTAGAGTCCAAAAAATCCATTTTCTGATGAAAAACGATGACCCCGGACCAGTCGAAAGTTGAAAAAATGGTCAATATTGATGAAATTTTAACATTTAGTCTTTTGACTTTAAATGACGGTTGGATGTGAATTATTACTTTTTCAACTAAAATAAGTGTGTTTAAAGTCATTTCTGTGCCTGAAATTGGTCAAAATTGAAGATTTTGAGTAAGCAAAACTCTGTAAAAATGGCAATTTTGGTCACTGTGAGGGTTTAAAAAGTGGTTATTCAACATGAGGCCCGATCCAAATGACATTTTGAATCATTTTTGGTAGAGTCCAAAAAAATCAATTTTCTGATGAAAAACGATGACCCCGGACCAGTCGAACGTTGAAAAAATGGTCAATATTGATGAAATTTTAACATTTAATCTTTTGACTTTAAATGACGGTTGGATGTGAATTATTACTTTTTCAACTAAAATAAGTGTGTTTAAAGTCATTTCTGTGCCTGAAATTGGTCAAAATTGAAGATTTTGAGTAAGCAAAACTCTGTAAAAATGGCAATTTTGGTCACTGTGAGGGTTTAAAAAGTGGTTATTCAACATGAGGCCCGATCCAAATGACATTTTGAATCATTTTTGGTAGAGTCCAAAAAAATCAATTTTCTGATGAAAAACGATGACCCCGGACCAGTCGAACGTTGAAAAAATGGTCAATATTGATGAAATTTTAACATTTAATCTTTTGACTTTAAATGACGGTTGGATGTGAATTATTACTTTTTCAACTAAAATAAGTGTGTTTAAAGTCATTTCTGTGCCTGAAATTGGTCAAAATTTAAGATTTTGAGTAAGCAAAACTCTGTAAAAATGGCAATTTTGGTCACTGTGAGGGTTTAAAAAGTGGTTATTCAACATGAGGCCCGATCCAAATGACATTTTGAATCATTTTTGGTAGAGTCCAAAAAAATCAATTTTCTGATGAAAAACGATGACCCCGGACCAGTCGAACGTTGAAAAAATGGTCAATATTGATGAAATGTTTACATTTAATCTTTTGACTTTAAATGACAGTTGGATGTGAATTATTACTTTTTCAACTAAAATAAGTGTGTTTAAAGTCATTTCTGTGCCTGAAAGTGGTCAAAATTGAAGATTTTGAGTAAGCAAAACTCTGTAAAAATGGCAATTTTGGTCACTGTGAGGGTTTAAAAAGTGGTTATTCAACATGAGACCCGACCCAAAAGACATTTTGAATCATTTTTGGTAGAGTCCAAAAAATCAATTTTCTGATGAAAAACGATGACCCCGGACCAGTCGAACGTTGAAAAAATGGTCAATATTGATGAAATTTTAACATTTAATCTTTTGACTTTAAATGACGGTTGGATGTGAATTATTACTTTTTCAACTAAAATAAGTGTGTTTAAAGTCATTTCTGTGCCTGAAATTGGTCAAAATTGAAGATTTTGAGTAAGCAAAACTCTGTAAAAATGGCAATTTTGGTCACTGTGAGGGTTTAAAAAGTGGTTATTCAACATGAGGCCCGATCCAAATGACATTTTGAATCATTTTTGGTAGAGTCCAAAAAATCAATTTTCTGATGAAAAACGATGACCCCGGACCTGTCGAACGTTGAAAAAATGGTCAATATTGATGAAATTTTAATATTTAATCTTTTGACTTTAAATGACGGTTGGATGTGAATTATTACTTTTTCAACTAAAATAAGTGTGTTTAAAGTCATTTCTGTGCCTGAAATTGGTCAAAATGTAAGATTTTGAGTAAGCAAAACTCTGTAAAAATGGCAATTTTGGTCACTGTGAGGGTTTAAAAAGTGGTTATTCAACATGAGGCCCAATCCAAATGACATTTTGAATCATTTTTGGTAGAGTCCAAAAAATCAATTTTCTGATGAAAAACGATGACCCCGGACCAGTCGAACGTTGAAAAAATGGTCAATATTGATGAAATTTTAACATTTAATCTTTTGACTTTAAATGACGGTTGGATGTGAATTATTACTTTTTCAACTAAAATAAGTGTGTTTAAAGTCATTTCTGTGCCTGAAATTGGTCAAAATTTAAGATTTTGAGTAAGCAAAACTCTGTAAAAATTGCCATTTTGGTCACTGTGAGGGTTTAAAAAGTGGTTATTCAACATGAGACCCGATCCAAAAAACATTTTGAATCTTTTTTGGTAGAGTCCAAAAAATCAATTTTCTGATGAAAAACGATGACCCCGGACCAGTCGAACGTTGAAAAAATTGTCAATATTGATGAAATTTTAACATTTAATCTTTTGACTTTAAATGACGGTTGGATGTGAATTATTACTTTTTCAACTAAAATAAGTGTGTTTAAAGTCATTTCTGTGCCTGAAATTGGTCAAAATTGAAGATTTTGAGTAAGCAAAACTCTGTAAAAATGGCAATTTTGGTCACTGTGAGGGTTTAAAAAGTGGTTATTCAACATGAGACCCGATCCAAAAGACATTTTGAATCTTTTTTGGTAGAGTCCAAAAAATCCATTTTCTGATGAAAAACGATGACCCCGGACCAGTCGAAAGTTGAAAAAATGGTCAATATTGATGAAATTTTAACATTTAGTCTTTTGACTTTAAATGACGGTTGGATGTGAATTATTACTTTTTCAACTAAAATAAGTGTGTTTAAAGTCATTTCTGTGCCTGAAATTGGTCAAAATTGAAGATTTTGAGTAAGCAAAACTCTGTAAAAATGGCAATTTTGGTCACTGTGAGGGTTTAAAAAGTGGTTATTCAACATGAGGCCCGATCCAAATGACATTTTGAATCATTTTTGGTAGAGTCCAAAAAAATCAATTTTCTGATGAAAAACGATGACCCCGGACCAGTCGAACGTTGAAAAAATGGTCAATATTGATGAAATTTTAACATTTAATCTTTTGACTTTAAATGACGGTTGGATGTGAATTATTACTTTTTCAACTAAAATAAGTGTGTTTAAAGTCATTTCTGTGCCTGAAATTGGTCAAAATTTAAGATTTTGAGTAAGCAAAACTCTGTAAAAATGGCAATTTTGGTCACTGTGAGGGTTTAAAAAGTGGTTATTCAACATGAGGCCCGATCCAAATGACATTTTGAATCATTTTTGGTAGAGTCCAAAAAATCAATTTTCTGATGAAAAACGATGACCCCGGACCAGTCGACCGTTGAAAAAATGGTCAATATTGATGAAATTTTAACATTTAATCTTTTGACTTTAAATAACGGTTGGATGTGAATTATTACTTTTTCAACTAAAATAAGTGTGTTTAAAGTCATTTCTGTGCCTGAAATTGGTCAAAATTGAAGATTTTGAGTAAGCAAAACTCTGTAAAAATGGCAATTTTGGTCACTGTGAGGGTTTAAAAAGTGGTTATTCATTATGAGACCCGATCCAAAAAACATTTTGAATCTTTTTTGGTAGAGTCCAAAAAATCAATTTTCTGATGAAAAACGATGACCCCGGACCAGTCGAACGTTGAAAAAATGGTCAATATTGATGAAATTTTAAGATTTAATCTTTTGACTTTAAATGACGGTTGGATGTGAATTATTACTTTTTCAACTAAAATAAGTGTGTTTAAAGTCATTTCTGTGCCTGAAATTGGTCAAAATTGAAGATTTTGAGTAAGCAAAACTCTGTAAAAATGGCAATTTTGGTCACTGTGAGGGTTTAAAAAGTGGTTATTCAACATGAGACCCGACCCAAAAGACATTTTGAATCTTTTTTGGTAGAGTCCAGAAAATCAATTTTCTGATGAAAAACGATGACCCCGGACCAGTCGAACGTTGAAAAAATGGTCAATATTGATGACATTTTAACATTTAATCTTTTGACTTTAAATGACGGTTGGATGTGAATTATTACTTTTTCAACTAAAATAGGTGTGTTTAAAGTCATTTCTGTGCCTGAAATTGGTCAAAATTTAAGATTTTGAGTAAGCAAAACTCTGTAAAAATGGCAATTTTGGTCACTGTGAGGGTTTAAAAAGTGGTTATTCAACATGAGGCCCGATCCAAATGACATTTTGAATCATTTTTGGTAGAGTCCAAAAAATCAATTTTCTGATGAAAAACGATGACCCCGGACCAGTCGAACGTTGAAAAAATGGTCAATATTGATGAAATTTTAACATTTAATCTTTTGACTTTAAATGATGGTTGGATGTGAATTATTACTTTTTCAACTAAAACAAGTGTGTTTAAAGTCATTTCTGTGCCTGAAATTGGTCAAAATTTAAGATTTTGAGTAAGCAAAACTCTGTAAAAATTGCAATTTTGGTCACTGTGAGCGTTTAAAAAGTGGTTATTCAACATGAGGCCCGATCCAAATGACATTTTGAATCATTTTTGGTAGAGTCCAAAAAATCAATTTTCTGATGAAAAACGATGACCCCGGACCAGTCGAACGTTGAAAAAATGGTCAATATTGATGAAATTTTAACATTTAATCTTTTGACTTTAAATGACGGTTGGATGTGAATTATTACTTTTTCAACTAAAACAAGTGTGTTTAAAGTCATTTCTGTGCCTGAAATTGGTCAAAATTTAAGATTTTGAGTAAGCAAAACTCTGTAAAAATTGCAATTTTGGTCACTGTGAGGGTTTAAAAAGTGGTTATTCAACATGAGACCCGATCCAAAAAACATTTTGAATCTTTTTTGGTAGAGTCCAAAAAATCAATTTTCTGATGAAAAACGATGACCCCGGACCAGTCGAACGTTGAAAAAATGGTCAATATTGATGAAATTTTAACATTTAATCTTTTGACTTTAAATGACGGTTGGATGTGAATTATTACTTTTTCAACTAAAATAAGTGTGTTTAAAGTCATTTCTGTGCCTGAAATTGGTCAAAATTGAAGATTTTGAGTAAGCAAAACTCTGTAAAAATGGCAATTTTGGTCACTGTGAGGGTTTAAAAAGTGGTTATTCAACATGAGACCCGATCCAAAAGACATTTTGAATCTTTTTTGGTAGAGTCCAAAAAAAAATTTTCTGATGAAAAACGATGACCCCGGACCAGTCGAACGTTGAAAAAATGGTCAATATTGATGAAATTTTTACATTTAATCTTTTGACTTTAAATGACGGTTGAATGTGAATTATTACTTTTTCAACTAAAATAAGTGTGTTTAAAGTCATTTCTGTGCCTGAAATTGGTCAAAATGTAAGATTTTGAGTAAGCAAAACTCTGTAAAAATGGCAATTTTGGTCACTGTGAGGGTTTAAAAAGTGGTTATTCAACATGAGGCCCAATCCAAATGACATTTTGAATCATTTTTGGTAGAGTCCAAAAAATCAATTTTCTGATGAAAAACGATGACCCCGGACCAGTCGAACGTTGAAAAAATGGTCAATATTGATGACATTTTAACATTTAATCTTTTGACTTTAAATGACGGTTGGATGTGAATTATTACTTTTTCAACTAAAATAAGTGTGTTTAAAGTCATTTCTGTGCCTGAAATTGGTCAAAATTGAAGATTTTGAGTAAGCAAAACTCTGTAAAAATGGCAATTTTGGTCACTGTGAGGGTTTAAAAAGTGGTTATTCAACATGAGGCCCGATCCAAATGACATTTTGAATCATTTTTGGTAGAGTCCAAAAAATCAATTTTCTGATGAAAAACGATGACCCCGGACCAGTCGAACGTTGAAAAAATGGTCAATATTGATGAAATTTTAACATTTAATCTTTTGACTTTAAATGACGGTTGGATGTGAATTATTACTTTTTCAACTAAAATAAGTGTGTTTAAAGTAATTTCTGTGCCTGAAAGTGGTCAAAATTGAAGATTTTGAGTAAGCAAAACTCTGTAAAAATGGCAATTTTGGTCACTGTGAGGGTTTAAAAAGTGGTTATTCAACATGAGGCCCGATCCAAATGACATTTTGAATCATTTTTGATGGAGTCCAAAAAATCAATTTTCTGATGAAAAACGATGACCCCGGACCAGTCGAACGTTGAAAAAATGGTCAATATTGATGAAATTTTTACATTTAATCTTTTGACTTTAAATGATGGTTGGATGTGAATTATTACTTTTTCAACTAAAATAAGTGTGTTTAAAGTCATTTCTGTGCCTGAAATTGGTCAAAATGTAAGATTTTGAGTAAGCAAAACTCTGTAAAAATTGCAATTTTGGTCACTGTGAGGGTTTAAAAAGTGGTTATTCAACATGAGACCCGATCCAAAAAACATTTTGAATCTTTTTTGGTAGAGTCCAAAAAATCAATTTTCTGATGAAAAACGATGACCCCGGACCAGTCGAACGTTGAAAAAATTGTCAATATTGATGAAATTTTAACATTTAATCTTTTGACTTTAAATGACAGTTGGATGTGAATTATTACTTTTTCAACTAAAATAAGTGTGTTTAAAGTCATTTCTGTGCCTGAAATTGGTCAAAATTGAAGATTTTGAGTAAGCAAAACTCTGTAAAAATGGCAATTTTGGTCACTGTGAGGGTTTAAAAAGTGGTTATTCAACATGAGACCCGATCCAAAAGACATTTTGAATCTTTTTTGGTAGAGTCCAAAAAAAAATTTTCTGATGAAAAACGATGACCCCGGACCAGTCGAACGTTGAAAAAATGGTCAATATTGATGAAATTTTTACATTTAATCTTTTGACTTTAAATGACGGTTGAATGTGAATTATTACTTTTTCAACTAAAATAAGTGTGTTTAAAGTCATTTCTGTGCCTGAAATTGGTCAAAATGTAAGATTTTGAGTAAGCAAAACTCTGTAAAAATGGCAATTTTGGTCACTGTGAGGGTTTAAAAAGTGGTTATTCAACATGAGGCCCAATCCAAATGACATTTTGAATCATTTTTGGTAGAGTCCAAAAAATCAATTTTCTGATGAAAAACGATGACCCCGGACCAGTCGAACGTTGAAAAAATGGTCAATATTGATGACATTTTAACATTTAATCTTTTGACTTTAAATGACGGTTGGATGTGAATTATTACTTTTTCAACTAAAATAAGTGTGTTTAAAGTCATTTCTGTGCCTGAAATTGGTCAAAATTGAAGATTTTGAGTAAGCAAAACTCTGTAAAAATGGCAATTTTGGTCACTGTGAGGGTTTAAAAAGTGGTTATTCAACATGAGGCCCGATCCAAATGACATTTTGAATCATTTTTGGTAGAGTCCAAAAAATCAATTTTCTGATGAAAAACGATGACCCCGGACCAGTCGAACGTTGAAAAAATGGTCAATATTGATGAAATTTTAACATTTAATCTTTTGACTTTAAATGACGGTTGGATGTGAATTATTACTTTTTCAACTAAAATAAGTGTGTTTAAAGTAATTTCTGTGCCTGAAAGTGGTCAAAATTGAAGATTTTGAGTAAGCAAAACTCTGTAAAAATGGCAATTTTGGTCACTGTGAGGGTTTAAAAAGTGGTTATTCAACATGAGGCCCGATCCAAATGACATTTTGAATCATTTTTGATGGAGTCCAAAAAATCAATTTTCTGATGAAAAACGATGACCCCGGACCAGTCGAACGTTGAAAAAATGGTCAATATTGATGAAATTTTTACATTTAATCTTTTGACTTTAAATGATGGTTGGATGTGAATTATTACTTTTTCAACTAAAATAAGTGTGTTTAAAGTCATTTCTGTGCCTGAAATTGGTCAAAATGTAAGATTTTGAGTAAGCAAAACTCTGTAAAAATTGCAATTTTGGTCACTGTGAGGGTTTAAAAAGTGGTTATTCAACATGAGACCCGATCCAAAAAACATTTTGAATCTTTTTTGGTAGAGTCCAAAAAATCAATTTTCTGATGAAAAACGATGACCCCGGACCAGTCGAACGTTGAAAAAATTGTCAATATTGATGAAATTTTAACATTTAATCTTTTGACTTTAAATGACAGTTGGATGTGAATTATTACTTTTTCAACTAAAATAAGTGTGTTTAAAGTCATTTCTGTGCCTGAAATTGGTCAAAATTGAAGATTTTGAGTAAGCAAAACTCTGTAAAAATGGCAATTTTGGTCACTGTGAGGGTTTAAAAAGTGGTTATTCAACATGAGACCCGATCCAAAAGACATTTTGAATCTTTTTTGGTGGAGTCCAAAAAATCCATTTTCTGATGAAAAACGATGACCCCGGACCAGTCGAAAGTTGAAAAAATGGTCAATATTGATGAAATTTTAACATTTAATCTTTTGACTTTAAATGACGGTTGGATGTGAATTATTACTTTTTCAACTAAAATAAGTGTGTTTAAAGTCATTTCTGTGCCTGAAATTGGTCAAAATTGAAGATTTTGAGTAAGCAAAACTCTGTAAAAATGGCAATTTTGGTCACTGTGAGGGTTTAAAAAGTGGTTATTCAACATGAGGCCCGATCCAAATGACATTTTGAATCATTTTTGGTAGAGTCCAAAAAATTAATTTTCTGATGAAAAACGATGACCCCGGACCAGTCGAACGTTGAAAAAATGGTCAATATTGAGGAAATTTTAAGATTTAATCTTTTGACTTTAAATGACGGTTGGATGTGAATTATTACTTTTTCAACTAAAATAAGTGTGTTTAAAGTCATTTCTGTGCCTGAAATTGGTCAAAATTGAAGATTTTGAGTAAGCAAAACTCTGTAAAAATGGCAATTTTGGTCACTGTGAGGGTTTAAAAAGTGGTTATTCAACATGAGACCCGATCCAAAAGACATTTTGAATCTTTTTTGGTAGAGTCCAGAAAATCAATTTTCTGATGAAAAACGATGACCCCGGACCAGTCGAACGTTGAAAAAATGGTCAATATTGATGAAATTTTAACATTTAATCTTTTGACTTTAAATGACGGTTGGATGTGAATTATTACTTTTTCAACTAAAATAGGTGTGTTTAAAGTCATTTCTGTGCCTGAAATTGGTCAAAATTTAAGATTTTGAGTAAGCAAAACTCTGTAAAAATGGCAATTTTGGTCACTGTGAGGGTTTAAAAAGTGGTTATTCAACATGAGGCCCGATCCAAATGACATTTTGAATCATTTTTGGTAGAGTCCAAAAAATCAATTTTCTGATGAAAAACGATGACCCCGGACCAGTCGAACGTTGAAAAAATGATCAATATTGATGAAATTTTAACATTTAATCTTTTGACTTTAAATGACGGTTGGATGTGAATTATTACTTTTTCAACTAAAACAAGTGTGTTTAAAGTCATTTCTGTGCCTGAAATTGGTCAAAATTTAAGATTTTGAGTAAGCAAAACTCTGTAAAAATTGCAATTTTGGTCACTGTGAGGGTTTAAAAAGTGGTTATTCAACATGAGGCCCGATCCAAATGACATTTTGAATCATTTTTGGTAGAGTCCCAAAAATCAATTTTCTGATGAAAAACGATGACCCCGGACCAGTCGAACGTTGAAAAAATGGTCAATATTGATGAAATTTTAACATTTAATCTTTTGACTTTAAATGACGGTTGGATGTGAATTATTACTTTTTCAACTAAAACAAGTGTGTTTAAAGTCATTTCTGTGCCTGAAATTGGTCAAAATTTAAGATTTTGAGTAAGCAAAACTCTGTAAAAATTGCAATTTTGGTCACTGTGAGGGTTTAAAAAGTGGTTATTCAACATGAGACCCGATCCAAAAAACATTTTGAATCTTTTTTGGTAGAGTCCAAAAAATCAATTTTCTGATGAAAAACGATGACCCCGGACCAGTCGAACGTTGAAAAAATGGTCAATATTGATGAAATTTTAACATTTAATCTTTTGACTTTAAATGACGGTTGGATGTGAATTATTACTTTTTCAACTAAAATAAGTGTGTTTAAAGTCCTTTCTGTGCCTGAAATTGGTCAAAATTGAAGATTTTGAGTAAGCAAAACTCTGTAAAAATGGCAATTTTGGTCACTGTGAGGGTTTAAAAAGTGGTTATTCAACATGAGGCCCGATCCAAATGACATTTTGAATCATTTTTGGTAGAGTCCAAAAAATCAATTTTCTGATGAAAAACGATGACCCCGGACCAGTCGAACGTTGAAAAAATGGTCAATATTGACGAAATTTTAACATTTAATCTTTTGACTTTAAATGACGGTTGGATGTGAATTATTACTTTTTCAACTAAAACAAGTGTGTTTAAAGTCATTTCTGTGCCTGAAATTGGTCAAAATTTAAAGATTTTGAGTAAGCAAAACTCTGTAAAAATTGAAATTTTGGTCACTGTGAGGGTTTAAAAAGTGGTTATTCAACATGAGACCCGATCCAAAAAACATTTTGAATCTTTTTTGGTAGAGTCCAAAAAATCAATTTTCTGATGAAAAACGATGACCCCGGACCAGTCGAACGTTGAAAAAATTGTCAATATTGATGAAATTTTAACATTTAATCTTTTGACTTTAAATGACGGTTGGATGTGAATTATTACTTTTTCAACTAAAATAAGTGTGTTTAAAGTCATTTCTGTGCCTGAAATTGGTCAAAATTGAAGATTTTGAGTAAGCAAAACTCTGTAAAAATGGCAATTTTGGTCACTGTGAGGGTTTAAAAAGTAGTTATTCAACATGAGGCCCGATCCAAATGACATTTTGAATCATTTTTGGTAGAGTCCCAAAAAATAATTTTCTGATGAAAAACGATGACCCCGGACCAGTCGAACTTTGAAAAAATGTTCAATATTGATGAAATTTTAACATTTAATCTTTTGACTTTAAATGACAGTTGGATGTGAATTATTACTTTTTCAACTAAAATAAGTGTGTTTAAAGTCATTTCTGTGCCTGAAATTGGTCAAAATTGAAGATTTTGAGTAAGCAAAACTCTGTAAAAATGGCAATTTTGGTCACTGTGAGGGTTTAAAAAGTGGTTATTCAACATGAGACCCGATCCAAAAGACATTTTGAATCTTTTTTGGTAGAGTCCAAAAAAAAAATTTCTGATGAAAAACGATGACCCCGGACCAGTCGAACGTTGAAAAAATGGTCAATATTGATGAAATTTTTACATTTAATCTTTTGACTTTAAATGACGGTTGAATGTGAATTATTACTTTTTCAACTAAAATAAGTGTGTTTAAAGTCATTTCTGTGCCTGAAATTGGTCAAAATTGAAGATTTTGAGTAAGCAAAACTCTGTAAAAATGGCAATTTTGGTCACTGTGAGGGTTTAAAAAGTGGTTATTCAACATGAGGCCCGATCCAAAAGACATTTTGAATCTTTTTTGGTAGAGTCCAAAAAATCCATTTTCTGATGAAAAACGATGACCCCGGACCAGTCGAACGTTGAAAAAATGGTCAATATTGATGAAATTTTAACATTTAATCTTTTGACTTTAAATGACGGTTGGATGTGAATTATTACTTTTTCAACTAAAATAAGTGTGTTTAAAGTCATTTCTGTGCCTGAAATTGGTCAAAATTTAAGATTTTGAGTAAGCAAAACTCTGTAAAAATGGCAATTTTGGTCACTGTGAGGGTTTAAAAAGTGGTTATTCAACATGAGGCCCGATCCAAATGACATTTTGAATCATTTTTGGTAGAGTCCAAAAAAATCAATTTTCTGATGAAAAACGATGACCCCGGACCAGTCGAACGTTGAAAAAATGGTCAATATTGATGAAATGTTTACATTTAATCTTTTGACTTTAAATGACAGTTGGATGTGAATTATTACTTTTTCAACTAAAATAAGTGTGTTTAAAGTCATTTCTGTGCCTGAAAGTGGTCAAAATTGAAGATTTTGAGTAAGCAAAACTCTGTAAAAATGGCAATTTTGGTCACTGTGAGGGTTTAAAAAGTGGTTATTCAACATGAGACCCGATCCAAAAGACATTTTGAATCATTTTTGGTAGAGTCCAAAAAATCAATTTTCTGATGAAAAACGATGACCCCGGACCAGTCGAACGTTGAAACAATGGTCAATATTGATGACATTTTAACATGTAATCTTTTGACTTTAAATGACGGTTGGATGTGAATTATTACTTTTTCAACTAAAATAAGTGTGTTTAAAGTCATTTCTGTGCCTGAAATTGGTCAAAATTGAAGATTTTGAGTAAGCAAAACTCTGTAAAAATGGCAATTTTGGTCACTGTGAGGGTTTAAAAAGTGGTTATTCAACATGAGGCCCGATCCAAATGACATTTTGAATCATTTTTGGTAGAGTCCAAAAAATCAATTTTCTGATGAAAAACGATGACCCCGGACCAGTCGAACGTTGAAAAAATGGTCAATATTGATGAAATTTTAACATTTAATCTTTTGACTTTAAATGACGGTTGGATGTGAATTATTACTTTTTCAACTAAAATAAGTGTGTTTAAAGTCATTTCTGTGCCTGAAATTGGTCAAAATGTAAGATTTTGAGTAAGCAAAACTCTGTAAAAATGGCAATTTTGGTCACTGTGAGGGTTTAAAAAGTGGTTATTCAACATGAGGCCCAATCCAAATGACATTTTGAATAATTTTTGGTAGAGTCCAAAAAATCAATTTTCTGATGAAAAACGATGACCCCGGACCAGTCGAACGTTGAAAAAATGGTCAATATTGATGAAATTTTAACATTTAATCTTTTGACTTTAAATGACGGTTGGATGTGAATTATTACTTTTTCAACTAAAATAAGTGTGTTTAAAGTCATTTCTGTGCCTGAAATTGGTCAAAATTGAAGATTTTGAGTAAGCAAAACTCTGTAAAAATGGCAATTTTGGTCACTGTGAGGGTTTAAAAAGTGGTTATTCAACATGAGGCCCGATCCAAATGACATTTTGAATCATTTTTGGTAGAGTCCAAAAAATCAATTTTCTGATGAAAAACGATGACCCCGGACCAGTCGAACGTTGAAAAAATGGTCAATATTGATGAAATTTTAACATTTAATCTTTTGACTTTAAATGACGGTTGGATGTGAATTATTACTTTTTCAACTAAAATAAGTGTGTTTAAAGTCATTTCTGTGCCTGAAATTGGTCAAAATGTAAGATTTTGAGTAAGCAAAACTCTGTAAAAATGGCAATTTTGGTCACTGTGAGGGTTTAAAAAGTGGTTATTCAACATGAGGCCCGATCCAAAAGACATTTTGAATCTCTTTTGGTAGAGTCCAAAAAATCCATTTTCTGATGAAAAACGATGACCCCGGACCAGTCGAACGTTGAAAAAATGGTCAATATTGATGAAATTTTAACATTTAATCTTTTGACTTTAAATGACGGTTGGATGTGAATTATTACTTTTTCAACTAAAATAAGTGTGTTTAAAGTAATTTCTGTGCCTGAAAGTGGTCAAAATTGAAGATTTTGAGTAAGCAAAACTCTGTAAAAATGGCAATTTTGGTCACTGTGAGGGTTTAAAAAGTGGTTATTCAACATGAGGCCCGATCCAAATGACATTTTGAATCATTTTTGATAGAGTCCAAAAAATCAATTTTCTGATGAAAAACGATGACCCCGGACCAGTCGAACGTTGAAAAAATGGTCAATATTGATGAAATTTTAACATTTAATCTTTTGACTTTAAATGACGGTTGGATGTGAATTATTACTTTTTCAACTAAAATAGGTGTGTTTAAAGTCATTTCTGTGCCTGAAATTGGTCAAAATTTAAGATTTTGAGTAAGCAAAACTCTGTAAAAATGGCAATTTTGGTCACTGTGAGGGTTTAAAAAGTGGTTATTCAACATGAGGCCCGATCCAAATGACATTTTGAATCATTTTTGGTAGAGTCCAAAAAATCAATTTTCTGATGAAAAACGATGACCCCGGACCAGTCGAACGTTGAAAAAATTGTCAATATTGATGAAATTTTAACATTTAATCTTTTGACTTTAAATGACGGTTGGATGTGAATTATTACTTTTTCAACTAAAATAAGTGTGTTTAAAGTCCTTTCTGTGCCTGAAATTGGTCAAAATTTAAGATTTTGAGTAAGCAAAACTCTGTAAAAATGGCAATTTTGGTCACTGTGAGGGTTTAAAAAGTGGTTATTCAACATGAGGCCCGATCCAAATGAAATTTTGAATAATTTTTGGTAGAGTCCAAAAAATCAATTTTCTGATGAAAAACGATGACCCCGGACCAGTCGAACGTTGAAAAAATGGTCAATATTGATGAAATTTTTACATTTAATCTTTTGACTTGAAATGACGGTTGGATGTGAATTATTACTTTTTCAACTAAAATAAGTGTGTTTAAAGTCATTTCTGTGCCTGAAATTGGTCAAAATTTAAGATTTTGAGTAAGCAAAACTCTGTAAAAATGGCAATTTTGGTCACTGTGAGGGTTTAAAAAGTGGTTATTCAACATGAGGCCCGATCCAAATGACATTTTGAATCATTTTTGGTAGAGTCCAAAAAATCAATTTTCTGATGAAAAACGATGACCCCGGACCAGTCGAACGTTGAAAAAATGGTCAATATTGATGAAATTTTAACATTTAATCTTTTGACTTTAAATGACGGTTGGATGTGAATTATTACTTTTTCAACTAAAACAAGTGTGTTTAAAGTCATTTCTGTGCCTGAAATTGGTCAAAATTTAAAGATTTTGAGTAAGCAAAACTCTGTAAAAATTGCAATTTTGGTCACTGTGAGGGTTTAAAAAGTGGTTATTAAACATGAGACCCGATCCAAAAAACATTTTGAATCTTTTTTGGTAGAGTCCAAAAAATCAATTTTCTGATGAAAAACGATGACCCCGGACCAGTCGAACGTTGAAAAAATTGTCAATATTGATGAAATTTTAACATTTAATCTTTTGACTTTAAATGACGGTTGGATGTGAATTATTACTTTTTCAACTAAAATAAGTGTGTTTAAAGTCATTTCTGTGCCTGAAATTGGTCAAAATTTAAGATTTTGAGTAAGCAAAACTCTGTAAAAATGGCAATTTTGGTCACTGTGAGGGTTTAAAAAGTGGTTATTCAACATGAGGCCCGATCCAAATGACATTTTGAATCATTTTTGGTAGAGTCCAAAAAATCAATTTTCTGATGAAAAACGATGACCCCGGACCAGTCGAACGTTGAAAAAATTGTCAATATTGATGAAATTTTAACATTTAATCTTTTGACTTTAAATGACGGTTGGATGTGAATTATTACTTTTTCAACTAAAATAAGTGTGTTTAAAGTCCTTTCTGTGCCTGAAATTGGTCAAAATTTAAGATTTTGAGTAAGCAAAACTCTGTAAAAATGGCAATTTTGGTCACTGTGAGGGTTTAAAAAGTGGTTATTCAACATGAGGCCCGATCCAAATGAAATTTTGAATAATTTTTGGTAGAGTCCAAAAAATCAATTTTCTGATGAAAAACGATGACCCCGGACCAGTCGAACGTTGAAAAAATGGTCAATATTGATGAAATTTTTACATTTAATCTTTTGACTTGAAATGACGGTTGGATGTGAATTATTACTTTTTCAACTAAAATAAGTGTGTTTAAAGTCATTTCTGTGCCTGAAATTGGTCAAAATTTAAGATTTTGAGTAAGCAAAACTCTGTAAAAATGGCAATTTTGGTCACTGTGAGGGTTTAAAAAGTGGTTATTCAACATGAGGCCCGATCCAAATGACATTTTGAATCATTTTTGGTAGAGTCCAAAAAATCAATTTTCTGATGAAAAACGATGACCCCGGACCAGTCGAACGTTGAAAAAATGGTCAATATTGATGAAATTTTAACATTTAATCTTTTGACTTTAAATGACGGTTGGATGTGAATTATTACTTTTTCAACTAAAACAAGTGTGTTTAAAGTCATTTCTGTGCCTGAAATTGGTCAAAATTTAAAGATTTTGAGTAAGCAAAACTCTGTAAAAATTGCAATTTTGGTCACTGTGAGGGTTTAAAAAGTGGTTATTAAACATGAGACCCGATCCAAAAAACATTTTGAATCTTTTTTGGTAGAGTCCAAAAAATCAATTTTCTGATGAAAAACGATGACCCCGGACCAGTCGAACGTTGAAAAAATTGTCAATATTGATGAAATTTTAACATTTAATCTTTTGACTTTAAATGACGGTTGGATGTGAATTATTACTTTTTCAACTAAAATAAGTGTGTTTAAAGTCCTTTCTGTGCCTGAAATTGGTCAAAATTGAAGATTTTGAGTAAGCAAAACTCTGTAAAAATGGCAATTTTGGTCACTGTGAGGGTTTAAAAAGTGGTTATTCAACATGAGACCCGATCCAAAAGACATTTTGAATCTTTTTTGGTAGAGTCCAAAAAATCAATTTTCTGATGAAAAACGATGACCCCGGACCAGTCGAACGTTGAAAAAATGGTCAATATTGATGACATTTTAACATTTAATCTTTTGACTTTAAATGACGGTTGGATGTGAATTATTACTTTTTCAACTAAAATAAGTGTGTTTAAAGTCATTTCTGTGCCTGAAATTGGGCAAAATTGAAGATTTTGAGTAAGCAAAACTCTGTAAAAATGGCAATTTTGGTCACTGTGAGGGTTTAAAAAGTGGTTATTCAACATGAGGCCCGATCCAAATGACATTTTGAATAATTTTTGGTAGAGTCCAAAAAATCAATTTTCTGATGAAAAACGATGACCCCGGACCAGTCGAACGTTGAAAAAATGGTCAATATTGATGAAATTTTTACACTTAATCTTTTGACTTGAAATGACGGTTGGATGTGAATTATTACTTTTTCAACTAAAATAAGTGTGTTTAAAGTCATTTCTGTGCCTGAAATTGGTCAAAATTTAAGATTTTGAGTAAGCAAAACTCTGTAAAAATGGCAATTTTGGTCACTGTGAGGGTTTAAAAAGTGGTTATTCAACATGAGACCCGATCCAAAAGACATTTTGAATCTTTTTTGGCAGAGTCCAAAAAATCAATTTTCTGATGAAAAACGATGACCCCGGACCAGTCGAACGTTGAAAAAATGGTCAATATTGATGAAATTTTAACATTTAATCTTTTGACTTTAAATGACGGTTGGATGTGAATTATTACTTTTTCAACTAAAATAAGTGTGTTTAAAGTCATTTCTGTGCCTGAAATTGGTCAAAATTGAAGATTTTGAGTAAGCAAAACTCTGTAAAAATGGCAATTTTGGTCACTGTGAGGGTTTAAAAAGTGGTTATTCAACATGAGACCCGATCCAAAAGACATTTTGAATCTTTTTTGGTAGAGTCCAAAAAATCAATTTTCTGATGAAAAACGATGACCCCGGACCAGTCGAACGTTGAAAAAATGGTCAATATTGATGAAATTTTAACATTTAATCTTTTGACTTTAAATGACGGTTGGATGTGAATTATTACTTTTTCAACTAAAATAAGTGTGTTTAAAGTCATTTCTGTGCCTGAAATTGGTCAAAATTGAAGATTTTGAGTAAGCAAAACTCTGTAAAAATTGCAATTTTGGTCACTGTGAGGGTTTAAAAAGTGGTTATTCAACATGAGGCCCGATCCAAATTACATTTTGAATCATTTTTGGTAGAGTCCAAAAAATTAATTTTCTGATGAAAAACGATGACCCCGGACCAGTCGAACGTTGAAAAAATGGTCAATATTGATGAAATTTTAACATTTAATCTTTTGACTTTAAATGACGGTTGGATGTGAATTATTACTTTTTCAACTAAAATAAGTGTGTTTAAAGTCATTTCTGTGCCTGAAATTGGTCAAAATTGAAGATTTTGAGTAAGCAAAACTCTGTAAAAATGGCAATTTTGGTCACTGTGAGGGTTTAAAAAGTGGTTATTCAACATGAGACCCGATCCAAAAGACATTTTGAATCTTTTTTGGTAGAGTCCAAAAAATCAATTTTCTGATGAAAAACGATGACCCCGGACCAGTCGAACGTTGAGAAAATGGTCAATATTGATGAAATTTTAACATTTAATCTTTTGACTTTAAATGACGGTTGGATGTGAATTATTACTTTTTCAACTAAAATAAGTGTGTTTAAAGTCATTTCTGTGCCTGAAATTGGTCAAAATTGAAGATTTTGAGTAAGCAAAACTCTGTAAAAATGGCAAATTTGGTCACTGTGAGGGTTTAAAAAGTGGTTATTCAACATGAGGCCCGATCCAAATGACATTTTGAATCATTTTTGGTAGAGTCTAAAAAAATCAATTTTCTGATGAAAAACGATGACCCCGGACCAGTCGAACGTTGAAAAAATGGTCAATATTGATGAAATTTTAACATTTAATCTTTTGACTTTAAATGACGGTTGGATGTGAATTATTACTTTTTCAACTAAAATAAGTGTGTTTAAAGTCATTTCTGTGCCTGAAATTGGTCAGAATTTAAGATTTTGAGTAAGCAAAACTCTGTAAAAATGGCAATTTTGGTCACTGTGAGGGTTTAAAAAGTGGTTATTCAACATGAGGCCCGATCCAAATGACATTTTGAATCATTTTTGGTAGAGTCCAAAAAATCAATTTTCTGATGAAAAACGATGACCTCGGACCAGTCGACCGTTGAAAAAATGGTCAATATTGATGACATTTTCACATTTAATCTTTTGACTTTAAATAACGGTTGGATGTGAATTATTACTTTTTCAACTAAAATAAGTGTGTTTAAAGTCATTTCTGTTCCTGAAATTGGTCAAAATTGAAGATTTTGAGTAAGCAAAACTCTGTAAAAATGGCAATTTTGGTCACTGTGAGGGTTTAAAAAGTGGTTATTCAACATGAGACCCGATCCAAAAAACATTTTGAATCTTTTTTGGTAGAGTCCAAAAAATCCATTTTCTGATGAAAAACGATGACCCCGGACCAGTCGAACGTTGAAAAAATGGTCAATATTGATGAAATTTTAACATTTAATCTTTTGACTTTAAATGACGGTTGGATGTGAATTATTACTTTTTCAACTAAAATAAGTGTGTTTAAAGTCATTTCTGTGCCTGAAATTGGTCAAAATTGAAGATTTTGAGTAAGCAAAACTCTGTAAAAATGGCAATTTTGGTCACTGTGAGGGTTTAAAAAGTGGTTATTCAACATGAGGCCCGATCCAAATGACATTTTGAATCATTTTTGGTAGAGTCCAAAAAAATCAATTTTCTGATGAAAAACGATGACCCCGGACCAGTCGAACGTTGAAAAAATGGTCAATATTGATGAAATTTTAACATTTAATCTTTTGACTTTAAATGACGGTTGGATGTGAATTATTACTTTTTCAACTAAAATAAGTGTGTTTAAAGTCATTTCTGTGCCTGAAATTGGTCAAAATTTAAGATTTTGAGTAAGCAAAACTCTGTAAAAATGGCAATTTTGGTCACTGTGAGGGTTTAAAAAGTGGTTATTCAACATGAGGCCCGATCCAAATGACATTTTGAATCATTTTTGGTAGAGTCCAAAAAATCAATTTTCTGATGAAAAACGATGACCCCGGACCAGTCGAACGTTGAAAAAATGGTCAATATTGATGAAATGTTTACATTTAATCTTTTGACTTTAAATGACAGTTGGATGTGAATTATTACTTTTTCAACTAAAATAAGTGTGTTTAAAGTCATTTCTGTGCCTGAAAGTGGTCAAAATTGAAGATTTTGAGTAAGCAAAACTCTGTAAAAATGGCAATTTTGGTCACTGTGAGGGTTTAAAAAGTGGTTATTCAACATGAGGCCCGATCCAAATGACATTTTGAATCATTTTTGGTAGAGTCCAAAAAATCAATTTTCTGATGAAAAACGATGACCCCGGACCAGTCGAACGTTGAAAAAATGGTCAATATTGATGAAATTTTAACATTTAATCTTTTGACTTTAAATGACGGTTGGATGTGAATTATTACTTTTTCAACTAAAATAAGTGTGTTTAAAGTCATTTCTGTGCCTGAAATTGGTCAAAATGTAAGATTTTGAGTAAGCAAAACTCTGTAAAAATGGCAATTTTGGTCACTGTGAGGGTTTAAAAAGTGGTTATTCAACATGAGGCCCGATCCAAATGACATTTTGAATCATTTTTGGTAGAGTCCAAAAAATCAATTTTCTGATGAAAAACGATGACCCCGGACCAGTCGAACGTTGAAAAAATGGTCAATATTGATGACATTTTAACATTTAATCTTTTGACTTTAAATGACGGTTGGATGTGAATTATTACTTTTTCAACTAAAATAAGTGTGTTTAAAGTCATTTCTGTGCCTGAAATTGGTCAAAATTGAAGATTTTGAGTAAGCAAAACTCTGTAAAAATGGCAATTTTGGTCACTGTGAGGGTTTAAAAAGTGGTTATTCAACATGAGGCCCGATCCAAATGACATTTTGAATAATTTTTGGTAGAGTCCAAAAAATCAATTTTCTGATGAAAAACGATGACCCCGGACCAGTCGAACGTTGAAAAAATGGTCAATATTGATGAAATTTTAACATTTAATCTTTTGACTTTAAATGACGGTTGGATGTGAATTATTACTTTTTCAACTAAAATAAGTGTGTTTAAAGTCATTTCTGTGCCTGAAATTGGTCAAAATGTAAGATTTTGAGTAAGCAAAACTCTGTAAAAATGGCAATTTTGGTCACTGTGAGGGTTTAAAAAGTGGTTATTCAACATGAGGCCCGATCCAAAAGACATTTTGAATCTCTTTTGGTAGAGTCCAAAAAATCCATTTTCTGATGAAAAACGATGACCCCGGACCAGTCGAACGTTGAAAAAATGGTCAATATTGATGAAATGTTTACATTTAATCTTTTGACTTTAAATGACGGTTGGATGTGAATTATTACTTTTTCAACTAAAATAAGTGTGTTTAAAGTCATTTCTGTGCCTGAAATTGGTCAAAATTTAAGATTTTGAGTAAGCAAAACTCTGTAAAAATTGCAATTTTGGTCACTGTGAGGGTTTAAAAAGTGGTTATTCAACATGAGACCCGATCCAAAAGACATTTTGAATCTTTTTTGGTAGAGTCCAAAAAATCAATTTTCTGATGAAAAACGATGACCCCGGACCAGTCGAACGTTGAAAAAATGGTCAATATTGATGAAATTTTAACATTTAATCTTTTGACTTTAAATGACGGTTGGATGTGAATTATTACTTTTTCAACTAAAATAAGTGTGTTTAAAGTCATTTCTGTGCCTGAAATTGGTCAGAATTTAAGATTTTGAGTAAGCAAAACTCTGTAAAAATGGCAATTTTGGTCACTGTGAGGGTTTAAAAAGTGGTTATTCAACATGAGGCCCGATCCAAATGACATTTTGAATCATTTTTGGTAGAGTCCAAAAAATCAATTTTCTGATGAAAAACGATGACCTCGGACCAGTCGACCGTTGAAAAAATGGTCAATATTGATGACATTTTCACATTTAATCTTTTGACTTTAAATAACGGTTGGATGTGAATTATTACTTTTTCAACTAAAATAAGTGTGTTTAAAGTCATTTCTGTTCCTGAAATTGGTCAAAATTGAAGATTTTGAGTAAGCAAAACTCTGTAAAAATGGCAATTTTGGTCACTGTGAGGGTTTAAAAAGTGGTTATTCAACATGAGACCCGATCCAAAAAACATTTTGAATCTTTTTTGGTAGAGTCCAAAAAATCCATTTTCTGATGAAAAACGATGACCCCGGACCAGTCGAACGTTGAAAAAATGGTCAATATTGATGAAATTTTAACATTTAATCTTTTGACTTTAAATGACGGTTGGATGTGAATTATTACTTTTTCAACTAAAATAAGTGTGTTTAAAGTCATTTCTGTGCCTGAAATTGGTCAAAATTGAAGATTTTGAGTAAGCAAAACTCTGTAAAAATGGCAATTTTGGTCACTGTGAGGGTTTAAAAAGTGGTTATTCAACATGAGGCCCGATCCAAATGACATTTTGAATCATTTTTGGTAGAGTCCAAAAAAATCAATTTTCTGATGAAAAACGATGACCCCGGACCAGTCGAACGTTGAAAAAATGGTCAATATTGATGAAATTTTAACATTTAATCTTTTGACTTTAAATGACGGTTGGATGTGAATTATTACTTTTTCAACTAAAATAAGTGTGTTTAAAGTCATTTCTGTGCCTGAAATTGGTCAAAATTTAAGATTTTGAGTAAGCAAAACTCTGTAAAAATGGCAATTTTGGTCACTGTGAGGGTTTAAAAAGTGGTTATTCAACATGAGGCCCGATCCAAATGACATTTTGAATCATTTTTGGTAGAGTCCAAAAAATCAATTTTCTGATGAAAAACGATGACCCCGGACCAGTCGAACGTTGAAAAAATGGTCAATATTGATGAAATGTTTACATTTAATCTTTTGACTTTAAATGACAGTTGGATGTGAATTATTACTTTTTCAACTAAAATAAGTGTGTTTAAAGTCATTTCTGTGCCTGAAAGTGGTCAAAATTGAAGATTTTGAGTAAGCAAAACTCTGTAAAAATGGCAATTTTGGTCACTGTGAGGGTTTAAAAAGTGGTTATTCAACATGAGGCCCGATCCAAATGACATTTTGAATCATTTTTGGTAGAGTCCAAAAAATCAATTTTCTGATGAAAAACGATGACCCCGGACCAGTCGAACGTTGAAAAAATGGTCAATATTGATGAAATTTTAACATTTAATCTTTTGACTTTAAATGACGGTTGGATGTGAATTATTACTTTTTCAACTAAAATAAGTGTGTTTAAAGTCATTTCTGTGCCTGAAATTGGTCAAAATGTAAGATTTTGAGTAAGCAAAACTCTGTAAAAATGGCAATTTTGGTCACTGTGAGGGTTTAAAAAGTGGTTATTCAACATGAGGCCCGATCCAAATGACATTTTGAATCATTTTTGGTAGAGTCCAAAAAATCAATTTTCTGATGAAAAACGATGACCCCGGACCAGTCGAACGTTGAAAAAATGGTCAATATTGATGACATTTTAACATTTAATCTTTTGACTTTAAATGACGGTTGGATGTGAATTATTACTTTTTCAACTAAAATAAGTGTGTTTAAAGTCATTTCTGTGCCTGAAATTGGTCAAAATTGAAGATTTTGAGTAAGCAAAACTCTGTAAAAATGGCAATTTTGGTCACTGTGAGGGTTTAAAAAGTGGTTATTCAACATGAGGCCCGATCCAAATGACATTTTGAATAATTTTTGGTAGAGTCCAAAAAATCAATTTTCTGATGAAAAACGATGACCCCGGACCAGTCGAACGTTGAAAAAATGGTCAATATTGATGAAATTTTAACATTTAATCTTTTGACTTTAAATGACGGTTGGATGTGAATTATTACTTTTTCAACTAAAATAAGTGTGTTTAAAGTCATTTCTGTGCCTGAAATTGGTCAAAATGTAAGATTTTGAGTAAGCAAAACTCTGTAAAAATGGCAATTTTGGTCACTGTGAGGGTTTAAAAAGTGGTTATTCAACATGAGGCCCGATCCAAAAGACATTTTGAATCTCTTTTGGTAGAGTCCAAAAAATCCATTTTCTGATGAAAAACGATGACCCCGGACCAGTCGAACGTTGAAAAAATGGTCAATATTGATGAAATGTTTACATTTAATCTTTTGACTTTAAATGACGGTTGGATGTGAATTATTACTTTTTCAACTAAAATAAGTGTGTTTAAAGTCATTTCTGTGCCTGAAATTGGTCAAAATTTAAGATTTTGAGTAAGCAAAACTCTGTAAAAATTGCAATTTTGGTCACTGTGAGGGTTTAAAAAGTGGTTATTCAACATGAGACCCGATCCAAAAGACATTTTGAATCTTTTTTGGTAGAGTCCAAAAAATCCATTTTCTGATGAAAAACGATGACCCCGGACCAGTCGAAAGTTGAAAAAATGGTCAATATTGATGAAATTTTAACATTTAGTCTTTTGACTTTAAATGACGGTTGGATGTGAATTATTACTTTTTCAACTAAAATAAGTGTGTTTAAAGTCATTTCTGTGCCTGAAATTGGTCAAAATTGAAGATTTTGAGTAAGCAAAACTCTGTAAAAATGGCAATTTTGGTCACTGTGAGGGTTTAAAAAGTGGTTATTCAACATGAGGCCCGATCCAAATGACATTTTGAATCTTTTTTGGTAGAGTCCAAAAAATCCATTTTCTGATGAAAAACGATGACCCCGGACCAGTCGAACGTTGAAAAAATGGTCAATATTGATGAAATTTTAAGATTTAATCTTTTGACTTTAAATGACGGTTGGATGTGAATTATTACTTTTTCAACTAAAATAAGTGTGTTTAAAGTCATTTCTGTGCCTGAAATTGGTCAAAATTGAAGATTTTGAGTAAGCAAAACTCTGTAAAAATGGCAATTTTGGTCACTGTGAGGGTTTAAAAAGTGGTTATTCAACATGAGACCCGATCCAAAAGACATTTTGAATCTTTTTTGGTAGAGTCCAGAAAATCAATTTTCTGATGAAAAACGATGACCCCGGACCAGTCGAACGTTGAAAAAATGGTCAATATTGATGACATTTTAACATTTAATCTTTTGACTTTAAATGACGGTTGGTTGTGAATTATTACTTTTTCAACTAAAATAGGTGTGTTTAAAGTCATTTCTGTGCCTGAAATTGGTCAAAATTTAAGATTTTGAGTAAGCAAAACTCTGTAAAAATGGCAATTTTGGTCACTGTGAGGGTTTAAAAAGTGGTTATTCAACATGAGGCCCCATCCAAATGACATTTTGAATCATTTTTGGTAGAGTCCAAAAAATCAATTTTCTGATGAAAAACGATGACCCCGGACCAGTCGAACGTTGAAAAAATGGTCAATATTGATGAAATTTTAACATTTAATCTTTTGACTTTAAATGATGGTTGGATGTGAATTATTACTTTTTCAACTAAAACAAGTGTGTTTAAAGTCATTTCTGTGCCTGAAATTGGTCAAAATTTAAGATTTTGAGTAAGCAAAACTCTGTAAAAATTGCAATTTTGGTCACTGTGAGCGTTTAAAAAGTGGTTATTCAACATGAGGCCCGATCCAAATGACATTTTGAATCATTTTTGGTAGAGTCCAAAAAATCAATTTTCTGATGAAAAACGATGACCCCGGACCAGTCGAACGTTGAAAAAATGGTCAATATTGATGAAATTTTAACATTTAATCTTTTGACTTTAAATGACGGTTGGATGTGAATTATTACTTTTTCAACTAAAACAAGTGTGTTTAAAGTCATTTCTGTGCCTGAAATTGGTCAAAATTTAAGATTTTGAGTAAGCAAAACTCTGTAAAAATTGCAATTTTGGTCACTGTGAGGGTTTAAAAAGTGGTTATTCAACATGAGACCCGATCCAAAAAACATTTTGAATCTTTTTTGGTAGAGTCCAAAAAATCAATTTTCTGATGAAAAACGATGACCCCGGACCAGTCGAACGTTGAAAAAATGGTCAATATTGATGAAATTTTAACATTTAATCTTTTGACTTTAAATGACGGTTGGATGTGAATTATTACTTTTTCAACTAAAATAAGTGTGTTTAAAGTCATTTCTGTGCCTGAAATTGGTCAAAATTGAAGATTTTGAGTAAGCAAAACTCTGTAAAAATGGCAATTTTGGTCACTGTGAGGGTTTAAAAAGTGGTTATTCAACATGAGACCCGATCCAAAAGACATTTTGAATCTTTTTTGGTAGAGTCCAAAAAAAAATTTTCTGATGAAAAACGATGACCCCGGACCAGTCGAACGTTGAAAAAATGGTCAATATTGATGAAATTTTTACATTTAATCTTTTGACTTTAAATGATGGTTGAATGTGAATTATTACTTTTTCAACTAAAATAAGTGTGTTTAAAGTCATTTCTGTGCCTGAAATTGGTCAAAATGTAAGATTTTGAGTAAGCAAAACTCTGTAAAAATGGCAATTTTGGTCACTGTGAGGGTTTAAAAAGTGGTTATTCAACATGAGGCCCGATCCAAATGACATTTTGAATCATTTTTGGTAGAGTCCAAAAAATCAATTTTCTGATGAAAAACGATGACCCCGGACCAGTCGAACGTTGAAAAAATGGTCAATATTGATGAAATTTTAACATTTAATCTTTTGACTTTAAATGACGGTTGGATGTGAATTATTACTTTTTCAACTAAAATAAGTGTGTTTAAAGTCATTTCTGTGCCTGAAATTGGTCAAAATGTAAGATTTTGAGTAAGCAAAACTCTGTAAAAATGGCAATTTTGGTCACTGTGAGGGTTTAAAAAGTGGTTATTCAACATGAGGCCCGATCCAAAAGACATTTTGAATCTCTTTTGGTAGAGTCCAAAAAATCCATTTTCTGATGAAAAACGATGACCCCGGACCAGTCGAACGTTGAAAAAATGGTCAATATTGATGAAATTTTAACATTTAATCTTTTGACTTTAAATGACGGTTGGATGTGAATTATTACTTTTTCAACTAAAATAAGTGTGTTTAAAGTAATTTCTGTGCCTGAAAGTGGTCAAAATTGAAGATTTTGAGTAAGCAAAACTCTGTAAAAATGGCAATTTTGGTCACTGTGAGGGTTTAAAAAGTGGTTATTCAACATGAGGCCCGATCCAAATGACATTTTGAATCATTTTTGATGGAGTCCAAAAAATCAATTTTCTGATGAAAAACGATGACCCCGGACCAGTCGAACGTTGAAAAAATGGTCAATATTGATGAAATTTTTACATTTAATCTTTTGACTTTAAATGACGGTTGGATGTGAATTATTACTTTTTCAACTAAAATAAGTGTGTTTAAAGTCCTTTCTGTGCCTGAAATTGGTCAAAATTGAAGATTTTGAGTAAGCAAAACTCTGTAAAAATGGCAATTTTGGTCACTGTGAGGGTTTAAAAAGTGGTTATTCAACATGAGGCCCGATCCAAAAGACATTTTGAATCTCTTTTGGTAGAGTCCAAAAAATCCATTTTCTGATGAAAAACGATGACCCCGGACCAGTCGAACGTTGAAAAAATGGTCAATATTGATGAAATTTTTACATTTAATCTTTTGACTTTAAATGACGGTTGGATGTGAATTATTACTTTTTCAACTAAAATAAGTGTGTTTAAAGTCATTTCTGTGCCTGAAATTGGTCAAAATTTAAGATTTTGAGTAAGCAAAACTCTGTAAAAATTGCAATTTTGGTCACTGTGAGGGTTTAAAAAGTGGTTATTCAACATGAGACCCGATCCAAAAGACATTTTGAATCTTTTTTGGTAGAGTCCAAAAAATCCATTTTCTGATGAAAAACGATGACCCCGGACCAGTCGAAAGTTGAAAAAATGGTCAATATTGATGAAATTTTAACATTTAGTCTTTTGACTTTAAATGACGGTTGGATGTGAATTATTACTTTTTCAACTAAAATAAGTGTGTTTAAAGTCATTTCTGTGCCTGAAATTGGTCAAAATTGAAGATTTTGAGTAAGCAAAACTCTGTAAAAATGGCAATTTTGGTCACTGTGAGGGTTTAAAAAGTGGTTATTCAACATGAGGCCCGATCCAAATGACATTTTGAATCATTTTTGGTAGAGTCCAAAAAATTAATTTTCTGATGAAAAACGATGACCCCGGACCAGTCGAACGTTGAAAAAATGGTCAATATTGATGAAATTTTAAGATTTAATCTTTTGACTTTAAATGACGGTTGGATGTGAATTATTACTTTTTCAACTAAAATAAGTGTGTTTAAAGTCATTTCTGTGCCTGAAATTGGTCAAAATTGAAGATTTTGAGTAAGCAAAACTCTGTAAAAATGGCAATTTTGGTCACTGTGAGGGTTTAAAAAGTGGTTATTCAACATGAGACCCGATCCAAAAGACATTTTGAATCTTTTTTGGTAGAGTCCAGAAAATCAATTTTCTGATGAAAAACGATGACCCCGGACCAGTCGAACGTTGAAAAAATGGTCAATATTGATGACATTTTAACATTTAATCTTTTGACTTTAAATGACGGTTGGTTGTGAATTATTACTTTTTCAACTAAAATAGGTGTGTTTAAAGTCATTTCTGTGCCTGAAATTGGTCAAAATTTAAGATTTTGAGTAAGCAAAACTCTGTAAAAATGGCAATTTTGGTCACTGTGAGGGTTTAAAAAGTGGTTATTCAACATGAGGCCCCATCCAAATGACATTTTGAATCATTTTTGGTAGAGTCCAAAAAATCAATTTTCTGATGAAAAACGATGACCCCGGACCAGTCGAACGTTGAAAAAATGGTCAATATTGATGAAATTTTAACATTTAATCTTTTGACTTTAAATGATGGTTGGATGTGAATTATTACTTTTTCAACTAAAACAAGTGTGTTTAAAGTCATTTCTGTGCCTGAAATTGGTCAAAATTTAAGATTTTGAGTAAGCAAAACTCTGTAAAAATTGCAATTTTGGTCACTGTGAGCGTTTAAAAAGTGGTTATTCAACATGAGGCCCGATCCAAATGACATTTTGAATCATTTTTGGTAGAGTCCAAAAAATCAATTTTCTGATGAAAAACGATGACCCCGGACCAGTCGAACGTTGAAAAAATGGTCAATATTGATGAAATTTTAACATTTAATCTTTTGACTTTAAATGACGGTTGGATGTGAATTATTACTTTTTCAACTAAAACAAGTGTGTTTAAAGTCATTTCTGTGCCTGAAATTGGTCAAAATTTAAGATTTTGAGTAAGCAAAACTCTGTAAAAATTGCAATTTTGGTCACTGTGAGGGTTTAAAAAGTGGTTATTCAACATGAGACCCGATCCAAAAAACATTTTGAATCTTTTTTGGTAGAGTCCAAAAAATCAATTTTCTGATGAAAAACGATGACCCCGGACCAGTCGAACGTTGAAAAAATGGTCAATATTGATGAAATTTTAACATTTAATCTTTTGACTTTAAATGACGGTTGGATGTGAATTATTACTTTTTCAACTAAAATAAGTGTGTTTAAAGTCATTTCTGTGCCTGAAATTGGTCAAAATTGAAGATTTTGAGTAAGCAAAACTCTGTAAAAATGGCAATTTTGGTCACTGTGAGGGTTTAAAAAGTGGTTATTCAACATGAGACCCGATCCAAAAGACATTTTGAATCTTTTTTGGTAGAGTCCAAAAAAAAATTTTCTGATGAAAAACGATGACCCCGGACCAGTCGAACGTTGAAAAAATGGTCAATATTGATGAAATTTTTACATTTAATCTTTTGACTTTAAATGATGGTTGAATGTGAATTATTACTTTTTCAACTAAAATAAGTGTGTTTAAAGTCATTTCTGTGCCTGAAATTGGTCAAAATGTAAGATTTTGAGTAAGCAAAACTCTGTAAAAATGGCAATTTTGGTCACTGTGAGGGTTTAAAAAGTGGTTATTCAACATGAGGCCCGATCCAAATGACATTTTGAATCATTTTTGGTAGAGTCCAAAAAATCAATTTTCTGATGAAAAACGATGACCCCGGACCAGTCGAACGTTGAAAAAATGGTCAATATTGATGAAATTTTAACATTTAATCTTTTGACTTTAAATGACGGTTGGATGTGAATTATTACTTTTTCAACTAAAATAAGTGTGTTTAAAGTCATTTCTGTGCCTGAAATTGGTCAAAATGTAAGATTTTGAGTAAGCAAAACTCTGTAAAAATGGCAATTTTGGTCACTGTGAGGGTTTAAAAAGTGGTTATTCAACATGAGGCCCGATCCAAAAGACATTTTGAATCTCTTTTGGTAGAGTCCAAAAAATCCATTTTCTGATGAAAAACGATGACCCCGGACCAGTCGAACGTTGAAAAAATGGTCAATATTGATGAAATTTTAACATTTAATCTTTTGACTTTAAATGACGGTTGGATGTGAATTATTACTTTTTCAACTAAAATAAGTGTGTTTAAAGTAATTTCTGTGCCTGAAAGTGGTCAAAATTGAAGATTTTGAGTAAGCAAAACTCTGTAAAAATGGCAATTTTGGTCACTGTGAGGGTTTAAAAAGTGGTTATTCAACATGAGGCCCGATCCAAATGACATTTTGAATCATTTTTGATGGAGTCCAAAAAATCAATTTTCTGATGAAAAACGATGACCCCGGACCAGTCGAACGTTGAAAAAATGGTCAATATTGATGAAATTTTTACATTTAATCTTTTGACTTTAAATGACGGTTGGATGTGAATTATTACTTTTTCAACTAAAATAAGTGTGTTTAAAGTCCTTTCTGTGCCTGAAATTGGTCAAAATTGAAGATTTTGAGTAAGCAAAACTCTGTAAAAATGGCAATTTTGGTCACTGTGAGGGTTTAAAAAGTGGTTATTCAACATGAGGCCCGATCCAAATGACATTTTGAATCATTTTTGGTAGAGTCCAAAAAATCAATTTTCTGATGAAAAACGATGACCCCGGACCAGTCGAACGTTGAAAAAATGGTCAATATTGACGAAATTTTAACATTTAATCTTTTGACTTTAAATGACGGTTGGATGTGAATTATTACTTTTTCAACTAAAACAAGTGTGTTTAAAGTCATTTCTGTGCCTGAAATTGGTCAAAATTTAAAGATTTTGAGTAAGCAAAACTCTGTAAAAATTGAAATTTTGGTCACTGTGAGGGTTTAAAAAGTGGTTATTCAACATGAGACCCGATCCAAAAAACATTTTGAATCTTTTTTGGTAGAGTCCAAAAAATCAATTTTCTGATGAAAAACGATGACCCCGGACCAGTCGAACGTTGAAAAAATTGTCAATATTGATGAAATTTTAACATTTAATCTTTTGACTTTAAATGACGGTTGGATGTGAATTATTACTTTTTCAACTAAAATAAGTGTGTTTAAAGTCATTTCTGTGCCTGAAATTGGTCAAAATTGAAGATTTTGAGTAAGCAAAACTCTGTAAAAATGGCAATTTTGGTCACTGTGAGGGTTTAAAAAGTAGTTATTCAACATGAGGCCCGATCCAAATGACATTTTTAATCATTTTTGGTAGAGTCCCAAAAAATAATTTTCTGATGAAAAACGATGACCCCGGACCAGTCGAACGTTGAAAAAATGGTCAATATTGATGAAATTTTAACATTTAATCTTTTGACTTTAAATGACAGTTGGATGTGAATTATTACTTTTTCAACTAAAATAAGTGTGTTTAAAGTCATTTCTGTGCCTGAAATTGGTCAAAATTGAAGATTTTGAGTAAGCAAAACTCTGTAAAAATGGCAATTTTGGTCACTGTGAGGGTTTAAAAAGTGGTTATTCAACATGAGACCCGATCCAAAAGACATTTTGAATCTTTTTTGGTAGAGTCCAAAAAAAAATTTTCTGATGAAAAACGAGGACCCCGGACCAGTCGAACGTTGAAAAAATGGTCAATATTGATGAAATTTTTACATTTAATCTTTTGACTTTAAATGACGGTTGAATGTGAATTATTACTTTTTCAACTAAAATAAGTGTGTTTAAAGTCATTTCTGTGCCTGAAATTGGTCAAAATTGAAGATTTTGAGTAAGCAAAACTCTGTAAAAATGGCAATTTTGGTCACTGTGAGGGTTTAAAAAGTGGTTATTCAACATGAGGCCCGATCCAAAAGACATTTTGAATCTTTTTTGGTAGAGTCCAAAAAATCCATTTTCTGATGAAAAACGATGACCCCGGACCAGTCGAACGTTGAAAAAATGGTCAATATTGATGAAATTTTAACATTTAATCTTTTGACTTTAAATGACGGTTGGATGTGAATTATTACTTTTTCAACTAAAATAAGTGTGTTTAAAGTCATTTCTGTGTCTGAAATTGGTCAAAATTTAAGATTTTGAGTAAGCAAAACTCTGTAAAAATGGCAATTTTGGTCACTGTGAGGGTTTAAAAAGTGGTTATTCAACATGAGGCCCGATCCAAATGACATTTTGAATCATTTTTGGTAGAGTCCAAAAAAATCAATTTTCTGATGAAAAACGATGACCCCGGACCAGTCGAACGTTGAAAAAATGGTCAATATTGATGAAATGTTTACATTTAATCTTTTGACTTTAAATGACAGTTGGATGTGAATTATTACTTTTTCAACTAAAATAAGTGTGTTTAAAGTCATTTCTGTGCCTGAAAGTGGTCAAAATTGAAGATTTTGAGTAAGCAAAACTCTGTAAAAATGGCAATTTTGGTCACTGTGAGGGTTTAAAAAGTGGTTATTCAACATGAGACCCGATCCAAAAGACATTTTGAATCATTTTTGGTAGAGTCCAAAAAATCAATTTTCTGATGAAAAACGATGACCCCGGACCAGTCGAACGTTGAAAAAATGGTCAATATTGATGACATTTTAACATGTAATCTTTTGACTTTAAATGACGGTTGGATGTGAATTATTACTTTTTCAACTAAAATAAGTGTGTTTAAAGTCATTTCTGTGCCTGAAATTGGTCAAAATTGAAGATTTTGAGTAAGCAAAACTCTGTAAAAATGGCAATTTTGGTCACTGTGAGGGTTTAAAAAGTGGTTATTCAACATGAGGCCCGATCCAAATGACATTTTGAATCATTTTTGGTAGAGTCCAAAAAATCAATTTTCTGATGAAAAACGATGACCCCGGACCAGTCGAACGTTGAAAAAATGGTCAATATTGATGAAATTTTAACATTTAATCTTTTGACTTTAAATGACGGTTGGATGTGAATTATTACTTTTTCAACTAAAATAAGTGTGTTTAAAGTCATTTCTGTGCCTGAAATTGGTCAAAATGTAAGATTTTGAGTAAGCAAAACTCTGTAAAAATGGCAATTTTGGTCACTGTGAGGGTTTAAAAAGTGGTTATTCAACATGAGGCCCAATCCAAATGACATTTTGAATCATTTTTGGTAGAGTCCAAAAAATCAATTTTCTGATGAAAAACGATGACCCCGGACCAGTCGAACGTTGAAAAAATGGTCAATATTGATGAAATTTTAACATTTAATCTTTTGACTTTAAATGACGGTTGGATGTGAATTATTACTTTTTCAACTAAAATAAGTGTGTTTAAAGTCATTTCTGTGCCTGAAATTGGTCAAAATTGAAGATTTTGAGTAAGCAAAACTCTGTAAAAATGGCAATTTTGGTCACTGTGAGGGTTTAAAAAGTGGTTATTCAACATGAGGCCCGATCCAAATGACATTTTGAATCATTTTTGGTAGAGTCCAAAAAATCAATTTTCTGATGAAAAACGATGACCCCGGACCAGTCGAACGTTGAAAAAATGGTCAATATTGATGAAATTTTAACATTTAATCTTTTGACTTTAAATGACGGTTGGATGTGAATTATTACTTTTTCAACTAAAATAAGTGTGTTTAAAGTCATTTCTGTGCCTGAAATTGGTCAAAATGTAAGATTTTGAGTAAGCAAAACTCTGTAAAAATGGCAATTTTGGTCACTGTGAGGGTTTAAAAAGTGGTTATTCAACATGAGGCCCGATCCAAAAGACATTTTGAATCTCTTTTGGTAGAGTCCAAAAAATCCATTTTCTGATGAAAAACGATGACCCCGGACCAGTCGAACGTTGAAAAAATGGTCAATATTGATGAAATTTTAACATTTAATCTTTTGACTTTAAATGACGGTTGGATGTGAATTATTACTTTTTCAACTAAAATAAGTGTGTTTAAAGTAATTTCTGTGCCTGAAAGTGGTCAAAATTGAAGATTTTGAGTAAGCAAAACTCTGTAAAAATGGCAATTTTGGTCACTGTGAGGGTTTAAAAAGTGGTTATTCAACATGAGGCCCGATCCAAATGACATTTTGAATCATTTTTGATAGAGTCCAAAAAATCAATTTTCTGATGAAAAACGATGACCCCGGACCAGTCGAACGTTGAAAAAATGGTCAATATTGATGAAATTTTAACATTTAATCTTTTGACTTTAAATGACGGTTGGATGTGAATTATTACTTTTTCAACTAAAATAGGTGTGTTTAAAGTCATTTCTGTGCCTGAAATTGGTCAAAATTTAAGATTTTGAGTAAGCAAAACTCTGTAAAAATGGCAATTTTGGTCACTGTGAGGGTTTAAAAAGTGGTTATTCAACATGAGGCCCGATCCAAATGACATTTTGAATCATTTTTGGTAGAGTCCAAAAAATCAATTTTCTGATGAAAAACGATGACCCCGGACCAGTCGAACGTTGAAAAAATTGTCAATATTGATGAAATTTTAACATTTAATCTTTTGACTTTAAATGACGGTTGGATGTGAATTATTACTTTTTCAACTAAAATAAGTGTGTTTAAAGTGCTTTCTGTGCCTGAAATTGGTCAAAATTTAAGATTTTGAGTAAGCAAAACTCTGTAAAAATGGCAATTTTGGTCACTGTGAGGGTTTAAAAAGTGGTTATTCAACATGAGGCCCGATCCAAATGACATTTTGAATAATTTTTGGTAGAGTCCAAAAAATCAATTTTCTGATGAAAAACGATGACCCCGGACCAGTCGAACGTTGAAAAAATGGTCAATATTGATGAAATTTTTCATTTAATCTTTTGACTTGAAATGACGGTTGGATGTGAATTATTACTTTTTCAACTAAAATAAGTGTGTTTAAAGTCATTTCTGTGCCTGAAATTGGTCAAAATTTAAGATTTTGAGTAAGCAAAACTCTGTAAAAATGGCAATTTTGGTCACTGTGAGGGTTTAAAAAGTGGTTATTCAACATGAGGCCCGATCCAAATGACATTTTGAATCATTTTTGGTAGAGTCCAAAAAATCAATTTTCTGATGAAAAACGATGACCCCGGACCAGTCGAACGTTGAAAAAATGGTCAATATTGATGAAATTTTAACATTTAATCTTTTGACTTTAAATGACGGTTGGATGTGAATTATTACTTTTTCAACTAAAACAAGTGTGTTTAAAGTCATTTCTGTGCCTGAAATTGGTCAAAATTTAAAGATTTTGAGTAAGCAAAACTCTGTAAAAATTGCAATTTTGGTCACTGTGAGGGTTTAAAAAGTGGTTATTAAACATGAGACCCGATCCAAAAAACATTTTGAATCTTTTTTGGTAGAGTCCAAAAAATCAATTTTCTGATGAAAAACGATGACCCCGGACCAGTCGAACGTTGAAAAAATTGTCAATATTGATGAAATTTTAACATTTAATCTTTTGACTTTAAATGACGGTTGGATGTGAATTATTACTTTTTCAACTAAAATAAGTGTGTTTAAAGTCCTTTCTGTGCCTGAAATTGGTCAAAATTGAAGATTTTGAGTAAGCAAAACTCTGTAAAAATGGCAATTTTGGTCACTGTGAGGGTTTAAAAAGTGGTTATTCAACATGAGACCCGATCCAAAAGACATTTTGAATCTTTTTTGGTAGAGTCCAAAAAATCAATTTTCTGATGAAAAACGATGACCCCGGACCAGTCGAACGTTGAAAAAATGGTCAATATTGATGACATTTTAACATTTAATCTTTTGACTTTAAATGACGGTTGGATGTGAATTATTACTTTTTCAACTAAAATAAGTGTGTTTAAAGTCATTTCTGTGCCTGAAATTGGGCAAAATTGAAGATTTTGAGTAAGCAAAACTCTGTAAAAATGGCAATTTTGGTCACTGTGAGGGTTTAAAAAGTGGTTATTCAACATGAGGCCCGATCCAAATGACATTTTGAATAATTTTTGGTAGAGTCCAAAAAATCAATTTTCTGATGAAAAACGATGACCCCGGACCAGTCGAACGTTGAAAAAATGGTCAATATTGATGAAATTTTTACACTTAATCTTTTGACTTGAAATGACGGTTGGATGTGAATTATTACTTTTTCAACTAAAATAAGTGTGTTTAAAGTCATTTCTGTGCCTGAAATTGGTCAAAATTTAAGATTTTGAGTAAGCAAAACTCTGTAAAAATGGCAATTTTGGTCACTGTGAGGGTTTAAAAAGTGGTTATTCAACATGAGACCCGATCCAAAAGACATTTTGAATCTTTTTTGGCAGAGTCCAAAAAATCAATTTTCTGATGAAAAACGATGACCCCGGACCAGTCGAACGTTGAAAAAATGGTCAATATTGATGAAATTTTAACATTTAATCTTTTGACTTTAAATGACGGTTGGATGTGAATTATTACTTTTTCAACTAAAATAAGTGTGTTTAAAGTCATTTCTGTGCCTGAAATTGGTCAAAATTGAAGATTTTGAGTAAGCAAAACTCTGTAAAAATGGCAATTTTGGTCACTGTGAGGGTTTAAAAAGTGGTTATTCAACATGAGACCCGATCCAAAAGACATTTTGAATCTTTTTTGGTAGAGTCCAAAAAATCAATTTTCTGATGAAAAACGATGACCCCGGACCAGTCGAACGTTGAAAAAATGGTCAATATTGATGAAATTTTAACATTTAATCTTTTGACTTTAAATGACGGTTGGATGTGAATTATTACTTTTTCAACTAAAATAAGTGTGTTTAAAGTCATTTCTGTGCCTGAAATTGGTCAAAATTGAAGATTTTGAGTAAGCAAAACTCTGTAAAAATTGCAATTTTGGTCACTGTGAGGGTTTAAAAAGTGGTTATTCAACATGAGGCCCGATCCAAATTACATTTTGAATCATTTTTGGTAGAGTCCAAAAAATTAATTTTCTGATGAAAAACGATGACCCCGGACCAGTCGAACGTTGAAAAAATGGTCAATATTGATGAAATTTTAACATTTCATCTTTTGACTTTAAATGACGGTTGGATGTGAATTATTACTTTTTCAACTAAAATAAGTGTGTTTAAAGTCATTTCTGTGCCTGAAATTGGTCAAAATGTAAGATTTTGAGTAAGCAAAACTCTGTAAAAATGGCAATTTTGGTCACTGTGAGGGTTTAAAAAGTGGTTATTCAACATGAGACCCGATCCAAAAGACATTTTGAATCTTTTTTGGTAGAGTCCAAAAAATCAATTTTCTGATGAAAAACGATGACCCCGGACCAGTCGAACGTTGAGAAAATGGTCAATATTGATGAAATTTTAACATTTAATCTTTTGACTTTAAATGACGGTTGGATGTGAATTATTACTTTTTCAACTAAAATAAGTGTGTTTAAAGTCATTTCTGTGCCTGAAATTGGTCAAAATTGAAGATTTTGAGTAAGCAAAACTCTGTAAAAATGGCAATTTTGGTCACTGTGAGGGTTTAAAAAGTGGTTATTCAACATGAGGCCCGATCCAAATGACATTTTGAATCATTTTTGGTAGAGTCTAAAAAAATCAATTTTCTGATGAAAAACGATGACCCCGGACCAGTCGAACGTTGAAAAAATGGTCAATATTGATGAAATTTTAACATTTAATCTTTTGACTTTAAATGACGGTTGGATGTGAATTATTACTTTTTCAACTAAAATAAGTGTGTTTAAAGTCATTTCTGTGCCTGAAATTGGTCAAAATTTAAGATTTTGAGTAAGCAAAACTCTGTAAAAATGGCAATTTTGGTCACTGTGAGGGTTTAAAAAGTGGTTATTCAACATGAGGCCCGATCCAAATGACATTTTGAATCATTTTTGGTAGAGTCCAAAAAATCAATTTTCTGATGAAAAACGATGACCTCGGACCAGTCGACCGTTGAAAAAATGGTCAATATTGATGAAATTTTCACATTTAATCTTTTGACTTTAAATAACGGTTGGATGTGAATTATTACTTTTTCAACTAAAATAAGTGTGTTTAAAGTCATTTCTGTGCCTGAAATTGGTCAAAATTGAAGATTTTGAGTAAGCAAAACTCTGTAAAAATGGCAATTTTGGTCACTGTGAGGGTTTAAAAAGTGGTTATTCAACATGAGACCCGATCCAAAAAACATTTTGAATCTTTTTTGGTAGAGTCCAAAAAATCCATTTTCTGATGAAAAACGATGACCCCGGACCAGTCGAACGTTGAAAAAATGGTCAATATTGATGAAATTTTAACATTTAATCTTTTGACTTTAAATGACGGTTGGATGTGAATTATTACTTTTTCAACTAAAATAAGTGTGTTTAAAGTCATTTCTGTGCCTGAAATTGGTCAAAATTGAAGATTTTGAGTAAGCAAAACTCTGTAAAAATGGCAATTTTGGTCACTGTGAGGGTTTAAAAAGTGGTTATTCAACATGAGGCCCGATCCAAATGACATTTTGAATCATTTTTGGTAGAGTCCAAAAAAATCAATTTTCTGATGAAAAACGATGACCCCGGACCAGTCGAACGTTGAAAAAATGGTCAATATTGATGAAATTTTAACATTTATTCTTTTGACTTTAAATGACGGTTGGATGTGAATTATTACTTTTTCAACTAAAATAAGTGTGTTTAAAGTCATTTCTGTGCCTGAAATTGGTCAAAATTTAAGATTTTGAGTAAGCAAAACTCTGTAAAAATGGCAATTTTGGTCACTGTGAGGGTTTAAAAAGTGGTTATTCAACATGAGGCCCGATCCAAATGACATTTTGAATCATTTTTGGTAGAGTCCAAAAAATCAATTTTCTGATGAAAAACGATGACCCCGGACCAGTCGAACGTTGAAAAAATGGTCAATATTGATGAAATGTTTACATTTAATCTTTTGACTTTAAATGACAGTTGGATGTGAATTATTACTTTTTCAACTAAAATAAGTGTGTTTAAAGTCATTTCTGTGCCTGAAAGTGGTCAAAATTGAAGATTTTGAGTAAGCAAAACTCTGTAAAAATGGCAATTTTGGTCACTGTGAGGGTTTAAAAAGTGGTTATTCAACATGAGACCCGATCCAAAAGACATTTTGAATCATTTTTGGTAGAGTCCAAAAAATCAATTTTCTGATGAAAAACGATGACCCCGGACCAGTCGAACGTTGAAAAAATGGTCAATATTGATAAAATTTTAACATTTAATCTTTTGACTTTAAATGACGGTTGGATGTGAATTATTACTTTTTCAACTAAAATAAGTGTGTTTAAAGTCATTTCTGTGCCTGAAATTGGTCAAAATTGAAGATTTTGAGTAAGCAAAACTCTGTAAAAATGGCAATTTTGGTCACTGTGAGGGTTTAAAAAGTGGTTATTCAACATGAGGCCCGATCCAAATGACATTTTGAATCATTTTTGGTAGAGTCCAAAAAATCAATTTTCTGATGAAAAACGATGACCCCGGACCAGTCGAACGTTGAAAAAATGGTCAATATTGATGAAATTTTAACATTTAATCTTTTGACTTTAAATGACGGTTGGATGTGAATTATTACTTTTTCAACTAAAATAAGTGTGTTTAAAGTCATTTCTGTGCCTGAAATTGGTCAAAATGTAAGATTTTGAGTAAGCAAAACTCTGTAAAAATGGAAATTTTGGTCACTGTGAGGGTTTAAAAAGTGGTTATTCAACATGAGGCCCGATCCAAATGACATTTTGAATCATTTTTGGTAGAGTCCAAAAAAATCAATTTTCTGATGAAAAACGATGACCCCGGACCAGTCGAACGTTGAAAAAATGGTCAATATTGATGAAATTTTAACATTTAATCTTTTGACTTTAAATGACGGTTGGATGTGAATTATTACTTTTTCAACTAAAATAAGTGTGTTTAAAGTCATTTCTGTGCCTGAAATTGGTCAAAATTTAAGATTTTGAGTAAGCAAAACTCTGTAAAAATGGCAATTTTGGTCACTGTGAGGGTTTAAAAAGTGGTTATTCAACATGAGGCCCGATCCAAATGACATTTTGAATCATTTTTGGTAGAGTCCAAAAAATCAATTTTCTGATGAAAAACGATGACCCCGGACCAGTCGAATGTTGAAAAAATGGTCAATATTGATGAAATGTTTACATTTAATCTTTTGACTTTAAATGACAGTTGGATGTGAATTATTACTTTTTCAACTAAAATAAGTGTGTTTAAAGTCATTTCTGTGCCTGAAAGTGGTCAAAATTGAAGATTTTGAGTAAGCAAAACTCTGTAAAAATGGCAATTTTGGTCACTGTGAGGGTTTAAAAAGTGGTTATTCAACATGAGACCCGATCCAAAAGACATTTTGAATCATTTTTGGTAGAGTCCAAAAAATCAATTTTCTGATGATAAACGATGACCCCGGACCAGTCAAACGTTGAAAAAATGGTCAATATTGATAAAATTTTAACATGTAATCTTTTGACTTTAAATGACGGTTGGATGTGAATTATTACTTTTTCAACTAAAATAAGTGTGTTTAAAGTCATTTCTGTGCCTGAAATTGGTCAAAATTGAAGATTTTGAGTAAGCAAAACTCTGTAAAAATGGCAATTTTGGTCACTGTGAGGGTTTAAAAAGTGGTTATTCAACATGAGGCCCGATCCAAATGACATTTTGAATCATTTTTGGTAGAGTCCAAAAAATCAATTTTCTGATGAAAAACGATGACCCCGGACCAGTCGAACGTTGAAAAAATGGTCAATATTGATGAAATTTTAAGATTTAATCTTTTGACTTTAAATGACGGTTGGATGTGAATTATTACTTTTTCAACTAAAATAAGTGTGTTTAAAGTCATTTCTGTGCCTGAAATTGGTCAAAATTGAAGATTTTGAGTAAGCAAAACTCTGTAAAAATGGCAATTTTGGTCACTGTGAGGGTTTAAAAAGTGGTTATTCAACATGAGGCCCGATCCAAATGACATTTTGAATAATTTTTGGTAGAGTCCAAAAAATCAATTTTCTGATGAAAAACGATGACCCCGGACCAGTCGAACGTTGAAAAAATGGTCAATATTGATGAAATTTTAACATTTAATCTTTTGACTTTAAATGACGGTTGGATGTGAATTATTACTTTTTCAACTAAAATAAGTGTGTTTAAAGTCATTTCTGTGCCTGAAATTGGTCAAAATTTAAGATTTTGAGTAAGCAAAACTCTGTAAAAATTGCAATTTTGGTCACTGTGAGGGTTTAAAAAGTGGTTATTCAACATGAGACCCGATCCAAAAGACATTTTGAATCTTTTTTGGTAGAGTCCAAAAAATCCATTTTCTGATGAAAAACGATGACCCCGGACCAGTCGAAAGTTGAAAAAATGGTCAATATTGATGAAATTTTAACATTTAGTCTTTTGACTTTAAATGACGGTTGGATGTGAATTATTACTTTTTCAACTAAAATAAGTGTGTTTAAAGTCATTTCTGTGCCTGAAATTGGTCAAAATTGAAGATTTTGAGTAAGCAAAACTCTGTAAAAATGGCAATTTTGGTCACTGTGAGGGTTTAAAAAGTGGTTATTCAACATGAGGCCCGATCCAAATGACATTTTGAATCATTTTTGGTAGAGTCCAAAAAATTAATTTTCTGATGAAAAACGATGACCCCGGACCAGTCGAACGTTGAAAAAATGGTCAATATTGATGAAATTTTAAGATTTAATCTTTTGACTTTAAATGACGGTTGGATGTGAATTATTACTTTTTCAACTAAAATAAGTGTGTTTAAAGTCATTTCTGTGCCTGAAATTGGTCAAAATTGAAGATTTTGAGTAAGCAAAACTCTGTAAAAATGGCAATTTTGGTCACTGTGAGGGTTTAAAAAGTGGTTATTCAACATGAGACCCGATCCAAAAGACATTTTGAATCTTTTTTGGTAGAGTCCAGAAAATCAATTTTCTGATGAAAAACGATGACCCCGGACCAGTCGAACGTTGAAAAAATGGTCAATATTGATGACATTTTAACATTTAATCTTTTGACTTTAAATTACGGTTGGTTGTGAATTATTACTTTTTCAACTAAAATAGGTGTGTTTAAAGTCATTTCTGTGCCTGAAATTGGTCAAAATTTAAGATTTTGAGTAAGCAAAACTCTGTAAAAATGGCAATTTTGGTCACTGTGAGGGTTTAAAAAGTGGTTATTCAACATGAGGCCCCATCCAAATGACATTTTGAATCATTTTTGGTAGAGTCCAAAAAATCAATTTTCTGATGAAAAACGATGACCCCGGACCAGTCGAACGTTGAAAAAATGGTCAATATTGATGAAATTTTAACATTTAATCTTTTGACTTTAAATGATGGTTGGATGTGAATTATTACTTTTTCAACTAAAACAAGTGTGTTTAAAGTCATTTCTGTGCCTGAAATTGGTCAAAATTTAAGATTTTGAGTAAGCAAAACTCTGTAAAAATTGCAATTTTGGTCACTGTGAGCGTTTAAAAAGTGGTTATTCAACATGAGGCCCGATCCAAATGACATTTTGAATCATTTTTGGTAGAGTCCAAAAAATCAATTTTCTGATGAAAAACGATGACCCCGGACCAGTCGAACGTTGAAAAAATGGTCAATATTGATGAAATTTTAACATTTAATCTTTTGACTTTAAATGACGGTTGGATGTGAATTATTACTTTTTCAACTAAAACAAGTGTGTTTAAAGTCATTTCTGTGCCTGAAATTGGTCAAAATTTAAGATTTTGAGTAAGCAAAACTCTGTAAAAATTGCAATTTTGGTCACTGTGAGGGTTTAAAAAGTGGTTATTCAACATGAGACCCGATCCAAAAAACATTTTGAATCTTTTTTGGTAGAGTCCAAAAAATCAATTTTCTGATGAAAAACGATGACCCCGGACCAGTCGAACGTTGAAAAAATGGTCAATATTGATGAAATTTTAACATTTAATCTTTTGACTTTAAATGATGGTTGAATGTGAATTATTACTTTTTCAACTAAAATAAGTGTGTTTAAAGTCATTTCTGTGCCTGAAATTGGTCAAAATGTAAGATTTTGAGTAAGCAAAACTCTGTAAAAATGGCAATTTTGGTCACTGTGAGGGTTTAAAAAGTGGTTATTCAACATGAGGCCCGATCCAAATGACATTTTGAATCATTTTTGGTAGAGTCCAAAAAATCAATTTTCTGATGAAAAACGATGACCCCGGACCAGTCGAACGTTGAAAAAATGGTCAATATTGATGAAATTTTAACATTTAATCTTTTGACTTTAAATGACGGTTGGATGTGAATTATTACTTTTTCAACTAAAATAAGTGTGTTTAAAGTCATTTCTGTGCCTGAAATTGGTCAAAATGTAAGATTTTGAGTAAGCAAAACTCTGTAAAAATGGCAATTTTGGTCACTGTGAGGGTTTAAAAAGTGGTTATTCAACATGAGGCCCGATCCAAAAGACATTTTGAATCTCTTTTGGTAGAGTCCAAAAAATCCATTTTCTGATGAAAAACGATGACCCCGGACCAGTCGAACATTGAAAAAATGGTCAATATTGATGAAATTTTAACATTTAATCTTTTGACTTTAAATGACGGTTTGATGTGAATTATTACTTTTTCAACTAAAATAAGTGTGTTTAAAGTAATTTCTGTGCCTGAAAGTGGTCAAAATTGAAGATTTTGAGTAAGCAAAACTCTGTAAAAATGGCAATTTTGGTCACTGTGAGGGTTTAAAAAGTGGTTATTCAACATGAGGCCCGATCCAAATGACATTTTGAATCATTTTTGATGGAGTCCAAAAAATCAATTTTCTGATGAAAAACGATGACCCCGGACCAGTCGAACGTTGAAAAAATGGTCAATATTGATGAAATTTTTACATTTAATCTTTTGACTTTAAATGACGGTTGGATGTGAATTATTACTTTTTCAACTAAAATAAGTGTGTTTAAAGTCATTTCTGTGCCTGAAATTGGTCAAAATTTAAGATTTTGAGTAAGCAAAACTCTGTAAAAATTGCAATTTTGGTCACTGTGAGGGTTTAAAAAGTGGTTATTCAACATGAGACCCGATCCAAAAAACATTTTGAATCTTTTTTGGTAGAGTCCAAAAAATCAATTTTCTGATGAAAAACGATGACCCCGGACCAGTCGAACGTTGAAAAAATTGTCAATATTGATGAAATTTTAACATTTAATCTTTTGACTTTAAATGACGGTTGGATGTGAATTATTACTTTTTCAACTAAAATAAGTGTGTTTAAAGTCATTTCTGTGCATGAAATTGGACAAAATTGAAGATTTTGAGTAAGCAAAACTCTGTAAAAATGGCAATTTTGGTCACTGTGAGGGTTTAAAAAGTGGTTATTCAACATGAGACCCGATCCAAAAGACATTTTGAATCTTTTTTGGTAGAGTCCAAAAAATCCATTTTCTGATGAAAAACGATGACCCCGGACCAGTCGAAAGTTGAAAAAATGGTCAATATTGATGAAATTTTAACATTTAATCTTTTGACTTTAAATGACGGTTGGATGTGAATTATTACTTTTTCAACTAAAATAAGTGTGTTTAAAGTCATTTCTGTGCCTGAAATTGGTCAAAATTGAAGATTTTGAGTAAGCAAAACTCTGTAAAAATGGCAATTTTGGTCACTGTGAGGGTTTAAAAAGTGGTTATTCAACATGAGGCCCGATCCAAATGACATTTTGAATCATTTTTGGTAGAGTCCAAAAAATCAATTTTCTGATGAAAAACGATGACCCCGGACCAGTCGAACGTTGAAAAAATGGTCAATATTGATGAAATTTTAACATTTAATCTTTTGACTTTAAAAGACGGTTGGATGTGAATTATTACTTTTTCAACTAAAACAAGTGTGTTTAAAGTCATTTCTGTGCCTGAAATTGGTCAAAATTTAAGATTTTGAGTAAGCAAAACTCTGTAAAAATTGCAATTTTGGTCACTGTGAGGGTTTAAAAAGTGGTTATTCAACATGAGGCCCGATCCAAATGACATTTTGAATAATTTTTGGTAGAGTCCAAAAAATCAATTTTCTGATGAAAAACGATGACCCCGGACCAGTCGAACGTTGAAAAAATGGTCAATATTGATGAAATTTTAACATTTAATCTTTTGACTTTAAATGACGGTTGGATGTGAATTATTACTTTTTCAACTAAAACAAGTGTGTTTAAAGTCATTTCTGTGCCTGAAATTGGTCAAAATTTAAGATTTTGAGTAAGCAAAACTCTGTAAAAATTGCAATTTTGGTCACTGTGAGGGTTTAAAAAGTGGTTATTCAACATGAGACCCGATCCAAAAAACATTTTGAATCTTTTTTGGTAGAGTCCAAAAAATCAATTTTCTGATGAAAAACGATGACCCCGGACCAGTCGAACGTTGAAAAAATTGTCAATATTGATGAAATTTTAACATTTAATCTTTTGACTTTAAATGACGGTTGGATGTGAATTATTACTTTTTCAACTAAAATAAGTGTGTTTAAAGTCCTTTCTGTGCCTGAAATTGGTCAAAATTGAAGATTTTGAGTAAGCAAAACTCTGTAAAAATGGCAATTTTGGTCACTGTGAGGGTTTAAAAAGTGGTTATTCAACATGAGGCCCGATCCAAATGACATTTTGAATCATTTTTGGTAGAGTCCAAAAAATCAATTTTCTGATGAAAAACGATGACCCCGGACCAGTCGAACGTTGAAAAAATGGTCAATATTGACGAAATTTTAACATTTAATCTTTTGACTTTAAATGACGGTTGGATGTGAATTATTACTTTTTCAACTAAAACAAGTGTGTTTAAAGTCATTTCTGTGCCTGAAATTGGTCAAAATTTAAAGATTTTGAGTAAGCAAAACTCTGTAAAAATTGAAATTTTGGTCACTGTGAGGGTTTAAAAAGTGGTTATTCAACATGAGACCCGATCCAAAAAACATTTTGAATCTTTTTTGGTAGAGTCCAAAAAATCAATTTTCTGATGAAAAACGATGACCCCGGACCAGTCGAACGTTGAAAAAATTGTCAATATTGATGAAATTTTAACATTTAATCTTTTGACTTTAAATGACGGTTGGATGTGAATTATTACTTTTTCAACTAAAATAAGTGTGTTTAAAGTCATTTCTGTGCCTGAAATTGGTCAAAATTGAAGATTTTGAGTAAGCAAAACTCTGTAAAAATGGCAATTTTGGTCACTGTGAGGGTTTAAAAAGTAGTTATTCAACATGAGGCCCGATCCAAATGACATTTTGAATCATTTTTGGTAGAGTCCCAAAAATTAATTTTCTGATGAAAAACGATGACCCCGGACCAGTCGAACGTTGAAAAAATGGTCAATATTGATGAAATTTTAACATTTAATCTTTTGACTTTAAATGACAGTTGGATGTGAATTATTACTTTTTCAACTAAAATAAGTGTGTTTAAAGTCATTTCTGTGCCTGAAATTGGTCAAAATTGAAGATTTTGAGTAAGCAAAACTCTGTAAAAATGGCAATTTTGGTCACTGTGAGGGTTTAAAAAGTGGTTATTCAACATGAGACCCGATCCAAAAGACATTTTGAATCTTTTTTGGTAGAGTCCAAAAAAAAATTTTCTGATGAAAAACGATGACCCCGGACCAGTCGAACGTTGAAAAAATGGTCAATATTGATGAAATTTTTACATTTAATCTTTTGACTTTAAATGACGGTTGAATGTGAATTATTACTTTTTCAACTAAAATAAGTGTGTTTAAAGTCATTTCTGTGCCTGAAATTGGTCAAAATTTAACATTTTGAGTAAGCAAAACTCTGTAAAAATGGCAATTTTGGTCACTGTGAGGGTTTAAAAAGTGGTTATTCAACATGAGGCCCGATCCAAAAGACATTTTGAATCTCTTTTGGTAGAGTCCAAAAAATCAATTTTCTGACGAAAAACGATGACCCCGGACCAGTCGAACGTTGAAAAAATGGTCAATATTGATGACATTTTAACATTTAATCTTTTGACTTTAAATGACGGTTGGATGTGAATTATTACTTTTTCAACTAAAATAAGTGTGTTTAAAGTCATTTCTGTGCCTGAAATTGGTCAAAATTTAAGATTTTGAGTAAGCAAAACTCTGTAAAAATGGCAATTTTGGTCACTGTGAGGGTTTAAAAAGTGGTTATTCAACATGAGGCCCGATCCAAATGACATTTTGAATCATTTTTGGTAGAGTCCAAAAAAATCAATTTTCTGATGAAAAACGATGACCCCGGACCAGTCGAACGTTGAAAAAATGGTCAATATTGATGACATTTTAACATGTAATCTTTTGACTTTAAATGACGGTTGGATGTGAATTATTACTTTTTCAACTAAAATAAGTGTGTTTAAAGTCATTTCTGTGCCTGAAATTGGTCAAAATGTAAGATTTTGAGTAAGCAAAACTCTGTAAAAATGGCAATTTTGGTCACTGTCATGAGGCCCAATCCAAATGACATTTTGAATCATTTTTGGTAGAGTCCAAAAAATCAATTTTCTGATGAAAAACGATGACCCCGGACCAGTCGAACGTTGAAAAAATGGTCAATATTGATGAAATTTTAACATTTAATCTTTTGACTTTAAATGACGGTTGGATGTGAATTATTTCTTTTTCAACTAAAATAAGTGTGTTTAAAGTAATTTCTGTGCCTGAAAGTGGTCAAAATTGAAGATTTTGAGTAAGCAAAACTCTGTAAAAATGGCAATTTTGGTCACTGTCATGAGGCCCAATCCAAATGACATTTTGAATCATTTTTGGTAGAGTCCAAAAAATCAATTTTCTGATGAAAAACGATGACCCCGGACCAGTCGAACGTTGAAAAAATGGTCAATATTGATGAAATTTTAACATTTAATCTTTTGACTTTAAATGACGGTTGGATGTGAATTATTTCTTTTTCAACTAAAATAAGTGTGTTTAAAGTCATTTCTGTGCCTGAAATTGGTCAAAATTTAAGATTTTGAGTAAGCAAAACTCTGTAAAAATGGCAATTTTGGTCACTGTGAGGGTTTAAAAAGTGGTTATTCAACATGAGGCCCGATCCAAATGACATTTTGAATCATTTTTGGTAGAGTCCAAAAAAATCAATTTTCTGATGAAAAACGATGACCCCGGACCAGTCGAACGTTGAAAAAATGGTCAATATTGATGACATTTTAACATGTAATCTTTTGACTTTAAATGACGGTTGGATGTGAATTATTACTTTTTCAACTAAAATAAGTGTGTTTAAAGTCATTTCTGTGCCTGAAATTGGTCAAAATGTAAGATTTTGAGTAAGCAAAACTCTGTAAAAATGGCAATTTTGGTCACTGTCATGAGGCCCAATCCAAATGACATTTTGAATCATTTTTGGTAGAGTCCAAAAAATCAATTTTCTGATGAAAAACGATGACCCCGGACCAGTCGAACGTTGAAAAAATGGTCAATATTGATGAAATTTTAACATTTAATCTTTTGACTTTAAATGACGGTTGGATGTGAATTATTTCTTTTTCAACTAAAATAAGTGTGTTTAAAGTAATTTCTGTGCCTGAAAGTGGTCAAAATTGAAGATTTTGAGTAAGCAAAACTCTGTAAAAATGGCAATTTTGGTCACTGTGAGGGTTTAAAAAGTGGTTATTCAACATGAGGCCCGATCCAAATGACATTTTGAATCATTTTTGATAGAGTCCAAAAAATCAATTTTCTGATGAAAAACGATGACCCCGGACCAGTCGAACGTTGAAAAAATGGTCAATATTGATGAAATTTTAACATTTAATCTTTTGACTTTAAATGACGGTTGGATGTGAATTATTACTTTTTCAACTAAAATAGGTGTGTTTAAAGTCATTTCTGTGCCTGAAATTGGTCAAAATTTAAGATTTTGAGTAAGCAAAACTCTGTAAAAATGGCAATTTTGGTCACTGTGAGGGTTTAAAAAGTGGTTATTCAACATGAGGCCCGATCCAAATGACATTTTGAATCATTTTTGGTAGAGTCCAAAAAATCAATTTTCTGATGAAAAACGATGACCCCGGACCAGTCGAACGTTGAAAAAATTGTCAATATTGATGAAATTTTAACATTTAATCTTTTGACTTTAAATGACGGTTGGATGTGAATTATTACTTTTTCAACTAAAATAAGTGTGTTTAAAGTCCTTTCTGTGCCTGAAATTGGTCAAAATTTAAGATTTTGAGTAAGCAAAACTCTGTAAAAATGGCAATTTTGGTCACTGTGAGGGTTTAAAAAGTGGTTATTCAACATGAGGCCCGATCCAAATGACATTTTGAATAATTTTTGGTAGAGTCCAAAAAATCAATTTTCTGATGAAAAACGATGACCCCGGACCAGTCGAACGTTGAAAAAATGGTCAATATTGATGAAATTTTTACATTTAATCTTTTGACTTGAAATGACGGTTGGATGTGAATTATTACTTTTTCAACTAAAATAAGTGTGTTTAAAGTCATTTCTGTGCCTGAAATTGGTCAAAATTTAAGATTTTGAGTAAGCAAAACTCTGTAAAAATGGCAATTTTGGTCACTGTGAGGGTTTAAAAAGTGGTTATTCAACATGAGGCCCGATCCAAATGACATTTTGAATCATTTTTGGTAGAGTCCAAAAAATCAATTTTCTGATGAAAAACGATGACCCCGGACCAGTCGAACGTTGAAAAAATGGTCAATATTGATGAAATTTTAACATTTAATCTTTTGACTTTAAATGACGGTTGGATGTGAATTATTACTTTTTCAACTAAAACAAGTGTGTTTAAAGTCATTTCTGTGCCTGAAATTGGTCAAAATTTAAAGATTTTGAGTAAGCAAAACTCTGTAAAAATTGCAATTTTGGTCACTGTGAGGGTTTAAAAAGTGGTTATTAAACATGAGACCCGATCCAAAAGACATTTTGAATCTTTTTTGGTAGAGTCCAAAAAATCCATTTTCTGATGAAAAACGATGACCCCGGACCAGTCGAACGTTGAAAAAATGGTCAATATTGATGAAATATTAACATTTAATCTTTTGACTTTAAATGACGGTTGGATGTGAATTATTACTTTTTCAACTAAAATAAGTGTGTAAAGTCATTTCTGTGCCTGAAATTGGTCAAAATGTAAGATTTTGAGTAAGCAAAACTCTGTAAAAATGGCAATTTTGGTCACTGTGAGGGTTTAAAAAATGGTTATTCAACATGAGGCCCGATCCAAATGACATTTTGAATCATTTTTGGTAGAGTCCAAAAAATCAATTTTCTGATGAAAAACGATGACCCCGGACCAGTCGAACGTTGAAAAAATGGTCAATATTGATGACATTTTTACATTTAATCTTTTGACTTGAAATGACGGTTGGATGTGAATTATTACTTTTTCAACTAAAATAAGTGTGTTTAAAGTCATTTCTGTGCCTGAAATTGGTCAAAATTTAAGATTTTGAGTAAGCAAAACTCTGTAAAAATGGCAATTTTGGTCACTGTGAGGGTTTAAAAAGTGGTTATTCAACATGAGGCCCGATCCAAATGACATTTTGAATCATTTTTGGTAGAGTCCAAAAAATCAATTTTCTGATGAAAAACGATGACCCCGGACCAGTCGAACGTTGAAAAAATGGTCAATATTGATGAAATTTTAACATTTAATCTTTTGACTTTAAATGACGGTTGGATGTGAATTATTACTTTTTCAACTAAAACAAGTGTGTTTAAAGTCATTTCTGTGCCTGAAATTGGTCAAAATTTAAGATTTTGAGTAAGCAAAACTCTGTAAAAATTGCAATTTTGGTCACTGTGAGGGTTTAAAAAGTGGTTATTCAACATGAGGCCCGATCCAAATGACATTTTGAATCATTTTTGGTAGAGTCCAAAAAATCAATTTTCTGATGAAAAACGATGACCCCGGACCAGTCGAACGTTGAAAAAATGGTCAATATTGATGAAATTTTAACATTTAATCTTTTGACTTTAAATGACGGTTGGATGTGAATTATTACTTTTTCAACTAAAACAAGTGTGTTTAAAGTCATTTCTGTGCCTGAAATTGGTCAAAATTTAAAGATTTTGAGTAAGCAAAACTCTGTAAAAATGGCAATTTTGGTCACTGTGAGGGTTTAAAAAATGGTTATTCAACATGAGGCCCGATCCAAATGACATTTTGAATCATTTTTGGTAGAGTCCAAAAAATCAATTTTCTGATGAAAAACGATGACCCCGGACCAGTCGAACGTTGAAAAAATGGTCAATATTGATGACATTTTTACATTTAATCTTTTGACTTGAAATGACGGTTGGACGTGAATTATTACTTTTTCAACTAAAATAAGTGTGTTTAAAGTCATTTCTGTGCCTGAAATTGGTCAAAATTTAAGATTTTGAGTAAGCAAAACTCTGTAAAAATGGCAATTTTGGTCACTGTGAGGGTTTAAAAAGTGGTTATTCAACATGAGGCCCGATCCAAATGACATTTTGAATCATTTTTGGTAGAGTCCAAAAAATCAATTTTCTGATGAAAAACGATGACCCCGGACCAGTCGAACGTTGAAAAAATGGTCAATATTGATGAAATTTTAACATTTAATCTTTTGACTTTAAATGACGGTTGGATGTGAATTATTACTTTTTCAACTAAAACAAGTGTGTTTAAAGTCATTTCTGTGCCTGAAATTGGTCAAAATTTAAGATTTTGAGTAAGCAAAACTCTGTAAAAATTGCAATTTTGGTCACTGTGAGGGTTTAAAAAGTGGTTATTCAACATGAGACCCGATCCAAAAAACATTTTGAATCTTTTTTGGTAGAGTCCAAAAAATCAATTTTCTGATGAAAAACGATGACCCCGGACCAGTCTAACGTTGAAAAAATTGTCAATATTGATGACATTTTAACATTTAATCTTTTGACTTTAAATGACGGTTGGATGTGAATTATTACTTTTTCAACTAAAATAAGTGTGTTTAAAGTCCTTTCTGTGCCTGAAATTGGTCAAAATTGAAGATTTTGAGTAAGCAAAACTCTGTAAAAATGGCAATTTTGGTCACTGTGAGGGTTTAAAAAGTGGTTATTCAACATGAGACCCGATCCAAAAGACATTTTGAATCTTTTTTGGTAGAGTCCAAAAAATCAATTTTCTGATGAAAAACGATGACCCCGGACCAGTCGAACGTTGAAAAAATGGTCAATATTGATGACATTTTAACATTTAATCTTTTGACTTTAAATGACGGTTGGATGTGAATTATTACTTTTTCAACTAAAATAAGTGTGTTTAAAGTCATTTCTGTGCCTGAAATTGGTCAAAATTGAAGATTTTGAGTAAGCAAAACTCTGTAAAAATGGCAATTTTGGTCACTGTGAGGGTTTAAAAAGTGGTTATTCAACATGAGGCCCGATCCAAATGACATTTTGAATAATTTTTGGTAGAGTCCAAAAAATCAATTTTCTGATGAAAAACGATGACCCCGGACCAGTCGAACGTTGAAAAAATGGTCAATATTGATGACATTTTTACACTTAATCTTTTGACTTGAAATGACGGTTGGATGTGAATTATTACTTTTTCAACTAAAATAAGTGTGTTTAAAGTCATTTCTGTGCCTGAAATTGGTCAAAATTTAAGATTTTGAGTAAGCAAAACTCTGTAAAAATGGCAATTTTGGTCACTGTGAGGGTTTAAAAAGTGGTTATTCAACATGAGACCCGATCCAAAAGACATTTTGAATCTTTTTTGGCAGAGTCCAAAAAATCAATTTTCTGATGAAAAACGATGACCCCGGACCAGTCGAACGTTGAAAAAATGGTCAATATTGATGAAATTTTAACATTTAATCTTTTGACTTTAAATGACGGTTGGATGTGAATTATTACTTTTTCAACTAAAATAAGTGTGTTTAAAGTCATTTCTGTGCCTGAAATTGGTCAAAATTGAAGATTTTGAGTAAGCAAAACTCTGTAAAAATGGCAATTTTGGTCACTGTGAGGGTTTAAAAAGTGGTTATTCAACATGAGACCCGATCCAAAAGACATTTTGAATCTTTTTTGGTAGAGTCCAAAAAATCAATTTTCTGATGAAAAACGATGACCCCGGACCAGTCGAACGTTGAAAAAATGGTCAATATTGATGAAATTTTAACATTTAATCTTTTGACTTTAAATGACGGTTGGATGTGAATTATTACTTTTTCAACTAAAATAAGTGTGTTTAAAGTCATTTCTGTGCCTGAAATTGGTCAAAATTGAAGATTTTGAGTAAGCAAAACTCTGTAAAAATGGCAATTTTGGTCACTGTGAGGGTTTAAAAAGTGGTTATTCAACATGAGGCCCGATCCAAATGACATTTTGAATCATTTTTGGTAGAGTCCAAAAAAATCAATTTTCTGATGAAAAACGATGACCCCGGACCAGTCGAACGTTGAAAAAATGGTCAATATTGATGAAATTTTAACATTTAATCTTTTGACTTTAAATGACGGTTGGATGTGAATTATTACTTTTTCAACTAAAATAAGTGTGTTTACAGTCATTTCTGTGCCTGAAATTGGTCAAAATTTAAGATTTTGAGTAAGCAAAACTCTGTAAAAATGGCAATTTTGGTCACTGTGAGGGTTTAAAAAGTGGTTATTCAACATGAGGCCCGATCCAAATGACATTTTGAATCATTTTTGGTAGAGTCCAAAAAATCAATTTTCTGATGAAAAACGATGACCCCGGACCAGTCGACCGTTGAAAAAATGGTCAATATTGATGAAATTTTCACATTTAATCTTTTGACTTTAAATAACGGTTGGATGTGAATTATTACTTTTTCAACTAAAATAAGTGTGTTTAAAGTCATTTCTGTGCCTGAAATTGGTCAAAATTGAAGATTTTGAGTAAGCAAAACTCTGTAAAAATGGCAATTTTGGTCACTGTGAGGGTTTAAAAAGTGGTTATTCAACATGAGACCCGATCCAAAAAACATTTTGAATCTTTTTTGGTAGAGTCCAAAAAATCCATTTTCTGATGAAAAACGATGACCCCGGACCAGTCGAACGTTGAAAAAATGGTCAATATTGATGAAATTTTAACATTTAATCTTTTGACTTTAAATGACGGTTGGATGTGAATTATTACTTTTTCAACTAAAATAAGTGTGTTTAAAGTCATTTCTGTGCCTGAAATTGGTCAAAATTGAAGATTTTGAGTAAGCAAAACTCTGTAAAAATGGCAATTTTGGTCACTGTGAGGGTTTAAAAAGTGGTTATTCAACATGAGGCCCGATCCAAATGACATTTTGAATCATTTTTGGTAGAGTCCAAAAAAATCAATTTTCTGATGAAAAACGATGACCCCGGACCAGTCGAACGTTGAAAAAATGGTCAATATTGATGAAATTTTAACATTTAATCTTTTGACTTTAAATGACGGTTGGATGTGAATTATTACTTTTTCAACTAAAATAAGTGTGTTTAAAGTCATTTCTGTGCCTGAAATTGGTCAAAATTTAAGATTTTGAGTAAGCAAAACTCTGTAAAAATGGCAATTTTGGTCACTGTGAGGGTTTAAAAAGTGGTTATTCAACATGAGGCCCGATCCAAATGACATTTTGAATCATTTTTGGTAGAGTCCAAAAAAATCAATTTTCTGATGAAAAACGATGACCCCGGACCAGTCGAACGTTGAAAAAATGGTCAATATTGATGAAATGTTTACATTTAATCTTTTGACTTTAAATGACAGTTGGATGTGAATTATTACTTTTTCAACTAAAATAAGTGTGTTTAAAGTCATTTCTGTGCCTGAAAGTGGTCAAAATTGAAGATTTTGAGTAAGCAAAACTCTGTAAAAATGGCAATTTTGGTCACTGTGAGGGTTTAAAAAGTGGTTATTCAACATGAGACCCGATCCAAAAGACATTTTGAATCATTTTTGGTAGAGTCCAAAAAATCAATTTTCTGATGAAAAACGATGACCCCGGACCAGTCGAACGTTGAAAAAATGGTCAATATTGATGAAATTTTAACATTTAATCTTTTGACTTTAAATGACGGTTGGATGTGAATTATTACTTTTTCAACTAAAATAAGTGTGTTTAAAGTCATTTCTGTGCCTGAAATTGGTCAAAATGTAAGATTTTGAGTAAGCAAAACTCTGTAAAAATGGCAATTTTGGTCACTGTGAGGGTTTAAAAAGTGGTTATTCAACATGAGGCCCGATCCAAATGACATTTTGAATCATTTTTGGTAGAGTCCAAAAAATCAATTTTCTGATGAAAAACGATGACCCCGGACCAGTCGAACGTTGAAAAAATGGTCAATATTGATGAAATTTTAACATTTAATCTTTTGACTTTAAATGACGGTTGGATGTGAATTATTACTTTTTCAACTAAAATAAGTGTGTTTAAAGTCATTTCTGTGCCTGAAATTGGTCAAAATTGAAGATTTTGAGTAAGCAAAACTCTGTAAAAATGGCAATTTTGGTCACTGTGAGGGTTTAAAAAGTGGTTATTCAACATGAGGCCCGATCCAAAAGACATTTTGAATCTCTTTTGGTAGAGTCCAAAAAATCCATTTTCTGATGAAAAACGATGACCCCGGACCAGTCGAACGTTGAAAAAATGGTCAATATTGATGAAATTTTAACATTTAATCTTTTGACTTTAAATGACGGTTGGATGTGAATTATTACTTTTTCAACTAAAATAAGTGTGTTTAAAGTAATTTCTGTGCCTGAAAGTGGTCAAAATTGAAGATTTTGAGTAAGCAAAACTCTGTAAAAATGGCAATTTTGGTCACTGTGAGGGTTTAAAAAGTGGTTATTCAACATGAGGCCCGATCCAAATGACATTTTGAATCATTTTTGATAGAGTCCACAAAATCAATTTTCTGATGAAAAACGATGACCCCGGACCAGTCGAACGTTGAAAAAATGGTCAATATTGATGAAATTTTTACATTTAATCTTTTGACTTTAAATGACGGTTGGATGTGAATTATTACTTTTTCAACTAAAATAAGTGTGTTTAAAGTCATTTCTGTGCCTGAAATTGGTCAAAATTTAAGATTTTGAGTAAGCAAAACTCTGTAAAAATTGCAATTTTGGTCACTGTGAGGGTTTAAAAAGTGGTTATTCAACATGAGACCCGATCCAAAAAACATTTTGAATCTTTTTTGGTAGAGTCCAAAAAATCAATTTTCTGATGAAAAACGATGACCCCGGACCAGTCGAACGTTGAAAAAATTGTCAATATTGATGAAATTTTAACATTTAATCTTTTGACTTTAAATGACGGTTGGATGTGAATTATTACTTTTTCAACTAAAATAAGTGTGTTTAAAGTCATTTCTGTGCCTGAAATTGGTCAAAATTGAAGATTTTGAGTAAGCAAAACTCTGTAAAAATGGCAATTTTGGTCACTGTGAGGGTTTAAAAAGTGGTTATTCAACATGAGACCCGATCCAAAAGACATTTTGAATCTTTTTTGGTAGAGTCCAAAAAATCCATTTTCTGATGAAAAACGATGACCCCGGACCAGTCGAAAGTTGAAAAAATGGTCAATATTGATGAAATTTTAACATTTAATCTTTTGACTTTAAATGACGGTTGGATGTGAATTATTACTTTTTCAACTAAAATAAGTGTGTTTAAAGTCATTTCTGTGCCTGAAATTGGTCAAAATTGAAGATTTTGAGTAAGCAAAACTCTGTAAAAATGGCAATTTTGGTCACTGTGAGGGTTTAAAAAGTGGTTATTCAACATGAGGCCCGATCCAAATGACATTTTGAATCATTTTTGGTAGAGTCCAAAAAATTAATTTTCTGATGAAAAACGATGACCCCGGACCAGTCGAACGTTGAAAAAATGGTCAATATTGAGGAAATTTTAAGATTTAACCTTTTGACTTTAAATGACGGTTGGATGTGAATTATTACTTTTTCAACTAAAATAAGTGTGTTTAAAGTCCTTTCTGTGCCTGAAATTGGTCAAAATTGAAGATTTTGAGTAAGCAAAACTCTGTAAAAATGGCAATTTTGGTTACTGTGAGGGTTTAAAAAGTGGTTATTCAACATGAGACCCGATCCAAAAGACATTTTGAATCTTTTTTGGTAGAGTCCAGAAAATCAATTTTCTGATGAAAAACGATGACCCCGGACCAGTCGAACGTTGAAAAAATGGTCAATATTGATGAAATTTTAACATTTAATCTTTTGACTTTAAATGACGGTTGGATGTGAATTATTACTTTTTCAACTAAAATAGGTGTGTTTGAAGTCATTTCTGTGCCTGAAATTGGTCAAAATTTAAGATTTTGAGTAAGCAAAACTCTGTAAAAATGGCAATTTTGGTCACTGTGAGGGTTTAAAAAGTGGTTATTCAACATGAGGCCCGATCCAAATGACATTTTGAATCATTTTTGGTAGAGTCCAAAAAATCAATTTTCTGATGAAAAACGATGACCCCGGACCAGTCGAACGTTGAAAAAATGGTCAATATTGATGAAATTTTAACATTTAATCTTTTGACTTTAAATGACGGTTGGATGTGAATTATTACTTTTTCAACTAAAACAAGTGTGTTTAAAGTCATTTCTGTGCCTGAAATTGGTCAAAATTTAAGATTTTGAGTAAGCAAAACTCTGTAAAAATTGCAATTTTGGTCACTGTGAGGGTTTAAAAAGTGGTTATTCAACATGAGGCCCGATCCAAATGACATTTTGAATCATTTTTGGTAGAGTCCAAAAAATCAATTTTCTGATGAAAAACGATGACCCCGGACCAGTCGAACGTTGAAAAAATGGTCAATATTGATGAAATTTTAACATTTAATCTTTTGACTTTAAATGACGGTTGGATGTGAATTATTACTTTTTCAACTAAAACAAGTGTGTTTAAAGTCATTTCTGTGCCTGAAATTGGTCAAAATTTAAGATTTTGAGTAAGCAAAACTCTGTAAAAATTGCAATTTTGGTCACTGTGAGGGTTTAAAAAGTGGTTATTCAACATGAGACCCGATCCAAAAAACATTTTGAATCTTTTTTGGTAGAGTCCAAAAAATCAATTTTCTGATGAAAAACGATGACCCCGGACCATTCGAACGTTGAAAAAATTGTCAATATTGATGAAATTTTAACATTTAATCTTTTGACTTTAAATGACGGTTGGATGTGAATTATTACTTTTTCAACTAAAATAAGTGTGTTTAAAGTCATTTCTGTGCCTGAAATTGGTCAAAATTGAAGATTTTGAGTAAGCAAAACTCTGTAAAAATGGCAATTTTGGTCACTGTGAGGGTTTAAAAAGTGGTTATTCAACATGAGACCCGATCCAAAAGACATTTTGAATCTTTTTTGGTAGAGTCCAAAAAATCCATTTTCTGATGAAAAACGATGACCCCGGACCAGTCGAACGTTGAAAAAATGGAAAAATATTGATGAAATTTTAACATTTAATCTTTTGACTTTAAATGACGGTTGGATGTGAATTATTACTTTTTCAACTAAAATAAGTGTGTTTAAAGTCATTTCTGTGCCTGAAATTGGTCAAAATTGAAGATTTTGAGTAAGCAAAACTCTGTAAAAATGGCAATTTTGGTCACTGTGAGGGTTTAAAAAGTAGTTATTCAACATGAGGCCCGATCCAAATGACATTTTGAATCATTTTTGGTAGAGTCCCAAAAATTAATTTTCTGATGAAAAACGATGACCCCGGACCAGTCGAACGTTGAAAAAATGGTCAATATTGATGAAATTTTAACATTTAATCTTTTGACTTTAAATGACAGTTGGATGTGAATTATTACTTTTTCAACTAAAATAAGTGTGTTTAAAGTCATTTCTGTGCCTGAAATTGGTCAAAATTTAAGATTTTGAGTAAGCAAAACTCTGTAAAAATGGCAATTTTGGTCACTGTGAGGGTTTAAAAAGTGGTTATTCAACATGAGACCCGATCCAAAAGACATTTTGAATCTTTTTTGGTAGAGTCCAGAAAATCAATTTTCTGATGAAAAATGATGACCCCGGACCAGTCGAACGTTGAAAAAATGGTCAATATTGATGAAATTTTAACATTTAATCTTTTGACTTTAAATGACGGTTGGATGTGAATTATTACGTTTTCAACTAAAATAGGTGTGTTTAAAGTCATTTCTGTGCCTGAAATTGGTCAAAATTTAAGATTTTGAGTAAGCAAAACTCTGTAAAAATGGCAATTTTGGTCACTGTGAGGGTTTAAAAAGTGGTTATTCAACATGAGGCCCGATCCAAATGACATTTTGAATCATTTTTGGTAGAGTCCAAAAAATCAATTTTCTGATGAAAAACGATGACCCCGGACCAGTCGAACGTTGAAAAAATGGTCAATATTGATGAAATTTTAACATTTAATCTTTTGACTTTAAATGACGGTTGGATGTGAATTATTACTTTTTCAACTAAAACAAGTGTGTTTAAAGTCATTTCTGTGCCTGAAATTGGTCAAAATTTAAGATTTTGAGTAAGCAAAACTCTGTAAAAATTGCAATTTTGGTCACTGTGAGGGTTTAAAAAGTGGTTATTCAACATGAGGCCCGATCCAAATGACATTTTGAATCATTTTTGGTAGAGTCCAAAAAATCAATTTTCTGATGAAAAACGATGACCCCGGACCAGTCGAACGTTGAAAAAATGGTCAATATTGATGAAATTTTAACATTTAATCTTTTGACTTTAAATGACGGTTGGATGTGAATTACTACTTTTTCAACTAAAACAAGTGTGTTTAAAGTCATTTCTGTGCCTGAAATTGGTCAAAATTTAAGATTTTGAGTAAGCAAAACTCTGTAAAAATTGCAATTTTGGTCACTGTGAGGGTTTAAAAAGTGGTTATTCAACATGAGACCCGATCCAAAAAACATTTTGAATCTTTTTTGGTAGAGTCCAAAAAATCAATTTTCTGATGAAAAACGATGACCCCGGACCAGTCGAACGTTGAAAAAATTGTCAATATTGATGAAATTTTAACATTTAATCTTTTGACTTTAAATGACGGTTGGATGTGAATTATTACTTTTTCAACTAAAATAAGTGTGTTTAAAGTCCTTTCTGTGCCTGAAATTGGTCAAAATTGAAGATTTTGAGTAAGCAAAACTCTGTAAAAATGGCAATTTTGGTCACTGTGAGGGTTTAAAAAGTGGTTATTCAACATGAGGCCCGATCCAAATGACATTTTGAATCATTTTTGGTAGAGTCCAAAAAATCAATTTTCTGATGAAAAACGATGACCCCGGACCAGTCGAACGTTGAAAAAATGGTCAATATTGACGAAATTTTAACATTTAATCTTTTGACTTTAAATGACGGTTGGATGTGAATTATTACTTTTTCAACTAAAACAAGTGTGTTTAAAGTCATTTCTGTGCCTGAAATTGGTCAAAATTTAAGATTTTGAGTAAGCAAAACTCTGTAAAAATTGCAATTTTGGTCACTGTGAGGGTTTAAAAAGTGGTTATTCAACATGAGGCCCGATCCAAATGACATTTTGAATCATTTTTGGTAGAGTCCAAAAAATCAATTTTCTGATGAAAAACGATGACCCCGGACCAGTCGAACGTTGAAAAAATGGTCAATATTGATGAAATTTTAACATTTAATCTTTTGACTTTAAATGACGGTTGGATGTGAATTATTACTTTTTCAACTAAAACAAGTGTGTTTAAAGTCATTTCTGTGCCTGAAATTGGTCAAAATTTAAGATTTTGAGTAAGCAAAACTCTGTAAAAATTGCAATTTTGGTCACTGTGAGGGTTTAAAAAGTGGTTATTCAACATGAGACCCGATCCAAAAAACATTTTGAATCTTTTTTGGTAGAGTCCAAAAAATCAATTTTCTGATGAAAAACGATGACCCCGGACCAGTCGAACGTTGAAAAAATTGTCAATATTGATGAAATTTTAACATTTAATCTTTTGACTTTAAATGACGGTTGGATGTGAATTATTACTTTTTCAACTAAAATAAGTGTGTTTAAAGTCCTTTCTGTGCCTGAAATTGGTCAAAATTGAAGATTTTGAGTAAGCAAAACTCTGTAAAAATGGCAATTTTGGTCACTGTGAGGGTTTAAAAAGTGGTTATTCAACATGAGGCCCGATCCAAATGACATTTTGAATCATTTTTGGTAGAGTCCAAAAAATCAATTTTCTGATGAAAAACGATGACCCCCGGACCAGTCGAACGTTGAAAAAATGGTCAATATTGACGAAATTTTAACATTTAATCTTTTGACTTTAAATGACGGTTGGATGTGAATTATTACTTTTTCAACTAAAACAAGTGTGTTTAAAGTCATTTCTGTGCCTGAAATTGGTCAAAATTTAAAGATTTTGAGTAAGCAAAACTCTGTAAAAATTGAAATTTTGGTCACTGTGAGGGTTTAAAAAGTGGTTATTCAACATGAGACCCGATCCAAAAAACATTTTGAATCTTTTTTGGTAGAGTCCAAAAAATCAATTTTCTGATGAAAAACGATGACCCCGGACCAGTCGAACGTTGAAAAAATGGTAAATATTGATGAAATTTTAACATTTAATCTTTTGACTTTAAATGACGGTTGGATGTGAATTATTACTTTTTCAACTAAAATAAGTGTGTTTAAAGTCATTTCTGTGCCTGAAATTGGTCAAAATTGAAGATTTTGAGTAAGCAAAACTCTGTAAAAATGGCAATTTTGGTCACTGTGAGGGTTTAAAAAGTAGTTATTCAACATGAGGCCCGATCCAAATGACATTTTGAATCATTTTTGGTAGAGTCCCAAAAATTAATTTTCTGATGAAAAACGATAACCCCGGACCAGTCGAACGTTGAAAAAATGGTCAATATTGATGAAATTTTAACATTTAATCTTTTGACTTTAAATGACAGTTGGATGTGAATTATTACTTTTTCAACTAAAATAAGTGTGTTTAAAGTCATTTCTGTGCCTGAAATTGGTCAAAATTGAAGATTTTGAGTAAGCAAAACTCTGTAAAAATGGCAATTTTGGTCACTGTGAGGGTTTAAAAAGTGGTTATTCAACATGAGACCCGATCCAAAAGACATTTTGAATCTTTTTTGGTAGAGTCCAAAAAAAAATTTCTGATGAAAAACGATGACCCCGGACCAGTCGAACGTTGAAAAAATGGTCAATATTGATGAAATTTTTACATTTAATCTTTTGACTTTAAATGACGGTTGAATGTGAATTATTACTTTTTCAACTAAAATAAGTGTGTTTAAAGTCATTTCTGTGCCTGAAATTGGTCAAAATTTATGATTTTGAGTAAGAAAAACTCTGTAAAAATGGCAATTTTGGTCACTGTGAGGGTTTAAAAAGTGGTTATTCAACATGAGGCCCGATCCAAAAGACATTTTGAATCTCTTTTGGTAGAGTCCAAAAAATCCATTTTCTGATGAAAAACGATGACCCCGGACCAGTCGAACGTTGAAAAAATGGTCAATATTGATGACATTTTAACATTTAATCTTTTGACTTTAAATGACGGTTGGATGTGAATTATTACTTTTTCAACTAAAATAAGTGTGTTTAAAGTCATTTCTGTGCCTGAAATTGGTCAAAATTTAAGATTTTGAGTAAGCAAAACTCTGTAAAAATGGCAATTTTGGTCACTGTGAGGGTTTAAAAAGTGGTTATTCAACATGAGGCCCGATCCAAATGACATTTTGAATCATTTTTGGTAGAGTCCAAAAAAATCAATTTTCTGATGAAAAACGATGACCCCGGACCAGTCGAACGTTGAAAAAATGGTCAATATTGATGAAATGTTTACATTTAATCTTTTGACTTTAAATGACAGTTGGATGTGAATTATTACTTTTTCAACTAAAATAAGTGTGTTTAAAGTCATTTCTGTGCCTGAAAGTGGTCAAAATTGAAGATTTTGAGTAAGCAAAACTCTGTAAAAATGGCAATTTTGGTCACTGTGAGGGTTTAAAAAGTGGTTATTCAACATGAGACCCGATCCAAAAGACATTTTGAATCATTTTTGGTAGAGTCCAAAAAATCAATTTTCTGATGAAAAACGATGACCCCGGACCAGTCGAACGTTGAAAAAATGGTCAATATTGATGACATTTTAACATTTAATCTTTTGACTTTAAATGACGGTTGGATGTGAATTATTACTTTTTCAACTAAAATAAGTGTGTTTAAAGTCATTTCTGTGCCTGAAATTGGTCAAAATTGAAGTTTTTGAGTAAGCAAAACTCTGTAAAAATGGCAATTTTGGTCACTGTGAGGGTTTAAAAAGTGGTTATTCAACATGAGGCCCGATCCAAATGACATTTTGAATCATTTTTGGTAGAGTCCAAAAAATCAATTTTCTGATGAAAAACGATGACCCCGGACCAGTCGAACGTTGAAAAAATGGTCAATATTGATGAAATTTTAACATTTAATCTTTTGACTTTAAATGACGGTTGGATGTGAATTATTACTTTTTCAACTAAAACAAGTGTGTTTAAAGTCATTTCTGTGCCTGAAATTGGTCAAAATTTAAAGATTTTGAGTAAGCAAAACTCTGTAAAAATTGAAATTTTGGTCACTGTGAGGGTTTAAAAAGTGGTTATTCAACATGAGACCCGATCCAAAAAACATTTTGAATCTTTTTTGGTAGAGTCCAAAAAATCAATTTTCTGATGAAAAACGATGACCCCGGACCAGTCGAACGTTGAAAAAATTGTCAATATTGATGAAATTTTAACATTTAATCTTTTGACTTTAAATGACGGTTGGATGTGAATTATTACTTTTTCAACTAAAATAAGTGTGTTTAAAGTCATTTCTGTGCCTGAAATTGGTCAAAATTGAAGATTTTGAGTAAGCAAAACTCTGTAAAAATGGCAATTTTGGTCACTGTGAGGGTTTAAAAAGTGGTTATTCAACATGAGACCCGATCCAAAAGACATTTTGAATCTTTTTTGGTAGAGTCCAAAAAATCCATTTTCTGATGAAAAACGATGACCCCGGACCAGTCGAACGTTGAAAAAATGGTAAATATTGATGAAATTTTAACATTTAATCTTTTGACTTTAAATGACGGTTGGATGTGAATTATTACTTTTTCAACTAAAATAAGTGTGTTTAAAGTCATTTCTGTGCCTGAAATTGGTCAAAATTGAAGATTTTGAGTAAGCAAAACTCTGTAAAAATGGCAATTTTGGTCACTGTGAGGGTTTAAAAAGTAGTTATTCAACATGAGGCCCGATCCAAATGACATTTTGAATCATTTTTGGTAGAGTCCCAAAAATTAATTTTCTGATGAAAAACGATGACCCCGGACCAGTCGAACGTTGAAAAAATGGTCAATATTGATGAAATTTTAACATTTAATCTTTTGACTTTAAATGACAGTTGGATGTGAATTATTACTTTTTCAACTAAAATAAGTGTGTTTAAAGTCATTTCTGTGCCTGAAATTGGTCAAAATTGAAGATTTTGAGTAAGCAAAACTCTGTAAAAATGGCAATTTTGGTCACTGTGAGGGTTTAAAAAGTGGTTATTCAACATGAGACCCGATCCAAATGACATTTTGAATCATTTTTGGTAGAGTCCAAAAAAATCAATTTTCTGATGAAAAACGATGACCCCGGACCAGTCGAACGTTGAAAAAATGGTCAATATTGATGAAATGTTTACATTTAATCTTTTGACTTTAAATGACAGTTGGATGTGAATTATTACTTTTTCAACTAAAATAAGTGTGTTTAAAGTCATTTCTGTGCCTGAAAGTGGTCAAAATTGAAGATTTTGAGTAAGCAAAACTCTGTAAAAATGGCAATTTTGGTCACTGTGAGGGTTTAAAAAGTGGTTATTCAACATGAGACCCGATCCAAAAGACATTTTGAATCATTTTTGGTAGAGTCCAAAAAATCAATTTTCTGATGAAAAACGATGACCCCGGACCAGTCGAACGTTGAAAAAATGGTCAATATTGATGACATTTTAACATTTAATCTTTTGACTTTAAATGACGGTTGGATGTAAATTATTACTTTTTCAACTAAAATAAGTGTGTTTAAAGTCATTTCTGTGCCTGAAATTGGTCAAAATGTAAGATTTTGAGGTAGCAAAACTCTGTAAAAATGGCAATTTTGGTCACTGTGAGGGTTTAAAAAGTGGTTATTCAACATGAGGCCCAATCCAAATGACATTTTGAATCATTTTTGGTAGAGTCCAAAAAATCAATTTTCTGATGAAAAACGATGACCCCGGACCAGTCGAACGTTGAAAAAATGGTCAATATTGATGAAATTTTAACATTTAATCTTTTGACTTTAAATGACGGTTGGATGTGAATTATTACTTTTTCAACTAAAATAAGTGTGTTTAAAGTCATTTCTGTGCCTGAAATTGGTCAAAATTGAAGATTTTGAGTAAGCAAAACTCTGTAAAAATGGCAATTTTGGTCACTGTGAGGGTTTAAAAAGTGGTTATTCAACATGAGGCCCGATCCAAATGACATTTTGAATCATTTTTGGTAGAGTCCAAAAAATCAATTTTCTGATGAAAAACGATGACCCCGGACCAGTCGAACGTTGAAAAAATGGTCAATATTGATGAAATTTTAACATTTAATCTTTTGACTTTAAATGACGGTTGGATGTGAATTATTACTTTTTCAACTAAAATAAGTGTGTTTAAAGTCATTTCTGTGCCTGAAATTGGTCAAAATGTAAGATTTTGAGTAAGCAAAACTCTGTAAAAATGGCAATTTTGGTCACTGTGAGGGTTTAAAAAGTGGTTATTCAACATGAGGCCCGATCCAAAAGACATTTTGAATCTCTTTTGGTAGAGTCCAAAAAATCCATTTTCTGATGAAAAACGATGACCCCGGACCAGTCGAACGTTGAAAAAATGGTCAATATTGATGAAATTTTAACATTTAATCTTTTGACTTTAAATGACGGTTGGATGTGAATTATTACTTTTTCAACTAAAATAAGTGTGTTTAAAGTAATTTCTGTGCCTGAAAGTGGTCAAAATTGAAGATTTTGAGTAAGCAAAACTCTGTAAAAATGGCAATTTTGGTCACTGTGAGGGTTAAAAAAGTGGTTATTCAACATGAGGCCCGATCCAAATGACATTTTGAATCATTTTTGATAGAGTCCAAAAAATCAATTTTCTGATGAAAAACGATGACCCCGGACCAGTCGAACGTTGAAAAAATGGTCAATATTGATGAAATTTTAACATTTAATCTTTCGACTTTAAATGACGGTTGGATGTGAATTATTACTTTTTCAACTAAAATAGGTGTGTTTAAAGTCATTTCTGTGCCTGAAATTGGTCAAAATTTAAGATTTTGAGTAAGCAAAACTCTGTAAAAATGGCAATTTTGGTCACTGTGAGGGTTTAAAAAGTGGTTATTCAACATGAGGCCCGATCCAAATGACATTTTGAATCATTTTTGGTAGAGTCCAAAAAATCAATTTTCTGATGAAAAACGATGACCCCGGACCAGTCGAACGTTGAAAAAATGGTCAATATTGATGAAATTTTAACATTTAATCTTTTGACTTTAAATGACGGTTGGATGTGAATTATTACTTTTTCAACTAAAATAAGTGTGTTTAAAGTCATTTCTGTGCCTGAAATTGGTCAAAATGTAAGATTTTGAGTAAGCAAAACTCTGTAAAAATGGCAATTTTGGTCACTGTGAGGGTTTAAAAAGTGGTTATTCAACATGAGGCCCGATCCAAAAGACATTTTGAATCTCTTTTGGTAGAGTCCAAAAAATCCATTTTCTGATGAAAAACGATGACCCCGGACCAGTCGAACGTTGAAAAAATGGTCAATATTGATGAAATTTTAACATTTAATCTTTTGACTTTAAATGACGGTTGGATGTGAATTATTACTTTTTCAACTAAAATAAGTGTGTTTAAAGTAATTTCTGTGCCTGAAAGTGGTCAAAATTGAAGATTTTGAGTAAGCAAAACTCTGTAAAAATGGCAATTTTGGTCACTGTGAGGGTTAAAAAAGTGGTTATTCAACATGAGGCCCGATCCAAATGACATTTTGAATCATTTTTGATAGAGTCCAAAAAATCAATTTTCTGATGAAAAACGATGACCCCGGACCAGTCGAACGTTGAAAAAATGGTCAATATTGATGAAATTTTAACATTTAATCTTTCGACTTTAAATGACGGTTGGATGTGAATTATTACTTTTTCAACTAAAATAGGTGTGTTTAAAGTCATTTCTGTGCCTGAAATTGGCCAAAATTTAAGATTTTGAGTAAGCAAAACTCTGTAAAAATGGCAATTTTGGTCACTGTGAGGGTTTAAAAAGTGGTTATTCAACATGAGGCCCGATCCAAATGACATTTTGAATAATTTTTGGTAGAGTCCAAAAAATCAATTTTCTGATGAAAAACGATGACCCCGGACCAGTCGAACGTTGAAAAAATGGTCAATATTGATGAAATTTTAACATTTAATCTTTTGACTTTAAATGACGGTTGGATGTGAATTATTACTTTTTCAACTAAAACAAGTGTGTTTAAAGTCATTTCTGTGCCTGAAATTGGTCAAAATTTAAGATTTTGAGTAAGCAAAACTCTGTAAAAATTGCAATTTTGGTCACTGTGAGGGTTTAAAAAGTGGTTATTCAACATGAGACCCGATCCAAAAAACATTTTGAATCTTTTTTGGTAGAGTCCAAAAAATCAATTTTCTGATGAAAAACGATGACCCCGGACCAGTCGAACGTTGAAAAAATTGTCAATATTGATGAAATTTTAACATTTAATCTTTTGACTTTAAATGACGGTTGGATGTGAATTATTACTTTTTCAACTAAAATAAGTGTGTTTAAAGTCCTTTCTGTGCCTGAAATTGGTCAAAATTTAAGATTTTGAGTAAGCAAAACTCTGTAAAAATGGCAATTTTGGTCACTGTGAGGGTTTAAAAAGTGGTTATTCAACATGAGGCCCGATCCAAATGACATTTTGAATAATTTTTGGTAGAGTCCAAAAAAATCAATTTTCTGATGAAAAACGATGACCCCGGACCAGTCGAACGTTGAAAAAATGGTCAATATTGATGACATTTTTACATTTAATCTTTTGACTTGAAATGACGGTTGGATGTGAATTATTACTTTTTCAACTAAAATAAGTGTGTTTAAAGTCATTTCTGTGCCTGAAATTGGTCAAAATTTAAGATTTTGAGTAAGCAAAACTCTGTAAAAATGGCAATTTTGGTCACTGTGAGGGTTTAAAAAGTGGTTATTCAACATGAGGCCCGATCCAAATGACATTTTGAATCATTTTTGGTAGAGTCCAAAAAATCAATTTTCTGATGAAAAACGATGACCCCAGACCAGTCGAACGTTGAAAAAATGGTCAATATTGATGAAATTTTAACATTTAATCTTTTGACTTTAAATGACGGTTGGATGTGAATTATTACTTTTTCAACTAAAACAAGTGTGTTTAAAGTCATTTCTGTGCCTGAAATTGGTCAAAATTTAAGATTTTGAGTAAGCAAAACTCTGTAAAAATGGCAATTTTGGTCACTGTGAGGGTTTAAAAAGTGGTTATTCAACATGAGGCCCAATCCAAATGACATTTTGAATCATTTTTGGTAGAGTCCAAAAAATCAATTTTCTGATGAAAAACGATGACCCCGGACCAGTCAAACGTTGAAAAAATGGTCAATATTGATGAAATTTTAACATTTAATCTTTTGACTTTAAATGACGGTTGGATGTGAATTATTACTTTTTCAACTAAAACAAGTGTGTTTAAAGTCATTTCTGTGCCTGAAATTGGTCAAAATTTAAAGATTTTGAGTAAGCAAAACTCTGTAAAAATTGCAATTTTGGTCACTGTGAGGGTTTAAAAAGTGGTTATTAAACATGAGACCCGATCCAAAAGACATTTTGAATCTTTTTTGGTAGAGTCCAAAAAATCCATTTTCTGATGAAAAACGATGACCCCGGACCAGTCGAACGTTGAAAAAATGGTCAATATTGATGAAATTTTAACATTTAATCTTTTGACTTTAAATGACGGTTGGATGTGAATTATTACTTTTTCAACTAAAATAAGTGTGTTTAAAGTCATTTCTGTGCCTGAAATTGGTCAAAATTGAAGATTTTGAGTAAGCAAAACTCTGTAAAAATGGCAATTTTGGTCACTGTGAGGGTTTAAAAAGTGGTTATTCAACATGAGGCCCGATCCAAATGACATTTTGAATCATTTTTGGTAGAGTCCAAAAAATTAATTTTCTGATGAAAAACGATGACCCCGGACCAGTCGAACGTTGAAAAAATGGTCAATATTGATGAAATTTTAACATTTAATCTTTTGACTTTAAATGACGGTTGGATGTGAATTATTACTTTTTCAACTAAAATAAGTGTGTTTAAAGTCATTTCTGTGCCTGAAATTGGTCAAAATTGAAGATTTTGAGTAAGCAAAACTCTGTAAAAATGGCAATTTTGGTCACTGTGAGGGTTTAAAAAGTGGTTATTCAACATGAGACCCGATCCAAATGACATTTTGAATCATTTTTGGTAGAGTCCAAAAAATTAATTTTCTGATGAAAAACGATGACCCCGGACCAGTCGAACGTTGAAAAAATGGTCAATATTGATGAAATTTTTACATTTAATCTTTTGACTTTAAATGACGGTTGGATGTGAATTATTACTTTTTCAACTAAAATAAGTGTGTTTAAAGTCATTTCTGTGCCTGAAATTGGTCAAAATTGAAGATTTTGAGTAAGCAAAACTCTGTAAAAATGGCAATTTTGGTCACTGTGAGGGTTTAAAAAGTGGTTATTCAACATGAGGCCCGATCCAAAAGACATTTTGAAACATTTTTGGTAGAGTCCAAAAAATCAATTTTCTGATGAAAAACGATGACCCCGGACCAGTCGAACGTTGAAAAAATGGTCAATATTGATGAAATTTTTACATTTAATCTTTTGACTTTAAATGACGGTTGGATGTGAATTATTACTTTTTCAACTAAAATAAGTGTGTTTAAAGTCATTTCTGTGCCTGAAATTGGTCAAAATTTAAGATTTTGAGTAAGCAAAACTCTGTAAAAATGGCAATGTTGGTCACTGTGAGGGTTTAAAAAGTGGTTATTCAACATGAGGCCCGATCCAAAAGACATTTTGAATCTCTTTTGGTAGAGTCCAAAAAATCCATTTTCTGATGAAAAACGATGACCCCGGACCAGTCGAACGTTGAAAAAATGGTCAATATTGATGAAATTTTAACATTTAATCTTTTGACTTTAAATGACGGTTGGATGTGAATTATTACTTTTTCAACTAAAATAAGTGTGTTTAAAGTAATTTCTGTGCCTGAAAGTGGTCAAAATTGAAGATTTTGAGTAAGCAAAACTCTGTAAAAATGGCAATTTTGGTCACTGTGAGGGTTTAAAAAGTGGTTATTCAACATGAGGCCCGATCCAAATGACATTTTGAATCATTTTTGATAGAGTCCAAAAAAAGCAATTTTCTGATGAAAAACGATGACCCCGGACCAGTCGAACGTTGAAAAAATGGTCAATATTGATGAAATTTTTACATTTAATCTTTTGACTTTAAATGACGGTTGGATGTGAATTATTACTTTTTCAACTAAAATAAGTGTGTTTAAAGTCATTTCTGTGCCTGAAATTGGTCAAAATTGAAGATTTTGAGTAAGCAAAACTCTGTAAAAATGGCAATTTTGGTCACTGTGAGGGTTTAAAAAGTGGTTATTCAACATGAGACCCGATCCAAAAGACATTTTGAATCTTTTTTGGTAGAGTCCAAAAAATCAATTTTCTGATGAAAAACGATGACCCCGGACCAGTCGAACGTTGAAAAAATGGTCAATATTGATGAAATATTAACATTTAATCTTTTGACTTTAAATGACGGTTGGATGTGAATTATTACTTTTTCAACTAAAATAAGTGTGTTTAAAGTCATTTCTGTGCCTGAAATTGGTCAAAATGTAAGATTTTGAGTAAGCAAAACGCTGTAAAAATGGCAATTTTGGTCACTGTGAGGGCTTAAAAAGTGGTTATTCAACATGAGACCCGATCCAAAAGACATTTTGAATCATTTTTGGTAGAGTCCAAAAAATCAATTTTCTGATGAAAAACGATGACCCCGGACCAGTCGAACGTTGAAAAAATGGTCAATATAGATGAAATTTTTACATTTAATCTTTTGACTTGAAATGACGGTTGGATGTGAATTATTACTTTTTCAACTAAAATAAGTGTGTTTAAAGTCATTTCTGTGCCTGAAATTGGTCAAAATTGAAGATTTTGAGTAAGCAAAACTCTGTAAAAATGGCAATTTTGGTCACTGTGAGGGTTTAAAAAGTGGTTATTCAACATGAGGCCCGATCCAAATGACATTTTGAATCATTTTTGGTAGAGTCCAAAAAATTAATTTTCTGATGAAAAACGATGACCCCGGACCAGTCGAACGTTGAAAAAATGGTCAATATTGATGAAATTTTAACATTTAATCTTTTGACTTTAAATGACGGTTGGATGTGAATTATTACTTTTTCAACTAAAATAAGTGTGTTTAAAGTCATTTCTGTGCCTGAAATTGGTCAAAATTGAAGATTTTGAGTAAGCAAAACTCTGTAAAAATGGCAATTTTGGTCACTGTGAGGGTTTAAAAAGTGGTTATTCAACATGAGACCCGATCCAAATGACATTTTGAATCATTTTTGGTAGAGTCCAAAAAATTAATTTTCTGATGAAAAACGATGACCCCGGACCAGTCGAACGTTGAAAAAATGGTCAATATTGATGAAATTTTTACATTTAATCTTTTGACTTTAAATGACGGTTGGATGTGAATTATTACTTTTTCAACTAAAATAAGTGTGTTTAAAGTCATTTCTGTGCCTGAAATTGGTCAAAATTGAAGATTTTGAGTAAGCAAAACTCTGTAAAAATGGCAATTTTGGTCACTGTGAGGGTTTAAAAAGTGGTTATTCAACATGAGGCCCGATCCAAAAGACATTTTGAAACATTTTTGGTAGAGTCCAAAAAATCAATTTTCTGATGAAAAACGATGACCCCGGACCAGTCGAACGTTGAAAAAATGGTCAATATTGATGAAATTTTTACATTTAATCTTTTGACTTTAAATGACGGTTGGATGTGAATTATTACTTTTTCAACTAAAATAAGTGTGTTTAAAGTCATTTCTGTGCCTGAAATTGGTCAAAATTTAAGATTTTGAGTAGCAAAACTCTGTAAAAATGGCAATTTTGGTCACTGTGAGGGTTTAAAAAGTGGTTATTCAACATGAGGCCCGATCCAAAAGACATTTTGAATCTCTTTTGGTAGAGTCCAAAAAATCCATTTTCTGATGAAAAACGATGACCCCGGACCAGTCGAACGTTGAAAAAATGGTCAATATTGATGAAATTTTAACATTTAATCTTTTGACTTTAAATGACGGTTGGATGTGAATTATTACTTTTTCAACTAAAATAAGTGTGTTTAAAGTAATTTCTGTGCCTGAAAGTGGTCAAAATTGAAGATTTTGAGTAAGCAAAACTCTGTAAAAATGGCAATTTTGGTCACTGTGAGGGTTTAAAAAGTGGTTATTCAACATGAGGCCCGATCCAAATGACATTTTGAATCATTTTTGATAGAGTCCAAAAAAAGCAATTTTCTGATGAAAAACGATGACCCCGGACCAGTCGAACGTTGAAAAAATGGTCAATATTGATGAAATTTTTACATTTAATCTTTTGACTTTAAATGACGGTTGGATGTGAATTATTACTTTTTCAACTAAAATAAGTGTGTTTAAAGTCATTTCTGTGCCTGAAATTGGTCAAAATTGAAGATTTTGAGTAAGCAAAACTCTGTAAAAATGGCAATTTTGGTCACTGTGAGGGTTTAAAAAGTGGTTATTCAACATGAGACCCGATCCAAAAGACATTTTGAATCTTTTTTGGTAGAGTCCAAAAAATCAATTTTCTGATGAAAAACGACCCCAGACCAGTCGAACGTTGAAAAAATGGTCAATATTGATGAAATATTAACATTTAATCTTTTGACTTTAAATGACGGTTGGATGTGAATTATTACTTTTTCAACTGAAATAAGTGTGTTTAAAGTCATTTCTGTGCCTGAAATTGGTCAAAATGTAAGATTTTGAGTAAGCAAAACTCTGTAAAAATGGCAATTTTGGTCACTGTGAGGGTTTAAAAAATGGTTATTCAACATGAGGCCCGATCCAAATGACATTTTGAATCATTTTTGGTAGAGTCCAAAAAATCAATTTTCTGATGAAAAACGATGACCCCGGACCAGTCGAACGTTGAAAAAATGGTTAATATTGATGACATTTTTACATTTAATCTTTTGACTTGAAATGACGGTTGGATGTGAATTATTACTTTTTCAACTAAAATAAGTGTGTTTAAAGTCATTTCTGTGCCTGAAATTGGTCAAAATTTAAGATTTTGAGTAAGCAAAACTCTGTAAAAATGGCAATTTTGGTCACTGTGAGGGTTTAAAAAGTGGTTATTCAACATGAGGCCCGATCCAAATGACATTTTGAATCATTTTTGGTAGAGTCCAAAAAATCAATTTTCTGATGAAAAACGATGACCCCGGACCAGTCGAACGTTGAAAAAATGGTCAATATTGATGAAATTTTTACATTTAATCTTTTGACTTTAAATGACGGTTGGATGTGAATTATTACTTTTTCAACTAAAATAAGTGTGTTTAAAGTCATTTCTGTGCCTGAAAGTGGTCAAAATTGAAGATTTTGAGTAAGCAAAACTCTGTAAAAATGGCAATTTTGGTCACTGTGAGGGTTTAAAAAGTGGTTATTCAACATGAGGCCCGATCCAAATGACATTTTGAATCATTTTTGATAGAGTCCAAAAAAAGCAATTTTCTGATGAAAAACGATGACCCCGGACCAGTCGAACGTTGAAAAAATGGTCAATATTGATGAAATTTTTACATTTAATCTTTTGACTTTAAATGACGGTTGGATGTGAATTATTACTTTTTCAACTAAAATAAGTGTGTTTAAAGTCATTTCTGTGCCTGAAATTGGTCAAAATTGAAGATTTTGAGTAAGCAAAACTCTGTAAAAATGGCAATTTTGGTCACTGTGAGGGTTTAAAAAGTGGTTATTCAACATGAGACCCGATCCAAAAGACATTTTGAATCTTTTTTGGTAGAGTCCAAAAAAATCAATTTTCTGATGAAAAACGACCCCAGACCAGTCGAACGTTGAAAAAATGGTCAATATTGATGAAATATTAACATTTAATCTTTTGACTTTAAATGACGGTTGGATGTGAATTATTACTTTTTCAACTGAAATAAGTGTGTTTAAAGTCATTTCTGTGCCTGAAATTGGTCAAAATGTAAGATTTTGAGTAAGCAAAACTCTGTAAAAATGGCAATTTTGGTCACTGTGAGGGTTTAAAAAATGGTTATTCAACATGAGGCCCGATCCAAATGACATTTTGAATCATTTTTGGTAGAGTCCAAAAAATCAATTTTCTGATGAAAAACGATGACCCCGGACCAGTCGAACGTTGAAAAAATGGTCAATATTGATGACATTTTTACATTTAATCTTTTGACTTGAAATGACGGTTGGATGTGAATTATTACTTTTTCAACTAAAATAAGTGTGTTTAAAGTCATTTCTGTGCCTGAAATTGGTCAAAATTTAAGATTTTGAGTAAGCAAAACTCTGTAAAAATGGCAATTTTGGTCACTGTGAGGGTTTAAAAAGTGGTTATTCAACATGAGGCCCGATCCAAATGACATTTTGAATCATTTTTGGTAGAGTCCAAAAAATCAATTTTCTGATGAAAAACGATGACCCCGGACCAGTCGAACGTTGAAAAAATGGTCAATATTGATGAAATTTTAACATTTAATCTTTTGACTTTAAATGACGGTTGGATGTGAATTATTACCTTTTCAACTAAAACAAGTGTGTTTAAAGTCATTTCTGTGCCTGAAATTGGTCAAAATTTAAGATTTTGAGTAAGCAAAACTCTGTAAAAATTGCAATTTTGGTCACTGTGAGGGTTTAAAAAGTGGTTATTCAACATGAGGCCCGATCCAAAAGACATTTTGAATCTCTTTTGGTAGAGTCCAAAAAATCCATTTTCTGATGAAAAACGATGACCCCGGACCAGTCGAACGTTGAAAAAATGGTCAATATTGATGAAATTTTAACATTTAATCTTTTGACTTTAAATGACGGTTGGATGTGAATTATTACTTTTTCAACTAAAATAAGTGTGTTTAAAGTAATTTCTGTGCCTGAAAGTGGTCAAAATTGAAGATTTTGAGTAAGCAAAACTCTGTAAAAATGGCAATTTTGGTCACTGTGAGGGTTTAAAAAGTGGTTATTCAACATGAGGCCCGATCCAAATGACATTTTGAATCATTTTTGATAGAGTCCAAAAAAAGCAATTTTCTGATGAAAAACGATGACCCCGGACCAGTCGAACGTTGAAAAAATGGTCAATATTGATGAAATTTTTACATTTAATCTTTTGACTTTAAATGACGGTTGGATGTGAATTATTACTTTTTCAACTAAAATAAGTGTGTTTAAAGTCATTTCTGTGCCTGAAATTGGTCAAAATTGAAGATTTTGAGTAAGCAAAACTCTGTAAAAATGGCAATTTTGGTCACTGTGAGGGTTTAAAAAGTGGTTATTCAACATGAGACCCGATCCAAAAGACATTTTGAATCTTTTTTGGTAGAGTCCAAAAAATCAATTTTCTGATGAAAAACGACCCCGGACCAGTCGAACGTTGAAAAAATGGTCAATATTGATGAAATATTAACATTTAATCTTTTGACTTTAAATGACGGTTGGATGTGAATTATTACTTTTTCAACTAAAATAAGTGTGTTTAAAGTCATTTCTGTGCCTGAAATTGGTCAAAATGTAAGATTTTGAGTAAGCAAAACTCTGTAAAAATGGCAATTTTGGTCACTGTGAGGGTTTAAAAAATGGTTATTCAACATGAGGCCCGATCCAAATGACATTTTGAATCATTTTTGGTAGAGTCCAAAAAATCAATTTTCTGATGAAAAACGATGACCCCGGACCAGTCGAACGTTGAAAAAATGGTCAATATTGATGAAATTTTTACATTTAATCTTTTGACTTGAAATGACGGTTGGATGTGAATTATTACTTTTTCAACTAAAATAAGTGTGTTTAAAGTCATTTCTGTGCCTGAAATTGGTCAAAATTGAAGATTTTGAGTAAGCAAAACTCTGTAAAAATGGCAATTTTGGTCACTGTGAGGGTTTAAAAAGTGGTTATTCAACATGAGGCCCGATCCAAATGACATTTTGAATCATTTTTGGTAGAGTCCAAAAAATCAATTTTCTGATGAAAAACGATGACCCCGGACCAGTCGAACGTTGAAAAAATGGTCAATATTGATGAAATTTTAACATTTAATCTTTTGACTTTAAATGACGGTTGGATGTGAATTATTACTTTTTCAACTAAAATAAGTGTGTTTAAAGTCATTTCTGTGCCTGAAATTGGTCAAAATTGAAGATTTTGAGTAAGCAAAACTCTGTAAAAATGGCAATTTTGGTCACTGTGAGGGTTTAAAAAGTGGTTATTCAACATGAGACCCGATCCAAATGACATTTTGAATCATTTTTGGTAGAGTCCAAAAAATTAATTTTCTGATGAAAAACGATGACCCCGGACCAGTCGAACGTTGAAAAAATGGTCAATATTGATGAAATTTTTACATTTAATCTTTTGACTTTAAATGACGGTTGGATGTGAATTATTACTTTTTCAACTAAAATAAGTGTGTTTAAAGTCATTTCTGTGCCTGAAATTGGTCAAAATTGAAGATTTTGAGTAAGCAAAACTCTGTAAAAATGGCAATTTTGGTCACTGTGAGGGTTTAAAAAGTGGTTATTCAACATGAGGCCCGATCCAAAAGACATTTTGAAACATTTTTGGTAGAGTCCAAAAAATCAATTTTCTGATGAAAAACGATGACCCCGGACCAGTCGAACGTTGAAAAAATGGTCAATATTGATGAAATTTTTACATTTAATCTTTTGACTTTAAATGACGGTTGGATGTGAATTATTACTTTTTCAACTAAAATAAGTGTGTTTAAAGTCATTTCTGTGCCTGAAATTGGTCAAAATTTAAGATTTTGAGTAAGCAAAACTCTGTAAAAATGGCAATGTTGGTCACTGTGAGGGTTTAAAAAGTGGTTATTCAACATGAGGCCCGATCCAAAAGACATTTTGAATCTCTTTTGGTAGAGTCCAAAAAATCCATTTTCTGATGAAATACGATGACCCCGGACCAGTCGAACGTTGAAAAAATGGTCAATATTGATGAAATTTTAACATTTAATCTTTTGACTTTAAATGACGGTTGGATGTGAATTATTACTTTTTCAACTAAAATAAGTGTGTTTAAAGTAATTTCTGTGCCTGAAAGTGGTCAAAATTGAAGATTTTGAGTAAGCAAAACTCTGTAAAAATGGCAATTTTGGTCACTGTGAGGGTTTAAAAAGTGGTTATTCAACATGAGGCCCGATCCAAATGACATTTTGAATCATTTTTGATAGAGTCCAAAAAAAGCAATTTTCTGATGAAAAACGATGACCCCGGACCAGTCGAACGTTGAAAAAATGGTCAATATTGATGAAATTTTTACATTTAATCTTTTGACTTTAAATGACGGTTGGATGTGAATTATTACTTTTTCAACTAAAATAAGTGTGTTTAAAGTCATTTCTGTGCCTGAAATTGGTCAAAATTGAAGATTTTGAGTAAGCAAAACTCTGTAAAAATGGCAATTTTGGTCACTGTGAGGGTTTAAAAAGTGGTTATTCAACATGAGACCCGATCCAAAAGACATTTTGAATCTTTTTTGGTAGAGTCCAAAAAATCAATTTTCTGATGAAAAACGATGACCCCGGACCAGTCGAACGTTGAAAAAATGGTCAATATTGATGAAATATTAACATTTAATCTTTTGACTTTAAATGACGGTTGGATGTGAATTATTACTTTTTCAACTAAAATAAGTGTGTTTAAAGTCATTTCTGTGCCTGAAATTGGTCAAAATGTAAGATTTTGAGTAAGCAAAACGCTGTAAAAATGGCAATTTTGGTCACTGTGAGGGCTTAAAAAGTGGTTATTCAACATGAGACCCGATCCAAAAGACATTTTGAATCATTTTTGGTAGAGTCCAAAAAATCAATTTTCTGATGAAAAACGATGACCCCGGACCAGTCGAACGTTGAAAAAATGGTCAATATAGATGAAATTTTTACATTTAATCTTTTGACTTGAAATGACGGTTGGATGTGAATTATTACTTTTTCAACTAAAATAAGTGTGTTTAAAGTCATTTCTGTGCCTGAAATTGGTCAAAATTGAAGATTTTGAGTAAGCAAAACTCTGTAAAAATGGCAATTTTGGTCACTGTGAGGGTTTAAAAAGTGGTTATTCAACATGAGGCCCGATCCAAATGACATTTTGAATCATTTTTGGTAGAGTCCAAAAAATTAATTTTCTGATGAAAAACGATGACCCCGGACCAGTCGAACGTTGAAAAAATGGTCAATATTGATGAAATTTTAACATTTAATCTTTTGACTTTAAATGACGGTTGGATGTGAATTATTACTTTTTCAACTAAAATAAGTGTGTTTAAAGTCATTTCTGTGCCTGAAATTGGTCAAAATTGAAGATTTTGAGTAAGCAAAACTCTGTAAAAATGGCAATTTTGGTCACTGTGAGGGTTTAAAAAGTGGTTATTCAACATGAGACCCGATCCAAATGACATTTTGAATCATTTTTGGTAGAGTCCAAAAAATTAATTTTCTGATGAAAAACGATGACCCCGGACCAGTCGAACGTTGAAAAAATGGTCAATATTGATGAAATTTTTACATTTAATCTTTTGACTTTAAATGACGGTTGGATGTGAATTATTACTTTTTCAACTAAAATAAGTGTGTTTAAAGTCATTTCTGTGCCTGAAATTGGTCAAAATTGAAGATTTTGAGTAAGCAAAACTCTGTAAAAATGGCAATTTTGGTCACTGTGAGGGTTTAAAAAGTGGTTATTCAACATGAGGCCCGATCCAAAAGACATTTTGAAACATTTTTGGTAGAGTCCAAAAAATCAATTTTCTGATGAAAAACGATGACCCCGGACCAGTCGAACGTTGAAAAAATGGTCAATATTGATGAAATTTTTACATTTAATCTTTTGACTTTAAATGACGGTTGGATGTGAATTATTACTTTTTCAACTAAAATAAGTGTGTTTAAAGTCATTTCTGTGCCTGAAATTGGTCAAAATTTAAGATTTTGAGTAGCAAAACTCTGTAAAAATGGCAATTTTGGTCACTGTGAGGGTTTAAAAAGTGGTTATTCAACATGAGGCCCGATCCAAAAGACATTTTGAATCTCTTTTGGTAGAGTCCAAAAAATCCATTTTCTGATGAAAAACGATGACCCCGGACCAGTCGAACGTTGAAAAAATGGTCAATATTGATGAAATTTTAACATTTAATCTTTTGACTTTAAATGACGGTTGGATGTGAATTATTACTTTTTCAACTAAAATAAGTGTGTTTAAAGTAATTTCTGTGCCTGAAAGTGGTCAAAATTGAAGATTTTGAGTAAGCAAAACTCTGTAAAAATGGCAATTTTGGTCACTGTGAGGGTTTAAAAAGTGGTTATTCAACATGAGGCCCGATCCAAATGACATTTTGAATCATTTTTGATAGAGTCCAAAAAAAGCAATTTTCTGATGAAAAACGATGACCCCGGACCAGTCGAACGTTGAAAAAATGGTCAATATTGATGAAATTTTTACATTTAATCTTTTGACTTTAAATGACGGTTGGATGTGAATTATTACTTTTTCAACTAAAATAAGTGTGTTTAAAGTCATTTCTGTGCCTGAAATTGGTCAAAATTGAAGATTTTGAGTAAGCAAAACTCTGTAAAAATGGCAATTTTGGTCACTGTGAGGGTTTAAAAAGTGGTTATTCAACATGAGACCCGATCCAAAAGACATTTTGAATCTTTTTTGGTAGAGTCCAAAAAATCAATTTTCTGATGAAAAACGACCCCAGACCAGTCGAACGTTGAAAAAATGGTCAATATTGATGAAATATTAACATTTAATCTTTTGACTTTAAATGACGGTTGGATGTGAATTATTACTTTTTCAACTGAAATAAGTGTGTTTAAAGTCATTTCTGTGCCTGAAATTGGTCAAAATGTAAGATTTTGAGTAAGCAAAACTCTGTAAAAATGGCAATTTTGGTCACTGTGAGGGTTTAAAAAATGGTTATTCAACATGAGGCCCGATCCAAATGACATTTTGAATCATTTTTGGTAGAGTCCAAAAAATCAATTTTCTGATGAAAAACGATGACCCCGGACCAGTCGAACGTTGAAAAAATGGTTAATATTGATGACATTTTTACATTTAATCTTTTGACTTGAAATGACGGTTGGATGTGAATTATTACTTTTTCAACTAAAATAAGTGTGTTTAAAGTCATTTCTGTGCCTGAAATTGGTCAAAATTTAAGATTTTGAGTAAGCAAAACTCTGTAAAAATGGCAATTTTGGTCACTGTGAGGGTTTAAAAAGTGGTTATTCAACATGAGGCCCGATCCAAATGACATTTTGAATCATTTTTGGTAGAGTCCAAAAAATCAATTTTCTGATGAAAAACGATGACCCCGGACCAGTCGAACGTTGAAAAAATGGTCAATATTGATGAAATTTTTACATTTAATCTTTTGACTTTAAATGACGGTTGGATGTGAATTATTACTTTTTCAACTAAAATAAGTGTGTTTAAAGTCATTTCTGTGCCTGAAATTGGTCAAAATTTAAGATTTTGAGTAGCAAAACTCCGTAAAAATGGCAATTTTGGTCACTGTGAGGGTTTAAAAAGTGGTTATTCAACATGAGGCCCGATCCAAAAGACATTTTGAATCTCTTTTGGTAGAGTCCAAAAAATCCATTTTCTGATGAAAAACGATGACCCCGGACCAGTCGAACGTTGAAAAAATGGTCAATATTGATGAAATTTTAACATTTAATCTTTTGACTTTAAATGACGGTTGGATGTGAATTATTACTTTTTCAACTAAAATAAGTGTGTTTAAAGTAATTTCTGTGCCTGAAAGTGGTCAAAATTGAAGATTTTGAGTAAGCAAAACTCTGTAAAAATGGCAATTTTGGTCACTGTGAGGGTTTAAAAAGTGGTTATTCAACATGAGGCCCGATCCAAATGACATTTTGAATCATTTTTGATAGAGTCCAAAAAAAGCAATTTTCTGATGAAAAACGATGACCCCGGACCAGTCGAACGTTGAAAAAATGGTCAATATTGATGAAATTTTTACATTTAATCTTTTGACTTTAAATGACGGTTGGATGTGAATTATTACTTTTTCAACTAAAATAAGTGTGTTTAAAGTCATTTCTGTGCCTGAAATTGGTCAAAATTGAAGATTTTGAGTAAGCAAAACTCTGTAAAAATGGCAATTTTGGTCACTGTGAGGGTTTAAAAAGTGGTTATTCAACATGAGACCCGATCCAAAAGACATTTTGAATCTTTTTTGGTAGAGTCCAAAAAAATCAATTTTCTGATGAAAAACGACCCCAGACCAGTCGAACGTTGAAAAAATGGTCAATATTGATGAAATATTAACATTTAATCTTTTGACTTTAAATGACGGTTGGATGTGAATTATTACTTTTTCAACTGAAATAAGTGTGTTTAAAGTCATTTCTGTGCCTGAAATTGGTCAAAATGTAAGATTTTGAGTAAGCAAAACTCTGTAAAAATGGCAATTTTGGTCACTGTGAGGGTTTAAAAAATGGTTATTCAACATGAGGCCCGATCCAAATGACATTTTGAATCATTTTTGGTAGAGTCCAAAAAATCAATTTTCTGATGAAAAACGATGACCCCGGACCAGTCGAACGTTGAAAAAATGGTCAATATTGATGACATTTTTACATTTAATCTTTTGACTTGAAATGACGGTTGGATGTGAATTATTACTTTTTCAACTAAAATAAGTGTGTTTAAAGTCATTTCTGTGCCTGAAATTGGTCAAAATTTAAGATTTTGAGTAAGCAAAACTCTGTAAAAATGGCAATTTTGGTCACTGTGAGGGTTTAAAAAGTGGTTATTCAACATGAGGCCCGATCCAAATGACATTTTGAATCATTTTTGGTAGAGTCCAAAAAATCAATTTTCTGATGAAAAACGATGACCCCGGACCAGTCGAACGTTGAAAAAATGGTCAATATTGATGAAATTTTAACATTTAATCTTTTGACTTTAAATGACGGTTGGATGTGAATTATTACCTTTTCAACTAAAACAAGTGTGTTTAAAGTCATTTCTGTGCCTGAAATTGGTCAAAATTTAAGATTTTGAGTAAGCAAAACTCTGTAAAAATTGCAATTTTGGTCACTGTGAGGGTTTAAAAAGTGGTTATTCAACATGAGGCCCGATCCAAAAGACATTTTGAATCTCTTTTGGTAGAGTCCAAAAAATCCATTTTCTGATGAAAAACGATGACCCCGGACCAGTCGAACGTTGAAAAAATGGTCAATATTGATGAAATTTTAACATTTAATCTTTTGACTTTAAATGACGGTTGGATGTGAATTATTACTTTTTCAACTAAAATAAGTGTGTTTAAAGTAATTTCTGTGCCTGAAAGTGGTCAAAATTGAAGATTTTGAGTAAGCAAAACTCTGTAAAAATGGCAATTTTGGTCACTGTGAGGGTTTAAAAAGTGGTTATTCAACATGAGGCCCGATCCAAATGACATTTTGAATCATTTTTGATAGAGTCCAAAAAAAGCAATTTTCTGATGAAAAACGATGACCCCGGACCAGTCGAACGTTGAAAAAATGGTCAATATTGATGAAATTTTTACATTTAATCTTTTGACTTTAAATGACGGTTGGATGTGAATTATTACTTTTTCAACTAAAATAAGTGTGTTTAAAGTCATTTCTGTGCCTGAAATTGGTCAAAATTGAAGATTTTGAGTAAGCAAAACTCTGTAAAAATGGCAATTTTGGTCACTGTGAGGGTTTAAAAAGTGGTTATTCAACATGAGTTCCGATCCAAAAGACATTTTGAATCTTTTTTGGTAGAGTCCAAAAAATCAATTTTCTGATGAAAAACGACCCCGGACCAGTCGAACGTTGAAAAAATGGTCAATATTGATGAAATATTAACATTTAATCTTTTGACTTTAAATGACGGTTGGATGTGAATTATTACTTTTTCAACTAAAATAAGTGTGTTTAAAGTCATTTCTGTGCCTGAAATTGGTCAAAATGTAAGATTTTGAGTAAGCAAAACTCTGTAAAAATGGCAATTTTGGTCACTGTGAGGGTTTAAAAAATGGTTATTCAACATGAGGCCCGATCCAAATGACATTTTGAATCATTTTTGGTAGAGTCCAAAAAATCAATTTTCTGATGAAAAACGATGACCCCGGACCAGTCGAACGTTGAAAAAATGGTCAATATTGATGAAATTTTTACATTTAATCTTTTGACTTGAAATGACGGTTGGATGTGAATTATTACTTTTTCAACTAAAATAAGTGTGTTTAAAGTCATTTCTGTGCCTGAAATTGGTCAAAATTTAAGATTTTGAGTAAGCAAAACTCTGTAAAAATGGCAATTTTGGTCACTGTGAGGGTTTAAAAAGTGGTTATTCAACATGAGGCCCGATCCAAATGACATTTTGAATCATTTTTGGTAGAGTCCAAAAAATCAATTTTCTGATGAAAAACGATGACCAGTCGAACGTTGAAAAAATGGTCAATATTGATGAAATTTTAACATTTAATCTTTTGACTTTAAATAACGGTTGGATGTGAATTATTACTTTTTCAACTAAAATAAGTGTGTTTAAAGTCATTTCTGTGCCTGAAATTGGTCAAAATTGAAGATTTTGAGTAAGCAAAACTCTGTAAAAATGGCAATTTTGGTCACTGTGAGGGTTTAAAAAGTGGTTATTCAACATGAGACCCGATCCAAAAAACATTTTGAATCTTTTTTGGTAGAGTCCAAAAAATCCATTTTCTGATGAAAAACGATGACCCCGGACCAGTCGAACGTTGAAAAAATGGTCAATATTGATGAAATTTTTACACTTAATCTTTTGACTTGAAATGACGGTTGGATGTGAATTATTACTTTTTCAACTAAAATAAGTGTGTTTAAAGTCATTTCTGTGCCTGAAATTGGTCAAAATTTAAGATTTTGAGTAAGCAAAACTCTGTAAAAATGGCAATTTTGGTCACTGTGAGGGTTTAAAAAGTGGTTATTCAACATGAGACCCGATCCAAAAGACATTTTGAATCTTTTTTGGTAGAGTCCAAAAAATCAATTTTCTGATGAAAAACGATGACCCCGGACCAGTCGAACGTTGAAAAAATGGTCAATATTGATGAAATTTTAACATTTAATCTTTTGACTTTAAATGATGGTTGGATGTGAATTATTACTTTTTCAACTAAAATAAGTGTGTTTAAAGTCATTTCTGTGCCTGAAATTGGTCAAAATTGAAGATTTTGAGTAAGCAAAACTCTGTAAAAATGGCAATTTTGGTCACTGTGAGGGTTTAAAAAGTGGTTATTCAACATGAGACCCGATCCAAAAGACATTTTGAATCTTTTTTGGTAGAGTCCAAAAAATCAATTTTCTGATGAAAAACGATGACCCCGGACCAGTCGAACGTTGAAAAAATGGTCAATATTGATGAAATTTTTACATTTAATCTTTTGACTTTAAATGACGGTTGGATGTGAATTATTACTTTTTCAACTAAAATAAGTGTGTTTAAAGTCATTTCTGTGCCTGAAATTGGTCAAAATTGAAGATTTTGAGTAAGCAAAACTCTGTAAAAATTGCAATTTTGGTCACTGTGAGGGTTTAAAAAGTGGTTATTCAACATGAGGCCCGATCCAAATGACATTTTGAATCATTTTTGGTAGAGTCCAAAAAATTAATTTTCTGATGAAAAACGATGACCCCGGACCAGTCGAACGTTGAAAAAATGGTCAATATTGATGAAATTTTAACATTTAATCTTTTGACTTTAAATGACGGTTGGATGTGAATTATTACTTTTTCAACTAAAATAAGTGTGTTTAAAGTCATTTCTGTGCCTGAAATTGGTCAAAATTGAAGATTTTGAGTAAGCAAAACGCTGTAAAAATGGCAATTTTGGTCACTGTGAGGGCTTAAAAAGTGGTTATTCAACATGAGACCCGATCCAAAAGACATTTTGAATCTTTTTTGGTAGAGTCCAAAAAATCAATTTTCTGATGAAAAACGATGACCCCGGACCAGTCGAACGTTGAAAAAATGGTCAATATTGATGAAATTTTAACATTTAATCTTTTGACTTTAAATGACGGTTGGATGTGAATTATTACTTTTTCAACTAAAATAAGTGTGTTTAAAGTCATTTCTGTGCCTGAAATTGGTCAAAATTGAAGATTTTGAGTAAGCAAAACTCTGTAAAAATGGCAATTTTGGTCACTGTGAGGGTTTAAAAAGTGGTTATTCAACATGAGGCCCGATCCAAAAGACATTTTGAATCTTTTTTGGTAGAGTCCAAAAAATCCATTTTCTGATGAAAAACGATGACCCCGGACCAGTCGAACGTTGAAAAAATGGTCAATATTGATGAAATTTTAACATTTAATCTTTTGACTTTAAATGACGGTTGGATGTGAATTATTACTTTTTCAACTAAAATAAGTGTGTTTAAAGTAATTTCTGTGCCTGAAAGTGGTCAAAATTGAAGATTTTGAGTAAGCAAAACTCTGTAAAAATGGCAATTTTGGTCACTGTGAGGGTTTAAAAAGTGGTTATTCAACATGAGGCCCGATCCAAATGACATTTTGAATCATTTTTGGTAGAGTCCAAAAAATCAATTTTCTGATGAAAAACAATGACCCCGGACCAGTCGAACGTTGAAAAAAATGGTCAATATTGATGAAATTTTTACATTTAATCTTTTGACTTTAAATGACGGTTGGATGTGAATTATTACTTTTTCAACTAAAATAAGTGTGTTTAAAGTCATTTCTGTGCCTGAAATTGGTCAAAATTGAAGATTTTGAGTAAGCAAAACTCTGTAAAAATGGCAATTTTGGTCACTGTGAGGGTTTAAAAAGTGGTTATTCAACATGAGGCCCGATCCAAAAGACATTTTGAATCTTTTTTGGTAGAGTCCAAAAAATCCATTTTCTGATGAAAAACGATGACCCCGGACCAGTCGAACGTTGAAAAAATGGTCAATATTGATGAAATTTTAACATTTAATCTTTTGACTTTAAATGACGGTTGGATGTGAATTATTACTTTTTCAACTAAAATAAGTGTGTTTAAAGTCATTTCTGTGCCTGAAATTGGTCAAAATTGAAGATTTTGAGTAAGCAAAACTCTGTAAAAATGGCAATTTTGGTCACTGTGAGGGTTTAAAAAGTGGTTATTCAACATGAGACCCGATCCAAAAGACATTTTGAATCTTTTTTGGTAGAGTCCAAAAAATCCATTTTCTGATGAAAAACGATGACCCCGGACCAGTCGAACGTTGAAAAAATGGTAAATATTGATGAAATTTTAACATTTAATCTTTTGACTTTAAATGACGGTTGGATGTGAATTATTACTTTTTCAACTAAAATAAGTGTGTTTAAAGTCATTTCTGTGCCTGAAATTGGTCAAAATTGAAGATTTTGAGTAAGCAAAACTCTGTAAAAATGGCAATTTTGGTCACTGTGAGGGTTTAAAAAGTGGTTATTCAACATGAGGCCCGATCCAAATGACATTTTGAATCATTTTTGGTAGAGTCCAAAAAATTAATTTTCTGATGAAAAACGATGACCCCGGACCAGTCGAACGTTGAAAAAATGGTCAATATTGATGAAATTTTAACATTTAATCTTTTGACTTTAAATGACAGTTGGATGTGAATTATTACTTTTTCAACTAAAATAAGTGTGTTTAAAGTCATTTCTGTGCCTGAAATTGGTCAAAATTGAAGATTTTGAGTAAGCAAAACTCTGTAAAAATGGCAATTTTGGTCACTGTGAGGGTTTAAAAAGTGGTTATTCAACATGAGACCCGATCCAAAAGACATTTTGAATCTTTTTTGGTAGAGTCCAAAAAATCCATTTTCTGATGAAAAACGATGACCCCGGACCAGTCGAAAGTTGAAAAAATGGTCAATATTGATGAAATTTTAACATTTAGTCTTTTGACTTTAAATGACGGTTGGATGTGAATTATTACTTTTTCAACTAAAATAAGTGTGTTTAAAGTCATTTCTGTGCCTGAAATTGGTCAAAATTTAAGATTTTGAGTAAGCAAAACTCTGTAAAAATGGCAATTTTGGTCACTGTGAGGGTTTAAAAAGTGGTTATTCAACATGAGGCCCGATCCAAAAGACATTTTGAATCTCTTTTGGTAGAGTCCAAAAAATCCATTTTCTGATGAAAAACGATGACCCCGGACCAGTCGAACGTTGAAAAAATGGTCAATATTGATGAAATTTTAACATTTAATCTTTTGACTTTAAATGACGGTTGGATGTGAATTATTACTTTTTCAACTAAAATAAGTGTGTTTAAAGTCATTTCTGTGCCTGAAATTGGTCAAAATTGAAGATTTTGAGTAAGCAAAACTCTGTAAAAATGGCAATTTTGGTCACTGTGAGGGTTTAAAAAGTGGTTATTCAACATGAGGCCCGATCCAAAAGACATTTTGAATCTTTTTTGGTAGAGTCCAAAAAATCCATTTTCTGATGAAAAACGATGACCCCGGACCAGTCGAACGTTGAAAAAATGGTCAATATTGATGAAATTTTAACATTTAATCTTTTGACTTTAAATGACGGTTGGATGTGAATTATTACTTTTTCAACTAAAATAAGTGTGTTTAAAGTCATTTCTGTGCCTGAAATTGGTCAAAATTTAAGATTTTGAGTAAGCAAAACTCTGTAAAAATGGCAATTTTGGTCACTGTGAGGGTTTAAAAAGTGGTTATTCAACATGAGGCCCGATCCAAAAGACATTTTGAATCTCTTTTGGTAGAGTCCAAAAAATCCATTTTCTGATGAAAAACGATGACCCCGGACCAGTCGAACGTTGAAAAAATGGTCAATATTGATGAAATTTTAACATTTAATCTTTTGACTTTAAATGGCGGTTGGATGTGAATTATTACTTTTTCAACTAAAATAAGTGTGTTTAAAGTCATTTCTGTGCCTGAAATTGGTCAATTGAAGATTTTGAGTAAGCAAAACTCTGTAAAAATGGCAATTTTGGTCACTGTGAGGGTTTAAAAAGTGGTTATTCAACATGAGGCCCGATCCAAAAGACATTTTGAATCTTTTTTGGTAGAGTCCAAAAAATCCATTTTCTGATGAAAAACGATGACCCCGGACCAGTCGAACGTTGAAAAAATGGTCAATATTGATGAAATTTTAACATTTAATCTTTTGACTTTAAATGACGGTTGGATGTGAATTATTACTTTTTCAACTAAAATAAGTGTGTTTAAAGTCATTTCTGTGCCTGAAATTGGTCAAAATTTAAGATTTTGAGTAAGCAAAACTCTGTAAAAATGGCAATTTTGGTCACTGTGAGGGTTTAAAAAGTGGTTATTCAACATGAGGCCCGATCCAAAAGACATTTTGAATCTCTTTTGGTAGAGTCCAAAAAATCCATTTTCTGATGAAAAACGATGACCCCGGACCAGTCGAACGTTGAAAAAATGGTCAATATTGATGAAATTTTAACATTTAATCTTTTGACTTTAAATGGCGGTTGGATGTGAATTATTACTTTTTCAACTAAAATAAGTGTGTTTAAAGTCATTTCTGTGCCTGAAATTGGTCAAAATTGAAGATTTTGAGTAAGCAAAACTCTGTAAAAATGGCAATTTTGGTCACTGTGAGAGTTTAAAAAGTGGTTATTCAACATGAGGCCCGATCCAAATGACATTTTGAATCATTTTTGGTAGAGTCCAAAAAATCAATTTTCTGATGAAAAACGATGACCCCGGACCAGTCGAACGTTGAAAAAATGGTCAATATTGATGAAATTTTAACATTTAATCTTTTGACTTTAAATGACGGTTGGATGTGAATTATTACTTTTTCAACTAAAATAAGTGTGTTTAAAGTCCTTTCTGTGCCTGAAATTGGTCAAAATTGAAGATTTTGAGTAAGCAAAACTCTGTAAAAATGGCAATTTTGGTCACTGTGAGGGTTTAAAAAGTGGTTATTCAACATGAGGCCCGATCCAAATGACATTTTGAATCATTTTTGGTAGAGTCCAAAAAATCAATTTTCTGATGAAAAACGATGACCCCGGACCAGTCGAACGTTGAAAAAATGGTCAATATTGATGAAATTTTAACATTTAATCTTTTGACTTTAAATGACGGTTGGATGTGAATTATTACTTTTTCAACTAAAATAAGTGTGTTTAAAGTCCTTTCTGTGCCTGAAATTGGTCAAAATTGAAGATTTTGAGTAAGCAAAACTCTGTAAAAATGGCAATTTTGGTCACTGTGAGGGTTTAAAAAGTGGTTATTCAACATGAGGCCCGATCCAAATGACATTTTGAATCATTTTTGGTAGAGTCCAAAAAATCAATTTTCTGATGAAAAACGATGACCAGTCGAACGTTGAAAAAATGGTCAATATTGATGAAATTTTAACATTTAATCTTTTGACTTTAAATAACGGTTGGATGTGAATTATTACTTTTTCAACTAAAATAAGTGTGTTTAAAGTCATTTCTGTGCCTGAAATTGGTCAAAATTGAAGATTTTGAGTAAGCAAAACTCTGTAAAAATGGCAATTTTGGTCACTGTGAGGGTTTAAAAAGTGGTTATTCAACATGAGACCCGATCCAAAAAACATTTTGAATCTTTTTTGGTAGAGTCCAAAAAATCCATTTTCTGATGAAAAACGATGACCCCGGACCAGTCGAACGTTGAAAAAATGGTCAATATTGATGACATTTTTACACTTAATCTTTTGACTTTAAATGACAGTTGGATGTGAATTATTACTTTTTCAACTAAAATAAGTGTGTTTAAAGTCATTTCTGTGCCTGAAATTGGTCAAAATTTAAGATTTTGAGTAAGCAAAACTCTGTAAAAATGGCAATTTTGGTCACTGTGAGGGTTTAAAAAGTGGTTATTCAACATGAGGCCCGATCCAAAAGACATTTTGAATCTCTTTTGGTAGAGTCCAAAAAATCCATTTTCTGATGAAAAACGATGACCCCGGACCAGTCGAACGTTGAAAAAATGGTCAATATTGATGAAATTTTAACATTTAATCTTTTGACTTTAAATGACGGTTGGATGTGAATTATTACTTTTTCAACTAAAATAAGTGTGTTTAAAGTCATTTCTGTGCCTGAAATTGGTCAAAATTGAAGATTTTGAGTAAGCAAAACTCTGTAAAAATGGCAATTTTGGTCACTGTGAGGGTTTAAAAAGTGGTTATTCAACATGAGGCCCGATCCAAAAGACATTTTGAATCTTTTTTGGTAGAGTCCAAAAAATCCATTTTCTGATGAAAAACGATGACCCCGGACCAGTCGAACGTTGAAAAAATGGTCAATATTGATGAAATTTTAACATTTAATCTTTTGACTTTAAATGACGGTTGGATGTGAATTATTACTTTTTCAACTAAAATAAGTGTGTTTAAAGACATTTCTGTGCCTGAAATTGGTCAAAATTTAAGATTTTGAGTAAGCAAAACTCTGTAAAAATGGCAATTTTGGTCACTGTGAGGGTTTAAAAAGTGGTTATTCAACATGAGGCCCGATCCAAAAGACATTTTGAATCTCTTTTGGTAGAGTCCAAAAAATCCATTTTCTGATGAAAAACGATGACCCCGGACCAGTCGAACGTTGAAAAAATGGTCAATATTGATGAAATTTTAACATTTAATCTTTTGACTTTAAATGGCGGTTGGATGTGAATTATTACTTTTTCAACTAAAATAAGTGTGTTTAAAGTCATTTCTGTGCCTGAAATTGGTCAAAATTGAAGATTTTGAGTAAGCAAAACTCTGTAAAAATGGCAATTTTGGTCACTGTGAGGGTTTAAAAAGTGGTTATTCAACATGAGGCCCGATCCAAAAGACATTTTGAATCTTTTTTGGTAGAGTCCAAAAAATCCATTTTCTGATGAAAAACGATGACCCCGGACCAGTCGAACGTTGAAAAAATGGTCAATATTGATGAAATTTTAACATTTAATCTTTTGACTTTAAATGACGGTTGGATGTGAATTATTACTTTTTCAACTAAAATAAGTGTGTTTAAAGTCATTTCTGTGCCTGAAATTGGTCAAAATTTAAGATTTTGAGTAAGCAAAACTCTGTAAAAATGGCAATTTTGGTCACTGTGAGGGTTTAAAAAGTGGTTATTCAACATGAGGCCCGATCCAAAAGACATTTTGAATCTCTTTTGGTAGAGTCCAAAAAATCCATTTTCTGATGAAAAACGATGACCCCGGACCAGTCGAACGTTGAAAAAATGGTCAATATTGATGAAATTTTAACATTTAATCTTTTGACTTTAAATGGCGGTTGGATGTGAATTATTACTTTTTCAACTAAAATAAGTGTGTTTAAAGTCATTTCTGTGCCTGAAATTGGTCAAAATTGAAGATTTTGAGTAAGCAAAACTCTGTAAAAATGGCAATTTTGGTCACTGTGAGAGTTTAAAAAGTGGTTATTCAACATGAGGCCCGATCCAAATGACATTTTGAATCATTTTTGGTAGAGTCCAAAAAATCAATTTTCTGATGAAAAACGATGACCCCGGACCAGTCGAACGTTGAAAAAATGGTCAATATTGATGAAATTTTAACATTTAATCTTTTGACTTTAAATGACGGTTGGATGTGAATTATTACTTTTTCAACTAAAATAAGTGTGTTTAAAGTCCTTTCTGTGCCTGAAATTGGTCAAAATTGAAGATTTTGAGTAAGCAAAACTCTGTAAAAATGGCAATTTTGGTCACTGTGAGGGTTTAAAAAGTGGTTATTCAACATGAGGCCCGATCCAAATGACATTTTGAATCATTTTTGGTAGAGTCCAAAAAATCAATTTTCTGATGAAAAACGATGACCAGTCGAACGTTGAAAAAATGGTCAATATTGATGAAATTTTAACATTTAATCTTTTGACTTTAAATAACGGTTGGATGTGAATTATTACTTTTTCAACTAAAATAAGTGTGTTTAAAGTCATTTCTGTGCCTGAAATTGGTCAAAATTGAAGATTTTGAGTAAGCAAAACTCTGTAAAAATGGCAATTTTGGTCACTGTGAGGGTTTAAAAAGTGGTTATTCAACATGAGACCCGATCCAAAAAACATTTTGAATCTTTTTTGGTAGAGTCCAAAAAATCCATTTTCTGATGAAAAACGATGACCCCGGACCAGTCGAACGTTGAAAAAATGGTCAATATTGATGACATTTTTACACTTAATCTTTTGACTTGAAATGACGGTTGGATGTGAATTATTACTTTTTCAACTAAAATAAGTGTGTTTAAAGTCATTTCTGTGCCTGAAATTGGTCAAAATTTAAGATTTTGAGTAAGCAAAACTCTGTAAAAATGGCAATTTTGGTCACTGTGAGGGTTTAAAAAGTGGTTATTCAACATGAGGCCCGATCCAAATGACATTTTGAAACATTTTTGGTAGAGTCCAAAAAATCAATTTTCTGATGAAAAACGATGACCCCGGACCAGTCGAACGTTGAAAAAATGGTCAATATTGATGAAATTTTTACATTTAATCTTTTGACTTTAAATGACGGTTGGATGTGAATTATTACTTTTTCAACTAAAATAAGTGTGTTTAAAGTCATTTCTGTGCCTGAAATTGGTCAAAATTTAAGATTTTGAGTAAGCAAAACTCTGTAAAAATGGCAATTTTGGTCACTGTGAGGGTTTAAAAAGTGGTTATTCAACATGAGGCCCGATCCAAAAGACATTTTGAATCTTTTTTGGTAGAGTCCAAAAAATCCATTTTCTGATGAAAAACGATGACCCCGGACCAGTCGAACGTTGAAAAAATGGTCAATATTGATGAAATTTTAACATTTAATCTTTTGACTTTAAATGACGGTTGGATGTGAATTATTACTTTTTCAACTAAAATAAGTGTGTTTAAAGCCATTTCTGTGCCTGAAATTGGTCAAAATTTAAGATTTTGAGTAAGCAAAACTCTGTAAAAATGGCAATTTTGGTCACTGTGAGGGTTTAAAAAGTGGTTATTCAACATGAGGCCCGATCCAAATGACATTTTGAATCATTTTTGGTAGAGTCCAAAAAATCAATTTTCTGATGAAAAACGATGACCCCGGACCAGTCGAACGTTGAAAAAATGGTCAATATTGATGAAATTTTAACATTTAATCTTTTGACTTTAAATGACGGTTGGATGTGAATTATTACTTTTTCAACTAAAATAAGTGTGTTTAAAGTAATTTCTGTGCCTGAAAGTGGTCAAAATTGAAGATTTTGAGTAAGCAAAACTCTGTAAAAATGGCAATTTTGGTCACTGTGAGGGTTTAAAAAGTGGTTATTCAACATGAGGCCCGATCCAAATGACATTTTGAATCATTTTTGGTAGAGTCCAAAAAATCAATTTTCTGATGAAAAACGATGACCCCGGACCAGTCGAACGTTGAAAAAAATGGTCAATATTGATGAAATTTTTACATTTAATCTTTTGACTTTAAATGACGGTTGGATGTGAATTATTACTTTTTCAACTAAAATAAGTGTGTTTAAAGTCATTTCTGTGCCTGAAATTGGTCAAAATTGAAGATTTTGAGTAAGCAAAACTCTGTAAAAATGGCAATTTTGGTCACTGTGAGGGTTTAAAAAGTGGTTATTCAACATGAGGCCCGATCCAAAAGACATTTTGAATCTTTTTTGGTAGAGTCCAAAAAATCCATTTTCTGATGAAAAACGATGACCCCGGACCAGTCGAACGTTGAAAAAATGGTCAATATTGATGAAATTTTAACATTTAATCTTTTGACTTTAAATGACGGTTGGATGTGAATTATTACTTTTTCAACTAAAATAAGTGTGTTTAAAGTCATTTCTGTGCCTGAAATTGGTCAAAATTGAAGATTTTGAGTAAGCAAAACTCTGTAAAAATGGCAATTTTGGTCACTGTGAGGGTTTAAAAAGTGGTTATTCAACATGAGACCCGATCCAAAAGACATTTTGAATCTTTTTTGGTAGAGTCCAAAAAATCCATTTTCTGATGAAAAACGATGACCCCGGACCAGTCGAACGTTGAAAAAATGGTAAATATTGATGAAATTTTAACATTTAATCTTTTGACTTTAAATGACGGTTGGATGTGAATTATTACTTTTTCAACTAAAATAAGTGTGTTTAAAGTCATTTCTGTGCCTGAAATTGGTCAAAATTGAAGATTTTGAGTAAGCAAAACTCTGTAAAAATGGCAATTTTGGTCACTGTGAGGGTTTAAAAAGTGGTTATTCAACATGAGGCCCGATCCAAATGACATTTTGAATCATTTTTGGTAGAGTCCAAAAAATTAATTTTCTGATGAAAAACGATGACCCCGGACCAGTCGAACGTTGAAAAAATGGTCAATATTGATGAAATTTTAACATTTAATCTTTTGACTTTAAATGACAGTTGGATGTGAATTATTACTTTTTCAACTAAAATAAGTGTGTTTAAAGTCATTTCTGTGCCTGAAATTCGTCAAAATTGAAGATTTTGAGTAAGCAAAACTCTGTAAAAATGGCAATTTTGGTCACTGTGAGGGTTTAAAAAGTGGTTATTCAACATGAGACCCGATCCAAAAGACATTTTGAATCTTTTTTGGTAGAGTCCAAAAAATCAATTTTCTGATGAAAAACGATGACCAGTCGAACGTTGAAAAAATGGTCAATGTTGATGAAATTTTTACATTTAATCTTTTGACTTTAAATGACGGTTGAATGTGAATTATTACTTTTTCAACTAAAATAAGTGTGTTTAAAGTCATTTCTGTGCCTGAAATTGGTCAAAATTTAAGATTTTGAGTAAGCAAAACTCTGTAAAAATGGAAATTTTGGTCACTGTGAGGGTTTAAAAAGTGGTTATTCAACATGAGGCCCGATCCAAAAGACATTTTGAATCTCTTTTGGTAGAGTCCAAAAAATCCATTTTCTGATGAAAAACGATGACCCCGGACCAGTCGAACGTTGAAAAAATGGTCAATATTGATGACATTTTAACATTTAATCTTTTGACTTTAAATGACGGTTGGATGTGAATTATTACTTTTTCAACTAAAATAAGTGTGTTTAAAGTCATTTCTGTGCCTGAAATTGGTCAAAATTGAAGATTTTGAGTAAGCAAAACTCTGTAAAAATTGCAATTTTGGTCACTGTGAGGGTTTAAAAAGTGGTTATTCAACATGAGGCCCGATCCAAATGACATTTTGAATCATTTTTGGTAGAGTCCAAAAAATTAATTTTCTGATGAAAAACGATGACCCCGGACCAGTCGAACGTTGAAAAAATGGTCAATATTGATGAAATTTTAACATTTAATCTTTTGACTTTAAATGACGGTTGGATGTGAATTATTACTTTTTCAACTAAAATAAGTGTGTTTAAAGTCATTTCTGTGCCTGAAATTGGTCAAAATTGAAGATTTTGAGTAAGCAAAACTCTGTAAAAATGGCAATTTTGGTCACTGTGAGGGTTTAAAAAGTGGTTATTCAACATGAGGCCCGATCCAAATGACATTTTGAAACATTTTTGGTAGAGTCCAAAAAATCAATTTTCTGATGAAAAACGATGACCCCGGACCAGTCGAACGTTGAAAAAATGGTCAATATTGATGAAATTTTTACATTTAATCTTTTGACTTTAAATGACGGTTGGATGTGAATTATTACTTTTTCAACTAAACTAAGTGTGTTTAAAGTCATTTCTGTGCCTGAAATTGGTCAAAATTTAAGATTTTGAGTAAGCAAAACTCTGTAAAAATGGCAATTTTGGTCACTGTGAGGGTTTAAAAAGTGGTTATTCAACATGAGGCCCGATCCAAAAGACATTTTGAATCTCTTTTGGTAGAGTCCAAAAAATCCATTTTCTGATGAAAAACGATGACCCCGGACCAGTCGAACGTTGAAAAAATGGTCAATATTGATGAAATTTTAACATTTAATCTTTTGACTTTAAATGGCGGTTGGATGTGAATTATTACTTTTTCAACTAAAATAAGTGTGTTTAAAGTCATTTCTGTGCCTGAAATTGGTCAAAATTGAAGATTTTGAGTAAGCAAAACTCTGTAAAAATGGCAATTTTGGTCACTGTGAGGGTTTAAAAAGTGGTTATTCAACATGAGGCCCGATCCAAAAGACATTTTGAATCTTTTTTGGTAGAGTCCAAAAAATCCATTTTCTGATGAAAAACGATGACCCCGGACCAGTCGAACGTTGAAAAAATGGTCAATATTGATGAAATTTTAACATTTAATCTTTTGACTTTAAATGACGGTTGGATGTGAATTATTACTTTTTCAACTAAAATAAGTGTGTTTAAAGTAATTTCTGTGCCTGAAAGTGGTCAAAATTGAAGATTTTGAGTAAGCAAAACTCTGTAAAAATGGCAATTTTGGTCACTGTGAGGGTTTAAAAAGTGGTTATTCAACATGAGACCCGATCCAAAAGACATTTTGAATCTTTTTTGGTAGAGTCCAAAAAATCAATTTTCTGATGAAAAACGATGACCAGTCGAACGTTGAAAAAATGGTCAATGTTGATGAAATTTTTACATTTAATCTTTTGACTTTAAATGACGGTTGAATGTGAATTATTACTTTTTCAACTAAAATAAGTGTGTTTAAAGTCATTTCTGTGCCTGAAATTGGTCAAAATTTAAGATTTTGAGTAAGCAAAACTCTGTAAAAATGGCAATTTTGGTCACTGTGAGGGTTTAAAAAGTGGTTATTCAACATGAGGCCCGATCCAAAAGACATTTTGAATCTCTTTTGGTAGAGTCCAAAAAATCCATTTTCTGATGAAAAACGATGACCCCGGACCAGTCGAACGTTGAAAAAATGGTCAATATTGATGACATTTTAACATTTAATCTTTTGACTTTAAATGACGGTTGGATGTGAATTATTACTTTTTCAACTAAAATAAGTGTGTTTAAAGTCATTTCTGTGCCTGAAATTGGTCAAAATTGAAGATTTTGAGTAAGCAAAACTCTGTAAAAATTGCAATTTTGGTCACTGTGAGGGTTTAAAAAGTGGTTATTCAACATGAGGCCCGATCCAAATGACATTTTGAATCATTTTTGGTAGAGTCCAAAAAATTAATTTTCTGATGAAAAACGATGACCCCGGACCAGTCGAACGTTGAAAAAATGGTCAATATTGATGAAATTTTAACATTTAATCTTTTGACTTTAAATGACGGTTGGATGTGAATTATTACTTTTTCAACTAAAATAAGTGTGTTTAAAGTCATTTCTGTGCCTGAAATTGGTCAAAATTGAAGATTTTGAGTAAGCAAAACTCTGTAAAAATGGCAATTTTGGTCACTGTGAGGGTTTAAAAAGTGGTTATTCAACATGAGGCCCGATCCAAATGACATTTTGAAACATTTTTGGTAGAGTCCAAAAAATCAATTTCTGATGAAAAACGATGACCCCGGACCAGTCGAACGTTGAAAAAATGGTCAATATTGATGAAATTTTTACATTTAATCTTTTGACTTTAAATGACGGTTGGATGTGAATTATTACTTTTTCAACTAAACTAAGTGTGTTTAAAGTCATTTCTGTGCCTGAAATTGGTCAAAATTTAAGATTTTGAGTAAGCAAAACTCTGTAAAAATGGCAATTTTGGTCACTGTGAGGGTTTAAAAAGTGGTTATTCAACATGAGGCCCGATCCAAAAGACATTTTGAATCTCTTTTGGTAGAGTCCAAAAAATCCATTTTCTGATGAAAAACGATGACCCCGGACCAGTCGAACGTTGAAAAAATGGTCAATATTGATGAAATTTTAACATTTAATCTTTTGACTTTAAATGGCGGTTGGATGTGAATTATTACTTTTTCAACTAAAATAAGTGTGTTTAAAGTCATTTCTGTGCCTGAAATTGGTCAAAATTGAAGATTTTGAGTAAGCAAAACTCTGTAAAAATGGCAATTTTGGTCACTGTGAGGGTTTAAAAAGTGGTTATTCAACATGAGGCCCGATCCAAAAGACATTTTGAATCTTTTTTGGTAGAGTCCAAAAATCCATTTTCTGATGAAAAACGATGACCCCGGACCAGTCGAACGTTGAAAAAATGGTCAATATTGATGAAATTTTAACATTTAATCTTTTGACTTTAAATGACGGTTGGATGTGAATTATTACTTTTTCAACTAAAATAAGTGTGTTTAAAGTAATTTCTGTGCCTGAAAGTGGTCAAAATTGAAGATTTTGAGTAAGCAAAACTCTGTAAAAATGGCAATTTTGGTCACTGTGAGGTTTAAAAAGTGGTTATTCAACATGAGGCCCGATCCAAATGACATTTTGATCATTTTTGGTAGAGTCCAAAAATCAATTTTCTGATGAAAAACGATGACCCGGACCAGTCGAACGTTGAAAAAAATGGTCAATATTGATGAAATTTTTACATTTAATCTTTTGACTTTAAATGACGGTGGATGTGAATTATTACTTTTTCAACTAAAATAAGTGTGTTTAAAGTCATTTCTGTGCCTGAAATTGGTCAAAATTGAAGATTTTGAGTAAGCAAAACTCTGTAAAAATGGCAATTTTGGTCACTGTGAGGGTTTAAAAAGTGGTTATTCAACATGAGGCCCGATCCAAAAGACATTTTGAATCTTTTTTGGTAGAGTCCAAAAAATCCATTTTCTGATGAAAAACGATGACCCCGGACCAGTCGAACGTTGAAAAAATGGTCAATATTGATGAAATTTTAACATTTAATCTTTTGACTTTAAATGACGGTTGGATGTGAATTATTACTTTTTCAACTAAAATAAGTGTGTTTAAAGTCATTTCTGTGCCTGAAATTGGTCAAAATTGAAGATTTTGAGTAAGCAAAACTCTGTAAAAATGGCAATTTTGGTCACTGTGAGGGTTTAAAAAGTGGTTATTCAACATGAGACCCGATCCAAAAGACATTTTGAATCTTTTTTGGTAGAGTCCAAAAAATCCATTTTCTGATGAAAAACGATGACCCCGGACCAGTCGAACGTTGAAAAAATGGTAAATATTGATGAAATTTTAACATTTAATCTTTTGACTTTAAATGACGGTTGGATGTGAATTATTACTTTTTCAACTAAAATAAGTGTGTTTAAAGTCATTTCTGTGCCTGAAATTGGTCAAAATTGAAGATTTTGAGTAAGCAAAACTCTGTAAAAATGGCAATTTTGGTCACTGTGAGGGTTTAAAAAGTGGTTATTCAACATGAGGCCCGATCCAAATGACATTTTGAATCATTTTTGGTAGAGTCCAAAAAATTAATTTTCTGATGAAAAACGATGACCCCGGACCAGTCGAACGTTGAAAAAATGGTCAATATTGATGAAATTTTAACATTTAATCTTTTGACTTTAAATGACAGTTGGATGTGAATTATTACTTTTTCAACTAAAATAAGTGTGTTTAAAGTCATTTCTGTGCCTGAAATTCGTCAAAATTGAAGATTTTGAGTAAGCAAAACTCTGTAAAAATGGCAATTTTGGTCACTGTGAGGGTTTAAAAAGTGGTTATTCAACATGAGACCCGATCCAAAAGACATTTTGAATCTTTTTTGGTAGAGTCCAAAAAATCAATTTTCTGATGAAAAACGATGACCCCGGACCAGTCGAACGTTGAAAAAATGGTCAATGTTGATGAAATTTTTACATTTAATCTTTTGACTTTAAATGACGGTTGAATGTGAATTATTACTTTTTCAACTAAAATAAGTGTGTTTAAAGTCATTTCTGTGCCTGGAATTGGTCAAAATTTAAGATTTTGAGTAAGCAAAACTCTGTAAAAATGGCAATTTTGGTCACTGTGAGGGTTTAAAAAGTGGTTATTCAACATGAGGCCCGATCCAAAAGACATTTTGAATCTCTTTTGGTAGAGTCCAAAAAATCCATTTTCTGATGAAAAACGATGACCCCGGACCAGTCGAACGTTGAAAAAATGGTCAATATTGATGACATTTTAACATTTAATCTTTTGACTTTAAATGACGGTTGGATGTGAATTATTACTTTTTCAACTAAAATAAGTGTGTTTAAAGTCATTTCTGTGCCTGAAATTGGTCAAATTTAAGATTTTGAGTAAGCAAAAACTCTGTAAAAATGGCAATTTTGGTCACTGTGAGGGTTTAAAAAGTGGTTATTCAACATGAGGCCCGATCCAAAAGACATTTTGAATCTCTTTTGGTAGAGTCCAAAAAATCCATTTTCTGATGAAAAACGATGACCCCGGACCAGTCGAACGTTGAAAAAATGGTCAATATTGATGAAATTTTAACATTTAATCTTTTGACTTTAAATGGCGGTTGGATGTGAATTATTACTTTTTCAACTAAAATAAGTGTGTTTAAAGTCATTTCTGTGCCTGAAATTGGTCAAAATTGAAGATTTTGAGTAAGCAAAACTCTGTAAAAATGGCAATTTTGGTCACTGTGAGGGTTTAAAAAGTGGTTATTCAACATGAGGCCCGATCCAAATGACATTTTGAATCATTTTGGTAGAGTCCAAAAAATCAATTTTCTGATGAAAAACGATGACCCCGGGACCAGTCGAACGTTGAAAAAAATGGTCAATATTGATGAATTTTTTACATTTAATCTTTTGACTTTAAATGACGGTTGGATGTGAATTATTACTTTTCAACTAAAATAAGTGTGTTTAAAGTCATTTCTGTGCCTGAAATTGGTCAAAATTGAAGATTTTGAGTAAGCAAAACTCTGTAAAAATGGCAATTTTGGTCACTGTGAGGGTTTAAAAAGTGGTTATTCAACATGAGACCCGATCCAAAAGACATTTTGAATCTTTTTGGTAGAGTCCAAAAAAAAAATTTTCTGATGAAAACGATGACCCCGGACCAGTCGAACGTTGAAAAAATGGTCAATATTGATGAAATTTTTACATTTAATCTTTTGACTTTAAATGACGGTTGAATGTGAATTATTACTTTTTCAACTAAAATAAGTGTGTTTAAAGTCATTTCTGTGCCTGAAATTGGTCAAAATTTATGATTTTGAGTAAGCAAAACTCTGTAAAAATGGCAATTTTGGTCACTGTGTGGGTTTAAAAAGTGGTTATTCAACATGAGGCCCGATCCAAAAGACATTTTGAATCTCTTTTGGTAGAGTCCAAAAAATCCATTTTCTGATGAAAAACGATGACCCCGGACCAGTCGAACGTTGAAAAAATGGTCAATATTGATGACATTTTAACATTTAATCTTTTGACTTTAAATGACGGTTGGATGTGAATTATTACTTTTTCAACTAAAATAAGTGTGTTTAAAGTCATTTCTGTGGCCTGAAATTGGTCAAAATTTAAGATTTTGAGTAAGCAAAACTCTGTAAAAATGGCAATTTGGTCACTGTGAGGGTTTAAAAAGTGTTATTCAACATGAGGCCCGATCCAAATGACATTTTGAATCATTTTTGGTAGAGTCCAAAAAAATCAATTTCTGATGAAAAACGATGACCCCGGACCAGTCGAACGTTGAAAAAATGGTCAATATTGATGAAATGTTTACATTTAATCTTTTGACTTTAAATGACAGTTGGATGTGAATTATTACTTTTTCAACTAAAATAAGTGTGTTTAAAGTCATTTCTGTGCCTGAAAGTGGTCAAAATTGAAGATTTTGAGTAAGCAAAACTCTGTAAAAATGGCAATTTTGGTCACTGTGAGGGTTTAAAAAGTGGTTATTCAACATGAGACCCGATCCAAAAGACATTTTGAATCATTTTTGGTAGAGTCCAAAAATCAATTTTCTGATGAAAAACGATGACCCCGGACCAGTCGAACGTTGAAAAAATGGTCAATATTGATGACATTTTAACATTTAATCTTTTGACTTTTAAATGACGGTTGGATGTGAATTATTACTTTTTCAACTAAAATAAGTGTGTTTAAAGTCATTTCTGTGCCTGAAATTGGTCAAAATTGAAGTTTTTGAGTAAGCAAAACTCTGTAAAAATGGCAATTTTGGTCACTGTGAGGGTTTAAAAGTGGTTATTCAACATGGAGGCCCGATCCAAATGACATTTTGAATCATTTTTGGTAGAGTCCAAAAAATCAATTTTCTGATGAAAAACGATGACCCCGGACCAGTCGAACGTTGAAAAAATGGTCAATATTGATGAAATTTTAACATTTAATCTTTTGACTTTAAATGACGGTTGGATGTGAATTATTACTTTTTCAACTAAAACAAGTGTGTTTAAAGTCATTTCTGTGCCTGAAATTGGTCAAAATTTAAAGATTTTGAGTAAGCAAAACTCTGTAAAAATTGAAATTTTGGTCACTGTGAGGGTTTAAAAAGTGGTTATTCAACATGAGACCCGATCCAAAAGACATTTTGAATCTTTTTTGGTAGAGTCCAAAAAATCCATTTTCTGATGAAAAACGATGACCCCGGACCAGTCGAACGTTTGAAAAAATGGTAAATATTGATGAAATTTTAACATTTAATCTTTTGACTTTAAATGACGGTTGGATGTGATATTACTTTTTCAACTAAAATAAGTGTGTTTAAAGTCATTTCTGTGCCTGAAATTGGTCAAAATTGAAGATTTTGAGTAAGCAAAACTCTGTAAAAATGGCAATTTTGGTCACTGTGAGGGTTTAAAAAGTAGTTATTCAACATGAGGCCCGATCCAAATGACATTTTGAATCATTTTTTGGTAGAGTCCCAAAAATTAATTTTCTGATGAAAAACGATGACCCCGGACCAGTCGAACGTTGAAAAAATGGTCAATATTGATGAAATTTTAACATTTAATCTTTTGACTTTAAATGACAGTTGGATGTGAATTATTACTTTTTCAACTAAAATAAGTGTGTTTTAAAGTCATTTCTGTGCCTGAAATTGGTCAAAATTGAAGATTTTGAGTAAGCAAAACTCTGTAAAAATGGCAATTTTGGTCACTGTGAGGTTTAAAAAGTGGTTATTCAACATGAGACCCGATCCAAAAGACATTTTGAATCTTTTTTGGTAGAGTCCAAAAAAACATTTTCGATGAAAAACGATGACCCCGGACCAGTCGAACGTTGAAAAAATGGTCAATATTGATGAAATTTTTACATTTAATCTTTTGACTTTAAATGACGGTTGAATGTGAATTATTACTTTTTCAACTAAAATAAGTGTGTTTAAAGTCATTTCTGTGCCTGAAATTGGTCAAAATTTATGATTTTGAGTAAGCAAAACTCTGTAAAAATGGCAATTTTGGTCACTGTGAGGGTTTAAAAAAGTGGTTATTCAACATGAGGCCCGATCCAAAAGACATTTTGAATCTCTTTTGGTAGAGTCCAAAAAATCCATTTTCTGATGAAAAACGATGACCCCGGACCAGTCGAACGTTGAAAAAATGGTCAATATTGATGACATTTTAACATTTAATCTTTTGACTTTAAATGACGGTTGGATGTGAATTATTACTTTTTCAACTAAATAAGTGTGTTTAAAGTCATTTCTGTGCTGAAATTGGTCAAAATTGAAGATTTTGAGTAAGCAAAACTCTGTAAAAATGGCAATTTTGGTCACTGTGAGGGTTTAAAAAGTGGTTATTCAACATGAGGCCCGATCCAAAAGACATTTTGAATCTTTTTTGGTAGAGTCCAAAAAATCAATTTTCTGATGAAAACGATGACCCCGGACCAGTCGAACGTTGAAAAAATGGTCAATATTGATGACATTTTAACATTTAATCTTTTGACTTTAAATGACGGTTGGATGTGAATTATTACTTTTTCAACTAAAATAAGTGTGTTTAAAGTCATTTCTGTGCTGAAATTGGTCAAAATTGGAAGTTTTTGAGTAAGCAAAACTCTGTAAAAATGGCAATTTTGGTCACTGTGAGGGTTTAAAAGTGGTTATTCAACATGAGGCCCGATCCAAATGACATTTTGAATCATTTTTGGTAGAGTCCAAAAAATCAATTTTCTGATGAAAAACGATGACCCCGGACCAGTCGAACGTTGAAAAAATGGTCAATATTGATGAAATTTTAACATTTAATCTTTTGACTTTAAATGACGGTTGGATGTGAATTATTACTTTTTCAACTAAAACAAGTGTGTTTAAAGTCATTTCTGTGCCTGAAATTGGTCAAAATTTAAAGATTTTGAGTAAGCAAAACTCTGTAAAAATTGAAATTTTGGTCACTGTGAGGGTTTAAAAAGTGGTTATTCAACATGAGACCCGATCCAAAAGACATTTTGAATCTTTTTTGGTAGAGTCCAAAAAATCCATTTTCTGATGAAAAACGATGACCCCGGACCAGTCGAACGTTGAAAAAATGGTAAATATTGATGAAATTTTAACATTTAATCTTTTGACTTTAAATGACGGTTGGATGTGAATTATTACTTTTTCAACTAAAATAAGTGTGTTTAAAGTCATTTCTGTGCCTGAAATTGGTCAAAATTGAAGATTTTGAGTAAGCAAAACTCTGTAAAAATGGCAATTTTGGTCACTGTGAGGGTTTAAAAAGTAGTTATTCAACATGAGGCCCGATCCAAATGACATTTTGAATCATTTTTGGTAGAGTCCCAAAAATTAATTTTCTGATGAAAAACGATGACCCCGGACCAGTCGAACGTTGAAAAAATGGTCAATATTGATGAAATTTTAACATTTAATCTTTTGACTTTAAATGACAGTTGGATGTGAATTATTACTTTTTCAACTAAAATAAGTGTGTTTAAAGTCATTTCTGTGCCTGAAATTGGTCAAAATTGAAGATTTTGAGTAAGCAAAACTCTGTAAAAATGGCAATTTTGGTCACTGTGAGGGTTTAAAAAGTGGTTATTCAACATGAGACCCGATCCAAAAGACATTTTGAATCTTTTTTGGTAGAGTCCAAAAAAACATTTTCTGATGAAAAACGATGACCCCGGACCAGTCGAACGTTGAAAAAATGGTCAATATTGATGAAATTTTTACATTTAATCTTTTGACTTTAAATGACGGTTGAATGTGAATTATTACTTTTTCAACTAAAATAAGTGTGTTTAAAGTCATTTCTGTGCCTGAAATTGGTCAAAATTTATGATTTTGAGTAAGCAAAACTCTGTAAAAATGGCAATTTTGGTCACTGTGAGGGTTTAAAAAGTGGTTATTCAACATGAGGCCCGATCCAAAAGACATTTTGAATCTCTTTTGGTAGAGTCCAAAAAATCCATTTTCTGATGAAAAACGATGACCCCGGACCAGTCGAACGTTGAAAAAATGGTCAATATTGATGACATTTTAACATTTAATCTTTTGACTTTAAATGACGGTTGGATGTGAATTATTACTTTTTCAACTAAAATAAGTGTGTTTAAAGTCATTTCTGTGCCTGAAATTGGTCAAAATTGAAGATTTTGAGTAAGCAAAACTCTGTAAAAATGGCAATTTTGGTCACTGTGAGGGTTTAAAAAGTGGTTATTCAACATGAGGCCCGATCCAAAAGACATTTTGAATCTTTTTTGGTAGAGTCCAAAAAATCCATTTTCTGATGAAAAACGATGACCCCGGACCAGTTGAACGTTGAAAAAATGGTCAATATTGATGAAATTTTAACATTTAATCTTTTGACTTTAAATGACGGTTGGATGTGAATTATTACTTTTTCAACTAAAATAAGTGTGTTTAAAGTCATTTCTGTGCCTGAAATTGGTCAAAATTTAAGATTTTGAGTAAGCAAAACTGTGTAAAAATGGCAATTTTGGTCACTGTGAGGGTTTAAAAAGTGGTTATTCAACATGAGGCCCGATCCAAATGACATTTTGAATCATTTTTGGTAGAGTCCAAAAAAATCAATTTTCTGATGAAAAACGATGACCCCGGACCAGTCGAACGTTGAAAAAATGGTCAATATTGATGAAATGTTTACATTTAATCTTTTGACTTTAAATGACAGTTGGATGTGAATTATTACTTTTTCAACTAAAATAAGTGTGTTTAAAGTCATTTCTGTGCCTGAAAGTGGTCAAAATTGAAGATTTTGAGTAAGCAAAACTCTGTAAAAATGGCAATTTTGGTCACTGTGAGGGTTTAAAAAGTGGTTATTCAACATGAGACCCGATCCAAAAGACATTTTGAATCATTTTTGGTAGAGTCCAAAAAATCAATTTTCTGATGAAAAACGATGACCCCGGACCAGTCGAACGTTGAAAAAATGGTCAATATTGATGACATTTTAACATTTAATCTTTTGACTTTAAATGACGGTTGGATGTGAATTATTACTTTTTCAACTAAAATAAGTGTGTTTAAAGTCATTTCTGTGCCTGAAATTGGTCAAAATGTAAGATTTTGAGTAAGCAAAACTCTGTAAAAATGGCAATTTTGGTCACTGTGAGGGTTTAAAAAGTGGTTATTCAACATGAGGCCCAATCCAAATGACATTTTGAATCATTTTTGGTAGAGTCCAAAAAATCAATTTTCTGATGAAAAACGATGACCCCGGACCAGTCGAACGTTGAAAAAATGGTCAATATTGATGAAATTTTAACATTTAATCTTTTGACTTTAAATGACGGTTGGATGTGAATTATTACTTTTTCAACTAAAATAAGTGTGTTTAAAGTCATTTCTGTGCCTGAAATTGGTCAAAATTGAAGATTTTGAGTAAGCAAAACTCTGTAAAAATGGCAATTTTGGTCACTGTGAGGGTTTAAAAAGTGGTTATTCAACATGAGGCCCGATCCAAATGACATTTTGAATCATTTTTGGTAGAGTCCAAAAAATCAATTTTCTGATGAAAAACGATGACCCCGGACCAGTCGAACGTTGAAAAAATGGTCAATATTGATGAAATTTTAACATTTAATCTTTTGACTTTAAATGACGGTTGGATGTGAATTATTACTTTTTCAACTAAAATAAGTGTGTTTAAAGTCATTTCTGTGCCTGAAATTGGTCAAAATGTAAGATTTTGAGTAAGCAAAACTCTGTAAAAATGGCAATTTTGGTCACTGTGAGGGTTTAAAAAGTGGTTATTCAACATGAGGCCCGATCCAAAAGACATTTTGAATCTCTTTTGGTAGAGTCCAAAAAATCCATTTTCTGATGAAAAACGATGACCCCGGACCAGTCGAACGTTGAAAAAATGGTCAATATTGATGAAATTTTAACATTTAATCTTTTGACTTTAAATGACGGTTGGATGTGAATTATTACTTTTTCAACTAAAATAAGTGTGTTTAAAGTAATTTCTGTGCCTGAAAGTGGTCAAAATTGAAGATTTTGAGTAAGCAAAACTCTGTAAAAATGGCAATTTTGGTCACTGTGAGGGTTAAAAAAGTGGTTATTCAACATGAGGCCCGATCCAAATGACATTTTGAATCATTTTTGATAGAGTCCAAAAAATCAATTTTCTGATGAAAAACGATGACCCCGGACCAGTCGAACGTTGAAAAAATGGTCAATATTGATGAAATTTTAACATTTAATCTTTTGACTTTAAATGACGGTTGGATGTGAATTATTACTTTTTCAACTAAAATAAGTGTGTTTAAAGTCATTTCTGTGCCTGAAATTGGTCAAAATGTAAGATTTTGAGTAAGCAAAACTCTGTAAAAATGGCAATTTTGGTCACTGTGAGGGTTTAAAAAGTGGTTATTCAACATGAGGCCCGATCCAAAAGACATTTTGAATCTCTTTTGGTAGAGTCCAAAAAATCCATTTTCTGATGAAAAACGATGACCCCGGACCAGTCGAACGTTGAAAAAATGGTCAATATTGATGAAATTTTAACATTTAATCTTTTGACTTTAAATGACGGTTGGATGTGAATTATTACTTTTTCAACTAAAATAAGTGTGTTTAAAGTAATTTCTGTGCCTGAAAGTGGTCAAAATTGAAGATTTTGAGTAAGCAAAACTCTGTAAAAATGGCAATTTTGGTCACTGTGAGGGTTAAAAAAGTGGTTATTCAACATGAGGCCCGATCCAAATGACATTTTGAATCATTTTTGATAGAGTCCAAAAAATCAATTTTCTGATGAAAAACGATGACCCCGGACCAGTCGAACGTTGAAAAAATGGTCAATATTGATGAAATTTTAACATTTAATCTTTTGACTTTAAATGACGGTTGGATGTGAATTATTACTTTTTCAACTAAAATAAGTGTGTTTAAAGTCATTTCTGTGCCTGAAATTGGTCAAAATTGAAGATTTTGAGTAAGCAAAACTCTGTAAAAATGGCAATTTTGGTCACTGTGAGGGTTTAAAAAGTGGTTATTCAACATGAGGCCCGATCCAAAAGACATTTTGAATCTTTTTTGGTAGAGTCCAAAAAATCCATTTTCTGATGAAAAACGATGACCCCGGACCAGTCGAACGTTGAAAAAATGGTCAATATTGATGAAATTTTAACATTTAATCTTTTGACTTTAAATGACGGTTGGATGTGAATTATTACTTTTTCAACTAAAATAAGTGTGTTTAAAGTCATTTCTGTGCCTGAAATTGGTCAAAATTTAAGATTTTGAGTAAGCAAAACTCTGTAAAAATGGCAATTTTGGTCACTGTGAGGGTTTAAAAAGTGGTTATTCAACATGAGGCCCGATCCAAAAGACATTTTGAATCTCTTTTGGTAGAGTCCAAAAAATCCATTTTCTGATGAAAAACGATGACCCCGGACCAGTCGAACGTTGAAAAAATGGTCAATATTGATGAAATTTTAACATTTAATCTTTTGACTTTAAATGGCGGTTGGATGTGAATTATTACTTTTTCAACTAAAATAAGTGTGTTTAAAGTCATTTCTGTGCCTGAAATTGGTCAAAATTGAAGATTTTGAGTAAGCAAAACTCTGTAAAAATGGCAATTTTGGTCACTGTGAGTTTAAAAAGTGGTTATTCAACATGAGGCCCGATCCAAATGACATTTTGAATCATTTTTGGTAGAGTCCAAAAAATCAATTTTCTGATGAAAAACGATGACCCCGGACCAGTCGAACGTTGAAAAAATGGTCAATATTGATGAAATTTTAACATTTAATCTTTTGACTTTAAATGACGGTTGGATGTGAATTATTACTTTTTCAACTAAAATAAGTGTGTTTAAAGTCCTTTCTGTGCCTGAAATTGGTCAAAATTGAAGATTTTGAGTAAGCAAAACTCTGTAAAAATGGCAATTTTGGTCACTGTGAGGGTTTAAAAAGTGGTTATTCAACATGAGGCCCGATCCAAATGACACTTTGAATCATTTTTGGTAGAGTCCAAAAAATCAATTTTCTGATGAAAAACGATGACCAGTCGAACGTTGAAAAAATGGTCAATATTGATGAAATGTTTACATTTAATCTTTTGACTTTAAATGACAGTTGGATGTGAATTATTACTTTTTCAACTAAAATAAGTGTGTTTAAAGTCATTTCTGTGCCTGAAAGTGGTCAAAATTGAAGATTTTGAGTAAGCAAAACTCTGTAAAAATGGCAATTTTGGTCACTGTGAGGGTTTAAAAAGTGGTTATTCAACATGAGGCCCGATCCAAAAGACATTTTGAATCTCTTTTGGTAGAGTCCAAAAAATCCATTTTCTGATGAAAAACGATGACCCCGGACCAGTCGAACGTTGAAAAAATGGTCAATATTGATGAAATTTTAACATTTAATCTTTTGACTTTAAATGGCGGTTGGATGTGAATTATTACTTTTTCAACTAAAATAAGTGTGTTTAAAGTCATTTCTGTGCCTGAAATTGGTCAAAATTGAAGATTTTGAGTAAGCAAAACTCTGTAAAAATGGCAATTTTGGTCACTGTGAGTTTAAAAAGTGGTTATTCAACATGAGGCCCGATCCAAATGACATTTTGAATCATTTTTGGTAGAGTCCAAAAAATCAATTTTCTGATGAAAAACGATGACCCCGGACCAGTCGAACGTTGAAAAAATGGTCAATATTGATGAAATTTTAACATTTAATCTTTTGACTTTAAATGACGGTTGGATGTGAATTATTACTTTTTCAACTAAAATAAGTGTGTTTAAAGTCCTTTCTGTGCCTGAAATTGGTCAAAATTGAAGATTTTGAGTAAGCAAAACTCTGTAAAAATGGCAATTTTGGTCACTGTGAGGGTTTAAAAAGTGGTTATTCAACATGAGACCCGATCCAAAAAACATTTTGAATCTTTTTTGGTAGAGTCCAAAAAATCCATTTTCTGATGAAAAACGATGACCCCGGACCAGTCGAACGTTGAAAAAATGGTCAATATTGATGACATTTTTACACTTAATCTTTTGACTTGAAATGACGGTTGGATGTGAATTATTACTTTTTCAACTAAAATAAGTGTGTTTAAAGTCATTTCTGTGCCTGAAATTGGTCAAAATTTAAGATTTTGAGTAAGCAAAACTCTGTAAAAATGGCAATTTTGGTCACTGTGAGGGTTTAAAAAGTGGTTATTCAACATGAGACCCGATCCAAAAGACATTTTGAATCTTTTTTGGTAGAGTCCAAAAAATCAATTTTCTGATGAAAAACGATGACCCCGGACCAGTCGAACGTTGAAAAAATGGTCAATATTGATGAAATTTTCACATTTAATCTTTTGACTTTAAATGACGGTTGGATGTGAATTATTACTTTTTCAACTAAAATAAGTGTGTTTAAAGTCATTTCTGTGCCTGAAATTGGTCAAAATTGAAGATTTTGAGTAAGCAAAACTCTGTAAAAATGGCAATTTTGGTCACTGTGAGGGTTTAAAAAGTGGTTATTCAACATGAGACCCGATCCAAAAGACATTTTGAATCTTTTTTGGTAGAGTCCAAAAAATCAATTTTCTGATGAAAAACGATGACCCCGGACCAGTCGAACGTTGAAAAAATGGTCAATATTGATGAAATTTTAACATTTAATCTTTTGACTTTAAATGACGGTTGGATGTGAATTATTACTTTTTCAACTAAAATAAGTGTGTTTAAAGTCATTTCTGTGCCTGAAATTGGTCAAAATTGAAGATTTTGAGTAAGCAAAACTCTGTAAAAATTGCAATTTTGGTCACTGTGAGGGTTTAAAAAGTGGTTATTCAACATGAGGCCCGATCCAAATGACATTTTGAATCATTTTTGGTAGAGTCCAAAAAATTAATTTTCTGATGAAAAACGATGACCCCGGACCAGTCGAACGTTGAAAAAATGGTCAATATTGATGAAATTTTAACATTTAATCTTTTGACTTTAAATGACGGTTGGATGTGAATTATTACTTTTTCAACTAAAATAAGTGTGTTTAAAGTCATTTCTGTGCCTGAAATTGGTCAAAATTGAAGATTTTGAGTAAGCAAAACTCTGTAAAAATGGCAATTTTGGTCACTGTGAGGGTTTAAAAAGTGGTTATTCAACATGAGGCCCGATCCAAATGACATTTTGAAACATTTTTGGTAGAGTCCAAAAAATCAATTTTCTGATGAAAAACGATGACCCCGGACCAGTCGAACGTTGAAAAAATGGTCAATATTGATGAAATTTTTACATTTAATCTTTTGACTTTAAATGACGGTTGGATGTGAATTATTACTTTTTCAACTAAAATAAGTGTGTTTAAAGTCATTTCTGTGCCTGAAATTGGTCAAAATTTAAGATTTTGAGTAAGCAAAACTCTGTAAAAATGGCAATTTTGGTCACTGTGAGGGTTTAAAAAGTGGTTATTCAACATGAGGCCCGATCCAAAAGACATTTTGAATCTTTTTTGGTAGAGTCCAAAAAATCCATTTTCTGATGAAAAACGATGACCCCGGACCAGTGGAACGTTGAAAAAATGGTCAATATTGATGAAATTTTAACATTTAATCTTTTGACTTTAAATGACGGTTGGATGTGAATTATTACTTTTTCAACTAAAATAAGTGTGTTTAAAGTAATTTCTGTGCCTGAAAGTGGTCAAAATTGAAGATTTTGAGTAAGCAAAACTCTGTAAAAATGGCAATTTTGGTCACTGTGAGGGTTTAAAAAGTGGTTATTCAACATGAGGCCCGATCCAAATGACATTTTGAATCATTTTTGGTAGAGTCCAAAAAATCAATTTTCTGATGAAAAACGATGACCCCGGACCAGTCGAACGTTGAAAAAAATGGTCAATATTGATGAAATTTTTACATTTAATCTTTTGACTTTAAATGACGGTTGGATGTGAATTATTACTTTTTCAACTAAAATAAGTGTGTTTAAAGTCATTTCTGTGCCTGAAATTGGTCAAAATTGAAGATTTTGAGTAAGCAAAACTCTGTAAAAATGGCAATTTTGGTCACTGTGAGGGTTTAAAAAGTGGTTATTCAACATGAGGCCCGATCCAAAAGACATTTTGAATCTTTTTTGGTAGAGTCCAAAAAATCCATTTTCTGATGAAAAACGATGACCCCGGACCAGTCGAACGTTGAAAAAATGGTCAATATTGATGAAATTTTAACATTTAATCTTTTGACTTTAAATGACGGTTGGATGTGAATTATTACTTTTTCAACTAAAATAAGTGTGTTTAAAGTCATTTCTGTGCCTGAAATTGGTCAAAATTGAAGATTTTGAGTAAGCAAAACTCTGTAAAAATGGCAATTTTGGTCACTGTGAGGGTTTAAAAAGTGGTTATTCAACATGAGACCCGATCCAAAAGACATTTTGAATCTTTTTTGGTAGAGTCCAAAAAATCCATTTTCTGATGAAAAACGATGACCCCGGACCAGTCGAACGTTGAAAAAATGGTAAATATTGATGAAATTTTAACATTTAATCTTTTGACTTTAAATGACGGTTGGATGTGAATTATTACTTTTTCAACTAAAATAAGTGTGTTTAAAGTCATTTCTGTGCCTGAAATTGGTCAAAATTGAAGATTTTGAGTAAGCAAAACTCTGTAAAAATGGCAATTTTGGTCACTGTGAGGGTTTAAAAAGTGGTTATTCAACATGAGGCCCGATCCAAATGACATTTTGAATCATTTTTGGTAGAGTCCAAAAAATTAATTTTCTGATGAAAAACGATGACCCCGGACCAGTCGAACGTTGAAAAAATGGTCAATATTGATGAAATTTTAACATTTAATCTTTTGACTTTAAATGACAGTTGGATGTGAATTATTACTTTTTCAACTAAAATAAGTGTGTTTAAAGTCATTTCTGTGCCTGAAATTCGTCAAAATTGAAGATTTTGAGTAAGCAAAACTCTGTAAAAATGGCAATTTTGGTCACTGTGAGGGTTTAAAAAGTGGTTATTCAACATGAGACCCGATCCAAAAGACATTTTGAATCATTTTTGGTAGAGTCCAAAAAAATCAATTTTCTGATGAAAAACGATGACCCCGGACCAGTCGAACGTTGAAAAAATGGTCAATGTTGATGAAATTTTTACATTTAATCTTTTGACTTTAAATGACGGTTGAATGTGAATTATTACTTTTTCAACTAAAATAAGTGTGTTTAAAGTCATTTCTGTGCCTGAAATTGGTCAAAATTTAAGATTTTGAGTAAGCAAAACTCTGTAAAAATGGCAATTTTGGTCACTGTGAGGGTTTAAAAAGTGGTTATTCAACATGAGGCCCGATCCAAAAGACATTTTGAATCTCTTTTGGTAGAGTCCAAAAAATCCATTTTCTGATGAAAAACGATGACCCCGGACCAGTCGAACGTTGAAAAAATGGTCAATATTGATGACATTTTAACATTTAATCTTTTGACTTTAAATGACGGTTGGATGTGAATTATTACTTTTTCAACTAAAATAAGTGTGTTTAAAGTCATTTCTGTGCCTGAAATTGGTCAAAATTGAAGATTTTGAGTAAGCAAAACTCTGTAAAAATTGCAATTTTGGTCACTGTGAGGGTTTAAAAAGTGGTTATTCAACATGAGGCCCGATCCAAATGACATTTTGAATCATTTTTGGTAGAGTCCAAAAAATTAATTTTCTGATGAAAAACGATGACCCCGGACCAGTCGAACGTTGAAAAAATGGTCAATATTGATGAAATTTTAACATTTAATCTTTTGACTTTAAATGACGGTTGGATGTGAATTATTACTTTTTCAACTAAAATAAGTGTGTTTAAAGTCATTTCTGTGCCTGAAATTGGTCAAAATTGAAGATTTTGAGTAAGCAAAACTCTGTAAAAATGGCAATTTTGGTCACTGTGAGGGTTTAAAAAGTGGTTATTCAACATGAGACCCGATCCAAAAGACATTTTGAATCTTTTTTGGTAGAGTCCAAAAAATCAATTTTCTGATGAAAAACGATGACCCCGGACCAGTCGAACGTTGAAAAAATGGTCAATATTGATGAAATTTTTACATTTAATCTTTTGACTTTAAATGACGGTTGGATGTGAATTATTACTTTTTCAACTAAAATAAGTGTGTTTAAAGTCATTTCTGTGCCTGAAATTGGTCAAAATTTAAGATTTTGAGTAAGCAAAACTCTGTAAAAATGGCAATTTTGGTCACTGTGAGGGTTTAAAAAGTGGTTATTCAACATGAGGCCCGATCCAAAAGACATTTTGAATCTCTTTTGGTAGAGTCCAAAAAATCCATTTTCTGATGAAAAACGATGACCCCGGACCAGTCGAACGTTGAAAAAATGGTCAATATTGATGAAATTTTAACATTTAATCTTTTGACTTTAAATGGCGGTTGGATGTGAATTATTACTTTTTCAACTAAAATAAGTGTGTTTAAAGTCATTTCTGTGCCTGAAATTGGTCAAAATTGAAGATTTTGAGTAAGCAAAACTCTGTAAAAATGGCAATTTTGGTCACTGTGAGGGTTTAAAAAGTGGTTATTCAACATGAGGCCCGATCCAAAAGACATTTTGAATCTTTTTTGGTAGAGTCCAAAAAATCAATTTTCTGATGAAAAACGATGACCCCGGACCAGTCGAACGTTGAAAAAATGGTCAATATTGATGAAATTTTAACATTTAATCTTTTGACTTTAAATGACGGTTGGATGTGAATTATTACTTTTTCAACTAAAATAAGTGTGTTTAAAGTAATTTCTGTGCCTGAAAGTGGTCAAAATTGAAGATTTTGAGTAAGCAAAACTCTGTAAAAATGGCAATTTTGGTCACTGTGAGGGTTTAAAAAGTGGTTATTCAACATGAGGCCCGATCCAAATGACATTTTGAATCATTTTTGGTAGAGTCCAAAAAATCAATTTTCTGATGAAAAACGATGACCCCGGACCAGTCGAACGTTGAAAAAAATGGTCAATATTGATGAAATTTTTACATTTAATCTTTTGACTTTAAATGACGGTTGGATGTGAATTATTACTTTTTCAACTAAAATAAGTGTGTTTAAAGTCATTTCTGTGCCTGAAATTGGTCAAAATTGAAGATTTTGAGTAAGCAAAACTCTGTAAAAATGGCAATTTTGGTCACTGTGAGGGTTTAAAAAGTGGTTATTCAACATGAGGCCCGATCCAAAAGACATTTTGAATCTTTTTTGGTAGAGTCCAAAAAATCCATTTTCTGATGAAAAACGATGACCCCGGACCAGTCGAACGTTGAAAAAATGGTCAATATTGATGAAATTTTAACATTTAATCTTTTGACTTTAAATGACGGTTGGATGTGAATTATTACTTTTTCAACTAAAATAAGTGTGTTTAAAGTCATTTCTGTGCCTGAAATTGGTCAAAATTGAAGATTTTGAGTAAGCAAAACTCTGTAAAAATGGCAATTTTGGTCACTGTGAGGGTTTAAAAAGTGGTTATTCAACATGAGGCCCGATCCAAAAGACATTTTGAATCTTTTTTGGTAGAGTCCAAAAAATCAATTTTCTGATGAAAAACGATGACCCCGGACCAGTCGAACGTTGAAAAAATGGTCAATATTGATGAAATTTTAACATTTAATCTTTTGACTTTAAATGACGGTTGGATGTGAATTATTACTTTTTCAACTAAAATAAGTGTGTTTAAAGTAATTTCTGTGCCTGAAAGTGGTCAAAATTGAAGATTTTGAGTAAGCAAAACTCTGTAAAAATGGCAATTTTGGTCACTGTGAGGGTTTAAAAAGTGGTTATTCAACATGAGGCCCGATCCAAATGACATTTTGAATCATTTTTGGTAGAGTCCAAAAAATCAATTTTCTGATGAAAAACGATGACCCCGGACCAGTCGAACGTTGAAAAAAATGGTCAATATTGATGAAATTTTTACATTTAATCTTTTGACTTTAAATGACGGTTGGATGTGAATTATTACTTTTTCAACTAAAATAAGTGTGTTTAAAGTCATTTCTGTGCCTGAAATTGGTCAAAATTGAAGATTTTGAGTAAGCAAAACTCTGTAAAAATGGCAATTTTGGTCACTGTGAGGGTTTAAAAAGTGGTTATTCAACATGAGACCCGATCCAAAAGACATTTTGAATCTTTTTTGGTAGAGTCCAAAAAATCCATTTTCTGATGAAAAACGATGACCCCGGACCAGTCGAACGTTGAAAAAATGGTAAATATTGATGAAATTTTAACATTTAATCTTTTGACTTTAAATGACAGTTGGATGTGAATTATTACTTTTTCAACTAAAATAAGTGTGTTTAAAGTCATTTCTGTGCCTGAAATTCGTCAAAATTGAAGATTTTGAGTAAGCAAAACTCTGTAAAAATGGCAATTTTGGTCACTGTGAGGGTTTAAAAAGTGGTTATTCAACATGAGACCCGATCCAAAAGACATTTTGAATCATTTTTGGTAGAGTCCAAAAAAATCAATTTTCTGATGAAAAACGATGACCCCGGACCAGTCGAACGTTGAAAAAATGGTCAATGTTGATGAAATTTTTACATTTAATCTTTTGACTTTAAATGACGGTTGAATGTGAATTATTACTTTTTCAACTAAAATAAGTGTGTTTAAAGTCATTTCTGTGCCTGAAATTGGTCAAAATTTAAGATTTTGAGTAAGCAAAACTCTGTAAAAATGGCAATTTTGGTCACTGTGAGGGTTTAAAAAGTGGTTATTCAACATGAGGCCCGATCCAAAAGACATTTTGAATCTCTTTTGGTAGAGTCCAAAAAATCCATTTTCTGATGAAAAACGATGACCCCGGACCAGTCGAACGTTGAAAAAATGGTCAATATTGATGACATTTTAACATTTAATCTTTTGACTTTAAATGACGGTTGGATGTGAATTATTACTTTTTCAACTAAAATAAGTGTGTTTAAAGTCATTTCTGTGCCTGAAATTGGTCAAAATTGAAGATTTTGAGTAAGCAAAACTCTGTAAAAATTGCAATTTTGGTCACTGTGAGGGTTTAAAAAGTGGTTATTCAACATGAGGCCCGATCCAAATGACATTTTGAATCATTTTTGGTAGAGTCCAAAAAATTAATTTTCTGATGAAAAACGATGACCCCGGACCAGTCGAACGTTGAAAAAATGGTCAATATTGATGAAATTTTAACATTTAATCTTTTGACTTTAAATGACGGTTGGATGTGAATTATTACTTTTTCAACTAAAATAAGTGTGTTTAAAGTCATTTCTGTGCCTGAAATTGGTCAAAATTGAAGATTTTGAGTAAGCAAAACTCTGTAAAAATGGCAATTTTGGTCACTGTGAGGGTTTAAAAAGTGGTTATTCAACATGAGACCCGATCCAAAAGACATTTTGAATCTTTTTTGGTAGAGTCCAAAAAATCAATTTTCTGATGAAAAACGATGACCCCGGACCAGTCGAACGTTGAAAAAATGGTCAATATTGATGAAATTTTTACATTTAATCTTTTGACTTTAAATGACGGTTGGATGTGAATTATTACTTTTTCAACTAAAATAAGTGTGTTTAAAGTCATTTCTGTGCCTGAAATTGGTCAAAATTTAAGATTTTGAGTAAGCAAAACTCTGTAAAAATGGCAATTTTGGTCACTGTGAGGGTTTAAAAAGTGGTTATTCAACATGAGGCCCGATCCAAAAGACATTTTGAATCTCTTTTGGTAGAGTCCAAAAAATCCATTTTCTGATGAAAAACGATGACCCCGGACCAGTCGAACGTTGAAAAAATGGTCAATATTGATGAAATTTTAACATTTAATCTTTTGACTTTAAATGGCGGTTGGATGTGAATTATTACTTTTTCAACTAAAATAAGTGTGTTTAAAGTCATTTCTGTGCCTGAAATTGGTCAAAATTGAAGATTTTGAGTAAGCAAAACTCTGTAAAAATGGCAATTTTGGTCACTGTGAGGGTTTAAAAAGTGGTTATTCAACATGAGGCCCGATCCAAAAGACATTTTGAATCTTTTTTGGTAGAGTCCAAAAAATCAATTTTCTGATGAAAAACGATGACCCCGGACCAGTCGAACGTTGAAAAAATGGTCAATATTGATGAAATTTTAACATTTAATCTTTTGACTTTAAATGACGGTTGGATGTGAATTATTACTTTTTCAACTAAAATAAGTGTGTTTAAAGTAATTTCTGTGCCTGAAAGTGGTCAAAATTGAAGATTTTGAGTAAGCAAAACTCTGTAAAAATGGCAATTTTGGTCACTGTGAGGGTTTAAAAAGTGGTTATTCAACATGAGGCCCGATCCAAATGACATTTTGAATCATTTTTGGTAGAGTCCAAAAAATCAATTTTCTGATGAAAAACGATGACCCCGGACCAGTCGAACGTTGAAAAAAATGGTCAATATTGATGAAATTTTTACATTTAATCTTTTGACTTTAAATGACGGTTGGATGTGAATTATTACTTTTTCAACTAAAATAAGTGTGTTTAAAGTCATTTCTGTGCCTGAAATTGGTCAAAATTGAAGATTTTGAGTAAGCAAAACTCTGTAAAAATGGCAATTTTGGTCACTGTGAGGGTTTAAAAAGTGGTTATTCAACATGAGGCCCGATCCAAAAGACATTTTGAATCTTTTTTGGTAGAGTCCAAAAAATCCATTTTCTGATGAAAAACGATGACCCCGGACCAGTCGAACGTTGAAAAAATGGTCAATATTGATGAAATTTTAACATTTAATCTTTTGACTTTAAATGACGGTTGGATGTGAATTATTACTTTTTCAACTAAAATAAGTGTGTTTAAAGTCATTTCTGTGCCTGAAATTGGTCAAAATTGAAGATTTTGAGTAAGCAAAACTCTGTAAAAATGGCAATTTTGGTCACTGTGAGGGTTTAAAAAGTGGTTATTCAACATGAGACCCGATCCAAAAGACATTTTGAATCTTTTTTGGTAGAGTCCAAAAAATCCATTTTCTGATGAAAAACGATGACCCCGGACCAGTCGAACGTTGAAAAAATGGTAAATATTGATGAAATTTTAACATTTAATCTTTTGACTTTAAATGACGGTTGGATGTGAATTATTACTTTTTCAACTAAAATAAGTGTGTTTAAAGTCATTTCTGTGCCTGAAATTGGTCAAAATTGAAGATTTTGAGTAAGCAAAACTCTGTAAAAATGGCAATTTTGGTCACTGTGAGGGTTTAAAAAGTGGTTATTCAACATGAGGCCCGATCCAAATGACATTTTGAATCATTTTTGGTAGAGTCCAAAAAATTAATTTTCTGATGAAAAACGATGACCCCGGACCAGTCGAACGTTGAAAAAATGGTCAATATTGATGAAATTTTAACATTTAATCTTTTGACTTTAAATGACAGTTGGATGTGAATTATTACTTTTTCAACTAAAATAAGTGTGTTTAAAGTCATTTCTGTGCCTGAAATTCGTCAAAATTGAAGATTTTGAGTAAGCAAAACTCTGTAAAAATGGCAATTTTGGTCACTGTGAGGGTTTAAAAAGTGGTTATTCAACATGAGACCCGATCCAAAAGACATTTTGAATCTTTTTTGGTAGAGTCCAAAAAATCAATTTTCTGATGAAAAACGATGACCCCGGACCAGTCGAACGTTGAAAAAATGGTCAATGTTGATGAAATTTTTACATTTAATCTTTTGACTTTAAATGACGGTTGAATGTGAATTATTACTTTTTCAACTAAAATAAGTGTGTTTAAAGTCATTTCTGTGCCTGGAATTGGTCAAAATTTAAGATTTTGAGTAAGCAAAACTCTGTAAAAATGGCAATTTTGGTCACTGTGAGGGTTTAAAAAGTGGTTATTCAACATGAGGCCCGATCCAAAAGACATTTTGAATCTCTTTTGGTAGAGTCCAAAAAATCCATTTTCTGATGAAAAACGATGACCCCGGACCAGTCGAACGTTGAAAAAATGGTCAATATTGATGACATTTTAACATTTAATCTTTTGACTTTAAATGACGGTTGGATGTGAATTATTACTTTTTCAACTAAAATAAGTGTGTTTAAAGTCATTTCTGTGCCTGAAATTGGTCAAAATTTAAGATTTTGAGTAAGCAAAACTCTGTAAAAATGGCAATTTTGGTCACTGTGAGGGTTTAAAAAGTGGTTATTCAACATGAGGCCCGATCCAAAAGACATTTTGAATCTCTTTTGGTAGAGTCCAAAAAATCCATTTTCTGATGAAAAACGATGACCCCGGACCAGTCGAACGTTGAAAAAATGGTCAATATTGATGAAATTTTAACATTTAATCTTTTGACTTTAAATGGCGGTTGGATGTGAATTATTACTTTTTCAACTAAAATAAGTGTGTTTAAAGTCATTTCTGTGCCTGAAATTGGTCAAAATTGAAGATTTTGAGTAAGCAAAACTCTGTAAAAATGGCAATTTTGGTCACTGTGAGGGTTTAAAAAGTGGTTATTCAACATGAGGCCCGATCCAAATGACATTTTGAATCATTTTTGGTAGAGTCCAAAAAATCAATTTTCTGATGAAAAACGATGACCCCGGACCAGTCGAACGTTGAAAAAAATGGTCAATATTGATGAAATTTTTACATTTAATCTTTTGACTTTAAATGACGGTTGGATGTGAATTATTACTTTTTCAACTAAAATAAGTGTGTTTAAAGTCATTTCTGTGCCTGAAATTGGTCAAAATTGAAGATTTTGAGTAAGCAAAACTCTGTAAAAATGGCAATTTTGGTCACTGTGAGGGTTTAAAAAGTGGTTATTCAACATGAGGCCCGATCCAAAAGACATTTTGAATCTTTTTTGGTAGAGTCCAAAAAATCAATTTTCTGATGAAAAACGATGACTCCGGACCAGTCGAACGTTGAAAAAATGGTCAATATTGATGAAATTTTAACATTTAATCTTTTGACTTTAAATGACGGTTGGATGTGAATTATTACTTTTTCAACTAAAATAAGTGTGTTTAAAGTCATTTCTGTGCCTGAAATTGGTCAAAATGTAAGATTTTGAGTAAGCAAAACTCTGTAAAAATGGCAATTTTGGTCACTGTGAGGGTTTAAAAAGTGGTTATTCAACATGAGGCCCGATCCAAATGACATTTTGAATCATTTTTGGTAGAGTCCAAAAAATCAATTTTCTGATGAAAAACGATGACCCCGGACCAGTCGAACGTTGAAAAAAATGGTCAATATTGATGAAATTTTTACATTTAATCTTTTGACTTTAAATGACGGTTGGATGTGAATTATTACTTTTTCAACTAAAATAAGTGTGTTTAAAGTCATTTCTGTGCCTGAAATTGGTCAAAATTGAAGATTTTGAGTAAGCAAAACTCTGTAAAAATGGCAATTTTGGTCACTGTGAGGGTTTAAAAAGTGGTTATTCAACATGAGGCCCGATCCAAAAGACATTTTGAATCTTTTTTGGTAGAGTCCAAAAAATCCATTTTCTGATGAAAAACGATGACCCCGGACCAGTCGAACGTTGAAAAAATGGTCAATATTGATGAAATTTTAACATTTAATCTTTTGACTTTAAATGACGGTTGGATGTGAATTATTACTTTTTCAACTAAAATAAGTGTGTTTAAAGTCATTTCTGTGCCTGAAATTGGTCAAAATTGAAGATTTTGAGTAAGCAAAACTCTGTAAAAATGGCAATTTTGGTCACTGTGAGGGTTTAAAAAGTGGTTATTCAACATGAGACCCGATCCAAAAGACATTTTGAATCTTTTTTGGTAGAGTCCAAAAAATCCATTTTCTGATGAAAAACGATGACCCCGGACCAGTCGAACGTTGAAAAAATGGTAAATATTGATGAAATTTTAACATTTAATCTTTTGACTTTAAATGACGGTTGGATGTGAATTATTACTTTTTCAACTAAAATAAGTGTGTTTAAAGTCATTTCTGTGCCTGAAATTGGTCAAAATTGAAGATTTTGAGTAAGCAAAACTCTGTAAAAATGGCAATTTTGGTCACTGTGAGGGTTTAAAAAGTGGTTATTCAACATGAGGCCCGATCCAAAAGACATTTTGAATCTTTTTTGGTAGAGTCCAAAAAATCCATTTTCTGATGAAAAACGATGACCCCGGACCAGTCGAACGTTGAAAAAATGGTCAATATTGATGAAATTTTAACATTTAATCTTTTGACTTTAAATGACGGTTGGATGTGAATTATTACTTTTTCAACTAAAATAAGTGTGTTTAAAGTCATTTCTGTGCCTGAAATTGGTCAAAATTTAAGATTTTGAGTAAGCAAAACTCTGTAAAAATGGCAATTTTGGTCACTGTGAGGGTTTAAAAAGTGGTTATTCAACATGAGGCCCGATCCAAAAGACATTTTGAATCTCTTTTGGTAGAGTCCAAAAAATCCATTTTCTGATGAAAAACGATGACCCCGGACCAGTCGAACGTTGAAAAAATGGTCAATATTGATGAAATTTTAACATTTAATCTTTTGACTTTAAATGGCGGTTGGATGTGAATTATTACTTTTTCAACTAAAATAAGTGTGTTTAAAGTCATTTCTGTGCCTGAAATTGGTCAAAATTGAAGATTTTGAGTAAGCAAAACTCTGTAAAAATGGCAATTTTGGTCACTGTGAGGGTTTAAAAAGTGGTTATTCAACATGAGGCCCGATCCAAATGACATTTTGAATCATTTTTGGTAGAGTCCAAAAAATCAATTTTCTGATGAAAAACGATGACCCCGGACCAGTCGAACGTTGAAAAAAATGGTCAATATTGATGAAATTTTTACATTTAATCTTTTGACTTTAAATGACGGTTGGATGTGAATTATTACTTTTTCAACTAAAATAAGTGTGTTTAAAGTCATTTCTGTGCCTGAAATTGGTCAAAATTGAAGATTTTGAGTAAGCAAAACTCTGTAAAAATGGCAATTTTGGTCACTGTGAGGGTTTAAAAAGTGGTTATTCAACATGAGGCCCGATCCAAAAGACATTTTGAATCTTTTTTGGTAGAGTCCAAAAAATCCATTTTCTGATGAAAAACGATGACCCCGGACCAGTCGAACGTTGAAAAAATGGTCAATATTGATGAAATTTTAACATTTAATCTTTTGACTTTAAATGACGGTTGGATGTGAATTATTACTTTTTCAACTAAAATAAGTGTGTTTAAAGTCATTTCTGTGCCTGAAATTGGTCAAAATTGAAGATTTTGAGTAAGCAAAACTCTGTAAAAATGGCAATTTTGGTCACTGTGAGGGTTTAAAAAGTGGTTATTCAACATGAGACCCGATCCAAAAGACATTTTGAATCTTTTTTGGTAGAGTCCAAAAAATCCATTTTCTGATGAAAAACGATGACCCCGGACCAGTCGAACGTTGAAAAAATGGTAAATATTGATGAAATTTTAACATTTAATCTTTTGACTTTAAATGACGGTTGGATGTGAATTATTACTTTTTCAACTAAAATAAGTGTGTTTAAAGTCATTTCTGTGCCTGAAATTGGTCAAAATTGAAGATTTTGAGTAAGCAAAACTCTGTAAAAATGGCAATTTTGGTCACTGTGAGGGTTTAAAAAGTGGTTATTCAACATGAGGCCCGATCCAAAAGACATTTTGAATCTTTTTTGGTAGAGTCCAAAAAATCCATTTTCTGATGAAAAACGATGACCCCGGACCAGTCGAACGTTGAAAAAATGGTCAATATTGATGAAATTTTAACATTTAATCTTTTGACTTTAAATGACGGTTGGATGTGAATTATTACTTTTTCAACTAAAATAAGTGTGTTTAAAGTCATTTCTGTGCCTGAAATTGGTCAAAATTTAAGATTTTGAGTAAGCAAAACTCTGTAAAAATGGCAATTTTGGTCACTGTGAGGGTTTAAAAAGTGGTTATTCAACATGAGGCCCGATCCAAAAGACATTTTGAATCTCTTTTGGTAGAGTCCAAAAAATCCATTTTCTGATGAAAAACGATGACCCCGGACCAGTCGAACGTTGAAAAAATGGTCAATATTGATGAAATTTTAACATTTAATCTTTTGACTTTAAATGGCGGTTGGATGTGAATTATTACTTTTTCAACTAAAATAAGTGTGTTTAAAGTCATTTCTGTGCCTGAAATTGGTCAAAATTGAAGATTTTGAGTAAGCAAAACTCTGTAAAAATGGCAATTTTGGTCACTGTGAGGGTTTAAAAAGTGGTTATTCAACATGAGGCCCGATCCAAAAGACATTTTGAATCTTTTTTGGTAGAGTCCAAAAAATCCATTTTCTGATGAAAAACGATGACCCCGGACCAGTCGAACGTTGAAAAAATGGTCAATATTGATGAAATTTTAACATTTAATCTTTTGACTTTAAATGACGGTTGGATGTGAATTATTACTTTTTCAACTAAAATAAGTGTGTTTAAAGTAATTTCTGTGCCTGAAAGTGGTCAAAATTGAAGATTTTGAGTAAGCAAAACTCTGTAAAAATGGCAATTTTGGTCACTGTGAGGGTTTAAAAAGTGGTTATTCAACATGAGGCCCGATCCAAATGACATTTTGAATCATTTTTGGTAGAGTCCAAAAAATCAATTTTCTGATGAAAAACGATGACCCCGGACCAGTCGAACGTTGAAAAAAATGGTCAATATTGATGAAATTTTTACATTTAATCTTTTGACTTTAAATGACGGTTGGATGTGAATTATTACTTTTTCAACTAAAATAAGTGTGTTTAAAGTCATTTCTGTGCCTGAAATTGGTCAAAATTGAAGATTTTGAGTAAGCAAAACTCTGTAAAAATGGCAATTTTGGTCACTGTGAGGGTTTAAAAAGTGGTTATTCAACATGAGGCCCGATCCAAATGACATTTTGAATCATTTTTGGTAGAGTCCAAAAAATTAATTTTCTGATGAAAAACGATGACCCCGGACCAGTCGAACGTTGAAAAAATGGTCAATATTGATGAAATTTTAACATTTAATCTTTTGACTTTAAATGACAGTTGGATGTGAATTATTACTTTTTCAACTAAAATAAGTGTGTTTAAAGTCATTTCTGTGCCTGAAATTGGTCAAAATTGAAGATTTTGAGTATGCAAAACTCTGTAAAAATGGCAATTTTGGTCACTGTGAGGGTTTAAAAAGTGGTTATTCAACATGAGGCCCGATCCAAAAGACATTTTGAATCTTTTTTGGTAGAGTCCAAAAAATCCATTTTCTGATGAAAAACGATGACCCCGGACCAGTCGAACGTTGAAAAAATGGTCAATATTGATGAAATTTTAACATTTAATCTTTTGACTTTAAATGACGGTTGGATGTGAATTATTACTTTTTCAACTAAAATAAGTGTGTTTAAAGTCATTTCTGTGCCTGAAATTGGTCAAAATTTAAGATTTTGAGTAAGCAAAACTCTGTAAAAATGGCAATTTTGGTCACTGTGAGGGTTTAAAAAGTGGTTATTCAACATGAGGCCCGATCCAAAAGACATTTTGAATCTCTTTTGGTAGAGTCCAAAAAATCCATTTTCTGATGAAAAACGATGACCCCGGACCAGTCGAACGTTGAAAAAATGGTCAATATTGATGAAATTTTAACATTTAATCTTTTGACTTTAAATGGCGGTTGGATGTGAATTATTACTTTTTCAACTAAAATAAGTGTGTTTAAAGTCATTTCTGTGCCTGAAATTGGTCAAAATTGAAGATTTTGAGTAAGCAAAACTCTGTAAAAATGGCAATTTTGGTCACTGTGAGGGTTTAAAAAGTGGTTATTCAACATGAGGCCCGATCCAAAAGACATTTTGAATCTTTTTTGGTAGAGTCCAAAAAATCCATTTTCTGATGAAAAACGATGACCCCGGACCAGTCGAACGTTGAAAAAATGGTCAATATTGATGAAATTTTAACATTTAATCTTTTGACTTTAAATGACGGTTGGATGTGAATTATTACTTTTTCAACTAAAATAAGTGTGTTTAAAGTAATTTCTGTGCCTGAAAGTGGTCAAAATTGAAGATTTTGAGTAAGCAAAACTCTGTAAAAATGGCAATTTTGGTCACTGTGAGGGTTTAAAAAGTGGTTATTCAACATGAGGCCCGATCCAAATGACATTTTGAATCATTTTTGGTAGAGTCCAAAAAATCAATTTTCTGATGAAAAACGATGACCCCGGACCAGTCGAACGTTGAAAAAAATGGTCAATATTGATGAAATTTTTACATTTAATCTTTTGACTTTAAATGACGGTTGGATGTGAATTATTACTTTTTCAACTAAAATAAGTGTGTTTAAAGTCATTTCTGTGCCTGAAATTGGTCAAAATTGAAGATTTTGAGTAAGCAAAACTCTGTAAAAATGGCAATTTTGGTCACTGTGAGGGTTTAAAAAGTGGTTATTCAACATGAGGCCCGATCCAAAAGACATTTTGAATCTTTTTTAGTAGAGTCCAAAAAATCCATTTTCTGATGAAAAACGATGACTCCGGACCAGTCGAACGTTGAAAAAATGGTCAATATTGATGAAATTTTAACATTTAATCTTTTGACTTTAAATGACGGTTGGATGTGAATTATTACTTTTTCAACTAAAATAAGTGTGTTTAAAGTCATTTCTGTGCCTGAAATTGGTCAAAATGTAAGATTTTGAGTAAGCAAAACTCTGTAAAAATGGCAATTTTGGTCACTGTGAGGGTTTAAAAAGTGGTTATTCAACATGAGGCCCGATCCAAATGACATTTTGAATCATTTTTGGTAGAGTCCAAAAAAATCAATTTTCTGATGAAAAACGATGACCCCGGACCAGTCGAACGTTGAAAAAATGGTCAATATTGATGACATTTTTACATTTAATCTTTTGACTTGAAATGACGGTTGGATGTGAATTATTACTTTTTCAACTAAAATAAGTGTGTTTAAAGTCATTTCTGTGCCTGAAATTGGTCAAAATTTAAGATATTGAGTAAGCAAAACTCTGTAAAAATGGCAATTTTGGTCACTGTGAGGGTTTAAAAAGTGGTTATTCAACATGAGGCCCGATCCAAATGACATTTTGAATCATTTTTGGTAGAGTCCAAAAAATCAATTTTCTGATGAAAAACGATGACCCCGGACCAGTCGAACGTTGAAAAAATTGTCAATATTGATGAAATTTTAACATTTAATCTTTTGACTTTAAATGACGGTTGGATGTGAATTATTACTTTTTCAACTAAAATAAGTGTGTTTAAAGTCATTTCTGTGCCTGAAATTGGTCAAAATTGAAGATTTTGAGTAAGCAAAACTCTGTAAAAATGGCAATTTTGGTCACTGTGAGGGTTTAAAAAGTGGTTATTCAACATGAGACCCGATCCAAAAGACATTTTGAATCTTTTTTGGTAGAGTCCAAAAAATCCATTTTCTGATGAAAAACGATGACCCCGGACCAGTCGAACGTTGAAAAAATTGTAAATATTGATGAAATTTTAACATTTAATCTTTTGACTTTAAATGACGGTTGGATGTGAATTATTACTTTTTCAACTAAAATAAGTGTGTTTAAAGTCATTTCTGTGCCTGAAATTGGTCAAAATTGAAGATTTTGAGTAAGCAAAACTCTGTAAAAATGGCAATTTTGGTCACTGTGAGGGTTTAAAAAGTGGTTATTCAACATGAGACCCGATCCAAAAGACATTTTGAATCTTTTTTGGTAGAGTCCAAAATATCAATTTTCTGATGAAAAACGATGACCCCGGACCAGTCGAACGTTGAAAAAATGGTCAATATTGATGAAATTTTTACATTTAATCTTTTGACTTTAAATGACGGTTGAATGTGAATTATTACTTTTTCAACTAAAATAAGTGTGTTTAAAGTCATTTCTGTGCCTGAAATTGGTCAAAATTTAAGATTTTGAGTAAGCAAAACTCTGTAAAAATGGCAATTTTGGTCACTGTGAGGGTTTAAAAAGTGGTTATTCAACATGAGGCCCGATCCAAAAGACATTTTGAATCTCTTTTGGTAGAGTCCAAAAAATCCATTTTCTGATGAAAAACGATGACCCCGGACCAGTCGAACGTTGAAAAAATGGTCAATATTGATGAAATTTTAACATTTAATCTTTTGACTTTAAATGACGGTTGGATGTGAATTATTACTTTTTCAACTAAAATAAGTGTGTTTAAAGTCATTTCTGTGCCTGAAATTGGTCAAAATTGAAGATTTTGAGTAAGCAAAACTCTGTAAAAATGGCAATTTTGGTCACTGTGAGGGTTTAAAAAGTGGTTATTCAACATGAGGCCCGATCCAAATGACATTTTGAATCATTTTTGGTAGAGTCCAAAAAATTAATTTTCTGATGAAAAACGATGACCCCGGACCAGTCGAACGTTGAAAAAATGGTCAATATTGATGAAATTTTAACATTTAATCTTTTGACTTTAAATAACGGTTGGATGTGAATTATTACTTTTTCAACTAAAATAGGTGTGTTTAAAGTCATTTCTGTGCCTGAAATTGGTCAAAATTTAAGATTTTGAGTAAGCAAAACTCTGTAAAAATGGCAATTTTGGTCACTGTGAGGGTTTAAAAAGTGGTTATTCAACATGAGGCCCGATCCAAATGACATTTTGAATCATTTTTGGTAGAGTCCAAAAAATCAATTTTCTGATGAAAAACGATGACCCCGGACCAGTCGAACGTTGAAAAAATGGTCAATATTGATGAAATTTTAACATTTAATCTTTTGACTTTAAATAACGGTTGGATGTGAATTATTACTTTTTCAACTAAAATAAGTGTGTTTAAAGTCATTTCTGTGCCTGAAATTGGTCAAAATTGAAGATTTTGAGTAAGCAAAACTCTGTAAAAATGGCAATTTTGATCACTGTGAGGGTTTAAAAAGTGGTTATTCAACATGAGACCCGATCCAAAAAACATTTTGAATCTTTTTTGGTAGAGTCCAAAAAATCCATTTTCTGATGAAAAACGATGACCCCGGACCAGTCGAACGTTGAAAAAATGGTCAATATTGATGAAATTTTAACATTTAATCTTTTGACTTTAAATGACGGTTGGATGTGAATTATTACTTTTTCAACTAAAATAAGTGTGTTTAAAGTCATTTCTGTGCCTGAAATTGGTCAAAATTGAAGATTTTGAGTAAGCAAAACTCTGTAAAAATGGCAATTTTGGTCACTGTGAGGGTTTAAAAAGTGGTTATTCAACATGAGGCCCGATCAAAATGACATTCTGAATCATTTTTGGTAGAGTCCAAAAAAATCAATTTTCTGATGAAAAACGATGACCCCGGACCAGTCGAACGTTGAAAAAATGGTCAATATTGATGAAATTTTAACATTTAATCTTTTGACTTTAAATGACGGTTGGATGTGAATTATTACTTTTTCAACTAAAATAAGTGTGTTTAAAGTCATTTCTGTGCCTGAAATTGGTAAAAATTTAAGATTTTGAGTAAGCAAAACTCTGTAAAAATGGCAATTTTGGTCACTGTGAGGGTTTAAAAAGTGGTTATTCAACATGAGGCCCGATCCAAATGACATTTTGAATCATTTTTGGTAGAGTCCAAAAAAATCAATTTTCTGATGAAAAACGATGACCCCGGACCAGTCGAACGTTGAAAAAATGGTCAATATTGATGAAATGTTTACATTTAATCTTTTGACTTTAAATGACAGTTGGATGTGAATTATTACTTTTTCAACTAAAATAAGTGTGTTTAAAGTCATTTCTGTGCCTGAAATTGGTCAAAATTGAAGATTTTGAGTAAGCAAAACTCTGTAAAAATGGCAATTTTGGTCACTGTGAGGGTTTAAAAAGTGGTTATTCAACATGAGGCCCGATCCAAAAGACATTTTGAATCTTTTTTGGTAGAGTCCAAAAAATCCATTTTCTGATGAAAAACGATGACCCCGGACCAGTCGAACGTTGAAAAAATGGTCAATATTGATGAAATTTTAACATTTAATCTTTTGACTTTAAATGACGGTTGGATGTGAATTATTACTTTTTCAACTAAAATAAGTGTGTTTAAAGTAATTTCTGTGCCTGAAAGTGGTCAAAATTGAAGATTTTGAGTAAGCAAAACTCTGTAAAAATGGCAATTTTGGTCACTGTGAGGGTTTAAAAAGTGGTTATTCAACATGAGGCCCGATCCAAATGACATTTTGAATCATTTTTGGTAGAGTCCAAAAAATCAATTTTCTGATGAAAAACGATGACCCCGGACCAGTCGAACGTTGAAAAAAATGGTCAATATTGATGAAATTTTTACATTTAACTTTTGACTTTAAATGACGGTTGGATGTGAATTATTACTTTTTCAACTAAAATAAGTGTGTTTAAAGTCATTTCTGTGTCTGAAATTGGTCAAAATTGAAGATTTTGAGTAAGCAAAACTCTGTAAAAATGGCAATTTTGGTCACTGTGAGGGTTTAAAAAGTGGTTATTCAACATGAGGCCCGATCCAAAAGACATTTTGAATCTTTTTTGGTAGAGTCCAAAAAATCCATTTTCTGATGAAAAACGATGACTCCGGACCAGTCGAACGTTGAAAAAATGGTCAATATTGATGAAATTTTAACATTTAATCTTTTGACTTTAAATGACGGTTGGATGTGAATTATTACTTTTTCAACTAAAATAAGTGTGTTTAAAGTCATTTCTGTGCCTGAAATTGGTCAAAATGTAAGATTTTGAGTAAGCAAAACTCTGTAAAAATGGCAATTTTGGTCACTGTGAGGGTTTAAAAAGTGGTTATTCAACATGAGGCCCGATCCAAATGACATTTTGAATCATTTTTGGTAGAGTCCAAAAAATCAATTTTCTGATGAAAAACGATGACCCCGGACCAGTGGAACGTTGAAAAAATGGTCAATATTGATGACATTTTTACATTTAATCTTTTGACTTGAAATGACGGTTGGATGTGAATTATTACTTTTTCAACTAAAATAAGTGTGTTTAAAGTCATTTCTGTGCCTGAAATTGGTCAAAATTTAAGATATTGAGTAAGCAAAACTCTGTAAAAATGGCAATTTTGGTCACTGTGAGGGTTTAAAAAGTGGTTATTCAACATGAGGCCCGATCCAAATGACATTTTGAATCATTTTTGGTAGAGTCCAAAAAATCAATTTTCTGATGAAAAACGATGACCCCGGACCAGTCGAACGTTGAAAAAATGGTAAATATTGATGAAATTTTAACATTTAATCTTTTGACTTTAAATGACGGTTGGATGTGAATTATTACTTTTTCAACTAAAATAAGTGTGTTTAAAGTCATTTCTGTGCCTGAAATTGGTCAAAATTGAAGATTTTGAGTAAGCAAAACTCTGTAAAAATGGCAATTTTGGTCACTGTGAGGGTTTAAAAAGTGGTTATTCAACATGAGGCCCGATCCAAATGACATTTTGAATCATTTTTGGTAGAGTCCAAAAAATTAATTTTCTGATGAAAAACGATGACCCCGGACCAGTCGAACGTTGAAAAAATGGTCAATATTGATGAAATTTTAACATTTAATCTTTTGACTTTAAATGACAGTTGGATGTGAATTATTACTTTTTCAACTAAAATAAGTGTGTTTAAAGTCATTTCTGTGCCTGAAATTGGTCAAAATTGAAGATTTTGAGTAAGCAAAACTCTGTAAAAATGGCAATTTTGGTCACTGTGAGGGTTTAAAAAGTGGTTATTCAACATGAGACCCGATCCAAAAGACATTTTGAATCTTTTTTGGTAGAGTCCAAAATATCAATTTTCTGATGAAAAACGATGACCCCGGACCAGTCGAACGTTGAAAAAATGGTCAATATTGATGAAATTTTTACATTTAATCTTTTGACTTTAAATGACGGTTGAATGTGAATTATTACTTTTTCAACTAAAATAAGTGTGTTTAAAGTCATTTCTGTGCCTGAAATTGGTCAAAATTTAAGATTTTGAGTAAGCAAAACTCTGTAAAAATGGCAATTTTGGTCACTGTGAGGGTTTAAAAAGTGGTTATTCAACATGAGGCCCGATCCAAAAGACATTTTGAATCTCTTTTGGTAGAGTCCAAAAAATCCATTTTCTGATGAAAAACGATGACCCCGGACCAGTCGAACGTTGAAAAAATGGTCAATATTGATGAAATTTTAACATTTAATCTTTTGACTTTAAATGACGGTTGGATGTGAATTATTACTTTTTCAACTAAAATAAGTGTGTTTAAAGTCATTTCTGTGCCTGAAATTGGTCAAAATTGAAGATTTTGAGTAAGCAAAACTCTGTAAAAATGGCAATTTTGGTCACTGTGAGGGTTTAAAAAGTGGTTATTCAACATGAGGCCCGATCCAAATGACATTTTGAATCATTTTTGGTAGAGTCCAAAAAATTAATTTTCTGATGAAAAACGATGACCCCGGACCAGTCGAACGTTGAAAAAATGGTCAATATTGATGAAATTTTAAGATTTAATCTTTTGACTTTAAATGACGGTTGGATGTGAATTATTACTTTTTCAACTAAAATAAGTGTGTTTAAAGTGATTTCTGTGCCTGAAATTGGTCAAAATTGAAGATTTTGAGTAAGCAAAACTCTGTAAAAATGGCAATTTTGGTCACTGTGAGGGTTTAAAAAGTGGTTATTCAACATGAGACCCGATCCAAAAGACATTTTGAATCTTTTTTGGTAGAGTCCAGAAAATCAATTTTCTGATGAAAAACGATGACCCCGGACCAGTCGAACGTTGAAAAAATGGTCAATATTGATGAAATTTTAACATTTAATCTTTTGACTTTAAATGACGGTTGGATGTGAATTATTACTTTTTCAACTAAAATAGGTGTGTTTAAAGTCATTTCTGTGCCTGAAATTGGTCAAAATTTAAGATTTTGAGTAAGCAAAACTCTGTAAAAATGGCAATTTTGGTCACTGTGAGGGTTTAAAAAGTGGTTATTCAACATGAGGCCCGATCCAAATGACATTTTGAATCATTTTTGGTAGAGTCCAAAAAATCAATTTTCTGATGAAAAACGATGACCCCGGACCAGTCGAACGTTGAAAAAATGGTCAATATTGATGAAATTTTAACATTTAATCTTTTGACTTTAAATAACGGTTGGATGTGAATTATTACTTTTTCAACTAAAATAAGTGTGTTTAAAGTCATTTCTGTGCCTGAAATTGGTCAAAATTGAAGATTTTGAGTAAGCAAAACTCTGTAAAAATGGCAATTTTGATCACTGTGAGGGTTTAAAAAGTGGTTATTCAACATGAGACCCGATCCAAAAAACATTTTGAATCTTTTTTGGTAGAGTCCAAAAAATCCATTTTCTGATGAAAAACGATGACCCCGGACCAGTCGAACGTTGAAAAAATGGTCAATATTGATGAAATTTTAACATTTAATCTTTTGACTTTAAATGACGGTTGGATGTGAATTATTACTTTTTCAACTAAAATAAGTGTGTTTAAAGTCATTTCTGTGCCTGAAATTGGTCAAAATTGAAGATTTTGAGTAAGCAAAACTCTGTAAAAATGGCAATTTTGGTCACTGTGAGGGTTTAAAAAGTGGTTATTCAACATGAGGCCCGATCCAAATGACATTTTGAATCATTTTTGGTAGAGTCCAAAAAAATCAATTTTCTGATGAAAAACGATGACCCCGGACCAGTCGAACGTTGAAAAAATGGTCAATATTGATGAAATTTTAACATTTAATCTTTTGACTTTAAATGACGGTTGGATGTGAATTATTACTTTTTCAACTAAAATAAGTGTGTTTAAAGTCATTTCTGTGCCTGAAATTGGTAAAAATTTAAGATTTTGAGTAAGCAAAACTCTGTAAAAATGGCAATTTTGGTCACTGTGAGGGTTTAAAAAGTGGTTATTCAACATGAGGCCCGATCCAAATGACATTTTGAATCATTTTTGGTAGAGTCCAAAAAAATCAATTTTCTGATGAAAAACGATGACCCCGGACCAGTCGAACGTTGAAAAAATGGTCAATATTGATGAAATGTTTACATTTAATCTTTTGACTTTAAATGACAGTTGGATGTGAATTATTACTTTTTAAACTAAAATAAGTGTGTTTAAAGTCATTTCTGTGCCTGAAAGTGGTCAAAATTGAAGATTTTGAGTAAGCAAAACTCTGTAAAAATGGCAATTTTGGTCACTGTGAGGGTTTAAAAAGTGGTTATTCAACATGAGACCCGATCCAAAAGACATTTTGAATCATTTTTGGTAGAGTCCAAAAAATCAATTTTCTGATGAAAAACGATGACCCCGGACCAGTCGAACGTTGAAAAAATGGTCAATATTGATGGAATTTTAACATTTAATCTTTTGACTTTAAATGACGGTTGGATGTGAATTATTACTTTTTCAACTAAAATAAGTGTGTTTAAAGTCATTTCTGTGCCTGAAATTGGTCAAAATTGAAGATTTTGAGTAAGCAAAACTCTGTAAAAATGGCAATTTTGGTCACTGTGAGGGTTTAAAAAGTGGTTATTCAACATGAGGCCCGATCCAAATGACATTTTGAATCATTTTTGGTAGAGTCCAAAAAATCAATTTTCTGATGAAAAACGATGACCCCGGACCAGTCGAACGTTGAAAAAATGGTCAATATTGATGAAATTTTAACATTTAATCTTTTGACTTTAAATGACGGTTGGATGTGAATTATTACTTTTTCAACTAAAATAAGTGTGTTTAAAGTCATTTCTGTGCCTGAAATTGGTCAAAATTGAAGATTTTGAGTAAGCAAAACTCTGTAAAAATGGCAATTTTGGTCACTGTGAGGGTTTAAAAAGTGGTTATTCAACATGAGGCCCAATCCAAATGACATTTTGAATCATTTTTGGTAGAGTCCAAAAAATCAATTTTCTGATGAAAAACGATGACCCCGGACCAGTCGAACGTTGAAAAAATGGTCAATATTGATGAAATTTTAACATTTAATCTTTTGACTTTAAATGACGGTTGGATGTGAATTATTACTTTTTCAACTAAAATAAGTGTGTTTAAAGTCATTTCTGTGCCTGAAATTGGTCAAAATTGAAGATTTTGAGTAAGCAAAACTCTGTAAAAATGGCAATTTTGGTCACTGTGAGGGTTTAAAAAGTGGTTATTCAACATGAGGCCCGATCCAAATGACATTTTGAATCATTTTTGGTAGAGTCCAAAAAATTAATTTTCTGATGAAAAACGATGACCCCGGACCAGTCGAACGTTGAAAAAATGGTCAATATTGATGAAATTTTAAGATTTAATCTTTTGACTTTAAATGACGGTTGGATGTGAATTATTACTTTTTCAACTAAAATAAGTGTGTTTAAAGTGATTTCTGTGCCTGAAATTGGTCAAAATTGAAGATTTTGAGTAAGCAAAACTCTGTAAAAATGGCAATTTTGGTCACTGTGAGGGTTTAAAAAGTGGTTATTCAACATGAGACCCGATCCAAAAGACATTTTGAATCTTTTTTGGTAGAGTCCAGAAAATCAATTTTCTGATGAAAAACGATGACCCCGGACCAGTCGAACGTTGAAAAAATGGTCAATATTGATGAAATTTTAACATTTAATCTTTTGACTTTAAATGACGGTTGGATGTGAATTATTACTTTTTCAACTAAAATAGGTGTGTTTAAAGTCATTTCTGTGCCTGAAATTGGTCAAAATTTAAGATTTTGAGTAAGCAAAACTCTGTAAAAATGGCAATTTTGGTCACTGTGAGGGTTTAAAAAGTGGTTATTCAACATGAGGCCCGATCCAAATGACATTTTGAATCATTTTTGGTAGAGTCCAAAAAATCAATTTTCTGATGAAAAACGATGACCCCGGACCAGTCGAACGTTGAAAAAATGGTCAATATTGATGAAATTTTAACATTTAATCTTTTGACTTTAAATAACGGTTGGATGTGAATTATTACTTTTTCAACTAAAATAAGTGTGTTTAAAGTCATTTCTGTGCCTGAAATTGGTCAAAATTGAAGATTTTGAGTAAGCAAAACTCTGTAAAAATGGCAATTTTGATCACTGTGAGGGTTTAAAAAGTGGTTATTCAACATGAGACCCGATCCAAAAAACATTTTGAATCTTTTTTGGTAGAGTCCAAAAAATCCATTTTCTGATGAAAAACGATGACCCCGGACCAGTCGAACGTTGAAAAAATGGTCAATATTGATGAAATTTTAACATTTAATCTTTTGACTTTAAATGATGGTTGGATGTGAATTATTACTTTTTCAACTAAAATAAGTGTGTTTAAAGTCATTTCTGTGCCTGAAATTGGTCAAAATTGAAGATTTTGAGTAAGCAAAACTCTGTAAAAATGGCAATTTTGGTCACTGTGAGGGTTTAAAAAGTGGTTATTCAACATGAGGCCCGATCCAAATGACATTTTGAATCATTTTTGGTAGAGTCCAAAAAAATCAATTTTCTGATGAAAAACGATGACCCCGGACCAGTCGAACGTTGAAAAAATGGTCAATATTGATGAAATTTTAACATTTAATCTTTTGACTTTAAATGACGGTTGGATGTGAATTATTACTTTTTCAACTAAAATAAGTGTGTTTAAAGTCATTTCTGTGCCTGAAATTGGTAAAAATTTAAGATTTTGAGTAAGCAAAACTCTGTAAAAATGGCAATTTTGGTCACTGTGAGGGTTTAAAAAGTGGTTATTCAACATGAGGCCCGATCCAAATGACATTTTGAATCATTTTTGGTAGAGTCCAAAAAAATCAATTTTCTGATGAAAAACGATGACCCCGGACCAGTCGAACGTTGAAAAAATGGTCAATATTGATGAAATGTTTACATTTAATCTTTTGACTTTAAATGACAGTTGGATGTGAATTATTACTTTTTAAACTAAAATAAGTGTGTTTAAAGTCATTTCTGTGCCTGAAAGTGGTCAAAATTGAAGATTTTGAGTAAGCAAAACTCTGTAAAAATGGCAATTTTGGTCACTGTGAGGGTTTAAAAAGTGGTTATTCAACATGAGACCCGATCCAAAAGACATTTTGAATCATTTTTGGTAGAGTCCAAAAAATCAATTTTCTGATGAAAAACGATGACCCCGGACCAGTCGAACGTTGAAAAAATGGTCAATATTGATGAAATTTTAACATTTAATCTTTTGACTTTAAATGACGGTTGGATGTGAATTATTACTTTTTCAACTAAAATAAGTGTGTTTAAAGTCATTTCTGTGCCTGAAATTGGTCAAAATTGAAGATTTTGAGTAAGCAAAACTCTGTAAAAATGGCAATTTTGGTCACTGTGAGGGTTTAAAAAGTGGTTATTCAACATGAGGCCCGATCCAAATGACATTTTGAATCATTTTTGGTAGAGTCCAAAAAATCAATTTTCTGATGAAAAACGATGACCCCGGACCAGTCGAACGTTGAAAAAATGGTCAATATTGATGAAATTTTAACATTTAATCTTTTGACTTTAAATAACGGTTGGATGTGAATTATTACTTTTTCAACTAAAATAAGTGTGTTTAAAGTCATTTCTGTGCCTGAAATTGGTCAAAATTGAAGATTTTGAGTAAGCAAAACTCTGTAAAAATGGCAATTTTGATCACTGTGAGGGTTTAAAAAGTGGTTATTCAACATGAGACCCGATCCAAAAAACATTTTGAATCTTTTTTGGTAGAGTCCAAAAAATCCATTTTCTGATGAAAAACGATGACCCCGGACCAGTCGAACATTGAAAAAATGGTCAATATTGATGAAATTTTAACATTTAATCTTTTGACTTTAAATGACGGTTGGATGTGAATTATTACTTTTTCAACTAAAATAAGTGTGTTTAAAGTCATTTCTGTGCCTGAAATTGGTCAAAATTGAAGATTTTGAGTAAGCAAAACTCTGTAAAAATGGCAATTTTGGTCACTGTGAGGGTTTAAAAAGTGGTTATTCAACATGAGGCCCGATCCAAATGACATTTTGAATCATTTTTGGTAGAGTCCAAAAAATTAATTTTCTGATGAAAAACGATGACCCCGGACCAGTCGAACGTTGAAAAAATGGTCAATATTGATGAAATTTTAAGATTTAATCTTTTGACTTTAAATGACGGTTGGATGTGAATTATTACTTTTTCAACTAAAATAAGTGTGTTTAAAGTGATTTCTGTGCCTGAAATTGGTCAAAATTGAAGATTTTGAGTAAGCAAAACTCTGTAAAAATGGCAATTTTGGTCACTGTGAGGGTTTAAAAAGTGGTTATTCAACATGAGACCCGATCCAAAAGACATTTTGAATCTTTTTTGGTAGAGTCCAGAAAATCAATTTTCTGATGAAAAACGATGACCCCGGACCAGTCGAACGTTGAAAAAATGGTCAATATTGATGAAATTTTAACATTTAATCTTTTGACTTTAAATGACGGTTGGATGTGAATTATTACTTTTTCAACTAAAATAGGTGTGTTTAAAGTCATTTCTGTGCCTGAAATTGGTCAAAATTTAAGATTTTGAGTAAGCAAAACTCTGTAAAAATGGCAATTTTGGTCACTGTGAGGGTTTAAAAAGTGGTTATTCAACATGAGGCCCGATCCAAATGACATTTTGAATCATTTTTGGTAGAGTCCAAAAAATCAATTTTCTGATGAAAAACGATGACCCCGGACCAGTCGAACGTTGAAAAAATGGTCAATATTGATGAAATTTTAACATTTAATCTTTTGACTTTAAATAACGGTTGGATGTGAATTATTACTTTTTCAACTAAAATAAGTGTGTTTAAAGTCATTTCTGTGCCTGAAATTGGTCAAAATTGAAGATTTTGAGTAAGCAAAACTCTGTAAAAATGGCAATTTTGATCACTGTGAGGGTTTAAAAAGTGGTTATTCAACATGAGACCCGATCCAAAAAACATTTTGAATCTTTTTTGGTAGAGTCCAAAAAATCCATTTTCTGATGAAAAACGATGACCCCGGACCAGTCGAACGTTGAAAAAATGGTCAATATTGATGAAATTTTAACATTTAATCTTTTGACTTTAAATGACGGTTGGATGTGAATTATTACTTTTTCAACTAAAATAAGTGTGTTTAAAGTCATTTCTGTGCCTGAAATTGGTCAAAATTGAAGATTTTGAGTAAGCAAAACTCTGTAAAAATGGCAATTTTGGTCACTGTGAGGGTTTAAAAAGTGGTTATTCAACATGAGGCCCGATCCAAATGACATTTTGAATCATTTTTGGTAGAGTCCAAAAAAATCAATTTTCTGATGAAAAACGATGACCCCGGACCAGTCGAACGTTGAAAAAATGGTCAATATTGATGAAATTTTAACATTTAATCTTTTGACTTTAAATGACGGTTGGATGTGAATTATTACTTTTTCAACTAAAATAAGTGTGTTTAAAGTCATTTCTGTGCCTGAAATTGGTAAAAATTTAAGATTTTGAGTAAGCAAAACTCTGTAAAAATGGTAATTTTGGTCACTGTGAGGGTTTAAAAAGTGGTTATTCAACATGAGGCCCGATCCAAATGACATTTTGAATCATTTTTGGTAGAGTCCAAAAAAATCAATTTTCTGATGAAAAACGATGACCCCGGACCAGTCGAACGTTGAAAAAATGGTCAATATTGATGAAATGTTTACATTTAATCTTTTGACTTTAAATGACAGTTGGATGTGAATTATTACTTTTTAAACTAAAATAAGTGTGTTTAAAGTCATTTCTGTGCCTGAAAGTGGTCAAAATTGAAGATTTTGAGTAAGCAAAACTCTGTAAAAATGGCAATTTTGGTCACTGTGAGGGTTTAAAAAGTGGTTATTCAACATGAGACCCGATCCAAAAGACATTTTGAATCATTTTTGGTAGAGTCCAAAAAATCAATTTTCTGATGAAAAACGATGACCCCGGACCAGTCGAACGTTGAAAAAATGGTCAATATTGATGGAATTTTAACATTTAATCTTTTGACTTTAAATGACGGTTGGATGTGAATTATTACTTTTTCAACTAAAATAAGTGTGTTTAAAGTCATTTCTGTGCCTGAAATTGGTCAAAATTGAAGATTTTGAGTAAGCAAAACTCTGTAAAAATGGCAATTTTGGTCACTGTGAGGGTTTAAAAAGTGGTTATTCAACATGAGGCCCGATCCAAATGACATTTTGAATCATTTTTGGTAGAGTCCAAAAAATCAATTTTCTGATGAAAAACGATGACCCCGGACCAGTCGAACGTTGAAAAAATGGTCAATATTGATGAAATTTTAACATTTAATCTTTTGACTTTAAATGACGGTTGGATGTGAATTATTACTTTTTCAACTAAAATAAGTGTGTTTAAAGTCATTTCTGTGCCTGAAATTGGTCAAAATTGAAGATTTTGAGTAAGCAAAACTCTGTAAAAATGGCAATTTTGGTCACTGTGAGGGTTTAAAAAGTGGTTATTCAACATGAGGCCCAATCCAAATGACATTTTGAATCATTTTTGGTAGAGTCCAAAAAATCAATTTTCTGATGAAAAACGATGACCCCGGACCAGTCGAACGTTGAAAAAATGGTCAATATTGATGAAATTTTAACATTTAATCTTTTGACTTTAAATGACGGTTGGATGTGAATTATTACTTTTTCAACTAAAATAAGTGTGTTTAAAGTCATTTCTGTGCCTGAAATTGGTCAAAATTGAAGATTTTGAGTAAGCAAAACTCTGTAAAAATGGCAATTTTGGTCACTGTGAGGGTTTAAAAAGTGGTTATTCAACATGAGGCCCGATCCAAATGACATTTTGAATCATTTTTGGTAGAGTCCAAAAAATTAATTTTCTGATGAAAAACGATGACCCCGGACCAGTCGAACGTTGAAAAAATGGTCAATATTGATGAAATTTTAAGATTTAATCTTTTGACTTTAAATGACGGTTGGATGTGAATTATTACTTTTTCAACTAAAATAAGTGTGTTTAAAGTGATTTCTGTGCCTGAAATTGGTCAAAATTGAAGATTTTGAGTAAGCAAAACTCTGTAAAAATGGCAATTTTGGTCACTGTGAGGGTTTAAAAAGTGGTTATTCAACATGAGACCCGATCCAAAAGACATTTTGAATCTTTTTTGGTAGAGTCCAGAAAATCAATTTTCTGATGAAAAACGATGACCCCGGACCAGTCGAACGTTGAAAAAATGGTCAATATTGATGAAATTTTAACATTTAATCTTTTGACTTTAAATGACGGTTGGATGTGAATTATTACTTTTTCAACTAAAATAGGTGTGTTTAAAGTCATTTCTGTGCCTGAAATTGGTCAAAATTTAAGATTTTGAGTAAGCAAAACTCTGTAAAAATGGCAATTTTGGTCACTGTGAGGGTTTAAAAAGTGGTTATTCAACATGAGGCCCGATCCAAATGACATTTTGAATCATTTTTGGTAGAGTCCAAAAAATCAATTTTCTGATGAAAAACGATGACCCCGGACCAGTCGAACGTTGAAAAAATGGTCAATATTGATGAAATTTTAACATTTAATCTTTTGACTTTAAATAACGGTTGGATGTGAATTATTACTTTTTCAACTAAAATAAGTGTGTTTAAAGTCATTTCTGTGCCTGAAATTGGTCAAAATTGAAGATTTTGAGTAAGCAAAACTCTGTAAAAATGGCAATTTTGATCACTGTGAGGGTTTAAAAAGTGGTTATTCAACATGAGACCCGATCCAAAAAACATTTTGAATCTTTTTTGGTAGAGTCCAAAAAATCAATTTTCTGATGAAAAACGATGACCCCGGACCAGTCGAACGTTGAAAAAATGGTCAATATTGATGAAATTTTAACATTTAATCTTTTGACTTTAAATGATGGTTGGATGTGAATTATTACTTTTTCAACTAAAATAAGTGTGTTTAAAGTCATTTCTGTGCCTGAAATTGGTAAAAATTTAAGATTTTGAGTAAGCAAAACTCTGTAAAAATGGCAATTTTGGTCACTGTGAGGGTTTAAAAAGTGGTTATTCAACATGAGGCCCGATCCAAATGACATTTTGAATCATTTTTGGTAGAGTCCAAAAAAATCAATTTTCTGATGAAAAACGATGACCCCGGACCAGTCGAACGTTGAAAAAATGGTCAATATTGATGAAATGTTTACATTTAATCTTTTGACTTTAAATGACAGTTGGATGTGAATTATTACTTTTTAAACTAAAATAAGTGTGTTTAAAGTCATTTCTGTGCCTGAAAGTGGTCAAAATTGAAGATTTTGAGTAAGCAAAACTCTGTAAAAATGGCAATTTTGGTCACTGTGAGGGTTTAAAAAGTGGTTATTCAACATGAGACCCGATCCAAAAGACATTTTGAATCATTTTTGGTAGAGTCCAAAAAATCAATTTTCTGATGAAAAACGATGACCCCGGACCAGTCGAACGTTGAAAAAATGGTCAATATTGATGAAATTTTAACATTTAATCTTTTGACTTTAAATGACGGTTGGATGTGAATTATTACTTTTTCAACTAAAATAAGTGTGTTTAAAGTCATTTCTGTGCCTGAAATTGGTCAAAATTGAAGATTTTGAGTAAGCAAAACTCTGTAAAAATGGCAATTTTGGTCACTGTGAGGGTTTAAAAAGTGGTTATTCAACATGAGGCCCGATCCAAATGACATTTTGAATCATTTTTGGTAGAGTCCAAAAAATCAATTTTCTGATGAAAAACGATGACCCCGGACCAGTCGAACGTTGAAAAAATGGTCAATATTGATGAAATTTTAACATTTAATCTTTTGACTTTAAATAACGGTTGGATGTGAATTATTACTTTTTCAACTAAAATAAGTGTGTTTAAAGTCATTTCTGTGCCTGAAATTGGTCAAAATTGAAGATTTTGAGTAAGCAAAACTCTGTAAAAATGGCAATTTTGATCACTGTGAGGGTTTAAAAAGTGGTTATTCAACATGAGACCCGATCCAAAAAACATTTTGAATCTTTTTTGGTAGAGTCCAAAAAATCCATTTTCTGATGAAAAACGATGACCCCGGACCAGTCGAACATTGAAAAAATGGTCAATATTGATGAAATTTTAACATTTAATCTTTTGACTTTAAATGACGGTTGGATGTGAATTATTACTTTTTCAACTAAAATAAGTGTGTTTAAAGTCATTTCTGTGCCTGAAATTGGTCAAAATTGAAGATTTTGAGTAAGCAAAACTCTGTAAAAATGGCAATTTTGGTCACTGTGAGGGTTTAAAAAGTGGTTATTCAACATGAGGCCCGATCCAAATGACATTTTGAATCATTTTTGGTAGAGTCCAGAAAATCAATTTTCTGATGAAAAACGATGACCCCGGACCAGTCGAACGTTGAAAAAATGGTCAATATTGATGAAATTTTAACATTTAATCTTTTGACTTTAAATGACGGTTGGATGTGAATTATTACTTTTTCAACTAAAATAGGTGTGTTTAAAGTCATTTCTGTGCCTGAAATTGGTCAAAATTGAAGATTTTGAGTAAGCAAAACTCTGTAAAAATGGCAATTTTGGTCACTGTGAGGGTTTAAAAAGTGGTTATTCAACATGAGGCCCGATCCAAATGACATTTTGAATCATTTTTGGTAGAGTCCAAAAAATTAATTTTCTGATGAAAAACGATGACCCCGGACCAGTCGAACGTTGAAAAAATGGTCAATATTGATGAAATTTTAAGATTTAATCTTTTGACTTTAAATGACGGTTGGATGTGAATTATTACTTTTTCAACTAAAATAAGTGTGTTTAAAGTGATTTCTGTGCCTGAAATTGGTCAAAATTGAAGATTTTGAGTAAGCAAAACTCTGTAAAAATGGCAATTTTGGTCACTGTGAGGGTTTAAAAAGTGGTTATTCAACATGAGACCCGATCCAAAAGACATTTTGAATCTTTTTTGGTAGAGTCCAGAAAATCAATTTTCTGATGAAAAACGATGACCCCGGACCAGTCGAACGTTGAAAAAATGGTCAATATTGATGAAATTTTAACATTTAATCTTTTGACTTTAAATGACGGTTGGATGTGAATTATTACTTTTTCAACTAAAATAGGTGTGTTTAAAGTCATTTCTGTGCCTGAAATTGGTCAAAATTTAAGATTTTGAGTAAGCAAAACTCTGTAAAAATGGCAATTTTGGTCACTGTGAGGGTTTAAAAAGTGGTTATTCAACATGAGGCCCGATCCAAATGACATTTTGAATCATTTTTGGTAGAGTCCAAAAAATCAATTTTCTGATGAAAAACGATGACCCCGGACCAGTCGAACGTTGAAAAAATGGTCAATATTGATGAAATTTTAACATTTAATCTTTTGACTTTAAATAACGGTTGGATGTGAATTATTACTTTTTCAACTAAAATAAGTGTGTTTAAAGTCATTTCTGTGCCTGAAATTGGTCAAAATTGAAGATTTTGAGTAAGCAAAACTCTGTAAAAATGGCAATTTTGATCACTGTGAGGGTTTAAAAAGTGGTTATTCAACATGAGACCCGATCCAAAAAACATTTTGAATCTTTTTTGGTAGAGTCCAAAAAATCCATTTTCTGATGAAAAACGATGACCCCGGACCAGTCGAACGTTGAAAAAATGGTCAATATTGATGAAATTTTAACATTTAATCTTTTGACTTTAAATGACGGTTGGATGTGAATTATTACTTTTTCAACTAAAATAAGTGTGTTTAAAGTCATTTCTGTGCCTGAAATTGGTCAAAATTGAAGATTTTGAGTAAGCAAAACTCTGTAAAAATGGCAATTTTGGTCACTGTGAGGGTTTAAAAAGTGGTTATTCAACATGAGGCCCGATCCAAATGACATTTTGAATCATTTTTGGTAGAGTCCAAAAAAATCAATTTTCTGATGAAAAACGATGACCCCGGACCAGTCGAACGTTGAAAAAATGGTCAATATTGATGAAATTTTAACATTTAATCTTTTGACTTTAAATGACGGTTGGATGTGAATTATTACTTTTTCAACTAAAATAAGTGTGTTTAAAGTCATTTCTGTGCCTGAAATTGGTAAAAATTTAAGATTTTGAGTAAGCAAAACTCTGTAAAAATGGCAATTTTGGTCACTGTGAGGGTTTAAAAAGTGGTTATTCAACATGAGGCCCGATCCAAATGACATTTTGAATCATTTTTGGTAGAGTCCAAAAAAATCAATTTTCTGATGAAAAACGATGACCCCGGACCAGTCGAACGTTGAAAAAATGGTCAATATTGATGAAATGTTTACATTTAATCTTTTGACTTTAAATGACAGTTGGATGTGAATTATTACTTTTTAAACTAAAATAAGTGTGTTTAAAGTCATTTCTGTGCCTGAAAGTGGTCAAAATTGAAGATTTTGAGTAAGCAAAACTCTGTAAAAATGGCAATTTTGGTCACTGTGAGGGTTTAAAAAGTGGTTATTCAACATGAGACCCGATCCAAAAGACATTTTGAATCATTTTTGGTAGAGTCCAAAAAATCAATTTTCTGATGAAAAACGATGACCCCGGACCAGTCGAACGTTGAAAAAATGGTCAATATTGATGGAATTTTAACATTTAATCTTTTGACTTTAAATGACGGTTGGATGTGAATTATTACTTTTTCAACTAAAATAAGTGTGTTTAAAGTCATTTCTGTGCCTGAAATTGGTCAAAATTGAAGATTTTGAGTAAGCAAAACTCTGTAAAAATGGCAATTTTGGTCACTGTGAGGGTTTAAAAAGTGGTTATTCAACATGAGGCCCGATCCAAATGACATTTTGAATCATTTTTGGTAGAGTCCAAAAAATCAATTTTCTGATGAAAAACGATGACCCCGGACCAGTCGAACGTTGAAAAAATGGTCAATATTGATGAAATTTTAACATTTAATCTTTTGACTTTAAATGACGGTTGGATGTGAATTATTACTTTTTCAACTAAAATAAGTGTGTTTAAAGTCATTTCTGTGCCTGAAATTGGTCAAAATTGAAGATTTTGAGTAAGCAAAACTCTGTAAAAATGGCAATTTTGGTCACTGTGAGGGTTTAAAAAGTGGTTATTCAACATGAGGCCCAATCCAAATGACATTTTGAATCATTTTTGGTAGAGTCCAAAAAATCAATTTTCTGATGAAAAACGATGACCCCGGACCAGTCGAACGTTGAAAAAATGGTCAATATTGATGAAATTTTAACATTTAATCTTTTGACTTTAAATGACGGTTGGATGTGAATTATTACTTTTTCAACTAAAATAAGTGTGTTTAAAGTCATTTCTGTGCCTGAAATTGGTCAAAATTGAAGATTTTGAGTAAGCAAAACTCTGTAAAAATGGCAATTTTGGTCACTGTGAGGGTTTAAAAAGTGGTTATTCAACATGAGGCCCGATCCAAATGACATTTTGAATCATTTTTGGTAGAGTCCAAAAAATTAATTTTCTGATGAAAAACGATGACCCCGGACCAGTCGAACGTTGAAAAAATGGTCAATATTGATGAAATTTTAAGATTTAATCTTTTGACTTTAAATGACGGTTGGATGTGAATTATTACTTTTTCAACTAAAATAAGTGTGTTTAAAGTGATTTCTGTGCCTGAAATTGGTCAAAATTTAAGATTTTGAGTAAGCAAAACTCTGTAAAAATGGCAATTTTGGTCACTGTGAGGGTTTAAAAAGTGGTTATTCAACATGAGACCCGATCCAAAAGACATTTTGAATCTTTTTTGGTAGAGTCCAGAAAATCAATTTTCTGATGAAAAACGATGACCCCGGACCAGTCGAACGTTGAAAAAATGGTCAATATTGATGAAATTTTAACATTTAATCTTTTGACTTTAAATGACGGTTGGATGTGAATTATTACTTTTTCAACTAAAATAGGTGTGTTTAAAGTCATTTCTGTGCCTGAAATTGGTCAAAATTTAAGATTTTGAGTAAGCAAAACTCTGTAAAAATGGCAATTTTGGTCACTGTGAGGGTTTAAAAAGTGGTTATTCAACATGAGGCCCGATCCAAATGACATTTTGAATCATTTTTGGTAGAGTCCAAAAAATCAATTTTCTGATGAAAAACGATGACCCCGGACCAGTCGAACGTTGAAAAAATGGTCAATATTGATGAAATTTTAACATTTAATCTTTTGACTTTAAATAACTGTTGGATGTGAATTATTACTTTTTCAACTAAAATAAGTGTGTTTAAAGTCATTTCTGTGCCTGAAATTGGTCAAAATTGAAGATTTTGAGTAAGCAAAACTCTGTAAAAATGGCAATTTTGATCACTGTGAGGGTTTAAAAAGTGGTTATTCAACATGAGACCCGATCCAAAAAACATTTTGAATCTTTTTTGGTAGAGTCCAAAAAATCCATTTTCTGATGAAAAACGATGACCCCGGACCAGTCGAACGTTGAAAAAATGGTCAATATTGATGAAATTTTAACATTTAATCTTTTGACTTTAAATGATGGTTGGATGTGAATTATTACTTTTTCAACTAAAATAAGTGTGTTTAAAGTCATTTCTGTGCCTGAAATTGGTCAAAATTGAAGATTTTGAGTAAGCAAAACTCTGTAAAAATGGCAATTTTGGTCACTGTGAGGGTTTAAAAAGTGGTTATTCAACATGAGGCCCGATCCAAATGACATTTTGAATCATTTTTGGTAGAGTCCAAAAAAATCAATTTTCTGATGAAAAACGATGACCCCGGACCAGTCGAACGTTGAAAAAATGGTCAATATTGATGAAATTTTAACATTTAATCTTTTGACTTTAAATGACGGTTGGATGTGAATTATTACTTTTTCAACTAAAATAAGTGTGTTTAAAGTCATTTCTGTGCCTGAAATTGGTAAAAATTTAAGATTTTGAGTAAGCAAAACTCTGTAAAAATGGCAATTTTGGTCACTGTGAGGGTTTAAAAAGTGGTTATTCAACATGAGGCCCGATCCAAATGACATTTTGAATCATTTTTGGTAGAGTCCAAAAAAATCAATTTTCTGATGAAAAACGATGACCCCGGACCAGTCGAACGTTGAAAAAATGGTCAATATTGATGAAATGTTTACATTTAATCTTTTGACTTTAAATGACAGTTGGATGTGAATTATTACTTTTTAAACTAAAATAAGTGTGTTTAAAGTCATTTCTGTGCCTGAAAGTGGTCAAAATTGAAGATTTTGAGTAAGCAAAACTCTGTAAAAATGGCAATTTTGGTCACTGTGAGGGTTTAAAAAGTGGTTATTCAACATGAGACCCGATCCAAAAGACATTTTGAATCATTTTTGGTAGAGTCCAAAAAATCAATTTTCTGATGAAAAACGATGACCCCGGACCAGTCGAACGTTGAAAAAATGGTCAATATTGATGAAATTTTAACATTTAATCTTTTGACTTTAAATGACGGTTGGATGTGAATTATTACTTTTTCAACTAAAATAAGTGTGTTTAAAGTCATTTCTGTGCCTGAAATTGGTCAAAATTGAAGATTTTGAGTAAGCAAAACTCTGTAAAAATGGCAATTTTGGTCACTGTGAGGGTTTAAAAAGTGGTTATTCAACATGAGGCCTGATCCAAATGACATTTTGAATCATTTTTGGTAGAGTCCAAAAAATCAATTTTCTGATGAAAAACGATGACCCCGGACCAGTCGAACGTTGAAAAAATGGTCAATATTGATGAAATTTTAACATTTAATCTTTTGACTTTAAATAACGGTTGGATGTGAATTATTACTTTTTCAACTAAAATAAGTGTGTTTAAAGTCATTTCTGTGCCTGAAATTGGTCAAAATTGAAGATTTTGAGTAAGCAAAACTCTGTAAAAATGGCAATTTTGATCACTGTGAGGGTTTAAAAAGTGGTTATTCAACATGAGACCCGATCCAAAAAACATTTTGAATCTTTTTTGGTAGAGTCCAAAAAATCCATTTTCTGATGAAAAACGATGACCCCGGACCAGTCGAACATTGAAAAAATGGTCAATATTGATGAAATTTTAACATTTAATCTTTTGACTTTAAATGACGGTTGGATGTGAATTATTACTTTTTCAACTAAAATAAGTGTGTTTAAAGTCATTTCTGTGCCTGAAATTGGTCAAAATTGAAGATTTTGAGTAAGCAAAACTCTGTAAAAATGGCAATTTTGGTCACTGTGAGGGTTTAAAAAGTGGTTATTCAACATGAGGCCCGATCCAAATGACATTTTGAATCATTTTTGGTAGAGTCCAAAAAAATCAATTTTCTGATGAAAAACGATGACCCCGGACCAGTCGAACGTTGAAAAAATGGTCAATATTGATGAAATTTTAACATTTAATCTTTTGACTTTAAATGACGGTTGGATGTGAATTATTACTTTTTCAACTAAAATAAGTGTGTTTAAAGTCATTTCTGTGCCTGAAATTGGTCAAAATTGAAGATTTTGAGTAAGCAAAACTCTGTAAAAATGGCAATTTTGGTCACTGTGAGGGTTTAAAAAGTGGTTATTCAACATGAGGCCCGATCCAAATGACATTTTGAATCATTTTTGGTAGAGTCCAAAAAATTAATTTTCTGATGAAAAACGATGACCCCGGACCAGTCGAACGTTGAAAAAATGGTCAATATTGATGAAATTTTTACATTTAATCTTTTGACTTTAAATGACAGTTGGATGTGAATTATTACTTTTTCAACTAAAATAAGTGTGTTTAAAGTCATTTCTGTGCCTGAAAGTGGTCAAAATTGAAGATTTTGAGTAAGCAAAACTCTGTAAAAATGGCAATTTTGGTCACTGTGAGGGTTTAAAAAGTGGTTATTCAACATGAGACCCGATCCAAAAGACATTTTGAATCTTTTTTGGTAGAGTCCAAAAAATCCATTTTCTGATGAAAAACGATGACCCCGGACCAGTCGAACGTTGAAAAAATGGTCAATATTGATGAAATTTTAACATTTAATCTTTTGACTTTAAATGACGGTTGGATGTGAATTATTACTTTTTCAACTAAAATAAGTGTGTTTAAAGTCATTTCTGTGCCTGAAATTGGTCAAAATTGAAGATTTTGAGTAAGCAAAACTCTGTAAAAATGGCAATTTTGGTCACTGTGAGGGTTTAAAAAGTGGTTATTCAACATGAGGCCCAATCCAAATGACATTTTGAATCATTTTTGGTAGAGTCCAAAAAATCAATTTTCTGATGAAAAACGATGACCCCGGACCAGTCGAACGTTGAAAAAATGGTCAATATTGATGAAATTTTAACATTTAATCTTTTGACTTTAAATGACGGTTGGATGTGAATTATTACTTTTTCAACTAAAATAAGTGTGTTTAAAGTCATTTCTGTGCCTGAAATTGGTCAAAATTGAAGATTTTGAGTAAGCAAAACTCTGTAAAAATGGCAATTTTGGTCACTGTGAGGGTTTAAAAAGTGGTTATTCAACATGAGGCCCGATCCAAATGACATTTTGAATCATTTTTGGTAGAGTCCAAAAAATTAATTTTCTGATGAAAAACGATGACCCCGGACCAGTCGAACGTTGAAAAAATGGTCAATATTGATGAAATTTTAAGATTTAATCTTTTGACTTTAAATGACGGTTGGATGTGAATTATTACTTTTTCAACTAAAATAAGTGTGTTTAAAGTGATTTCTGTGCCTGAAATTGGTCAAAATTGAAGATTTTGAGTAAGCAAAACTCTGTAAAAATGGCAATTTTGGTCATTGTGAGGGTTTAAAAAGTGGTTATTCAACATGAGACCCGATCCAAAAGACATTTTGAATCTTTTTTGGTAGAGTCCAGAAAATCAATTTTCTGATGAAAAACGATGACCCCGGACCAGTCGAACGTTGAAAAAATGGTCAATATTGATGAAATTTTAACATTTAATCTTTTGACTTTAAATGACGGTTGGATGTGAATTATTACTTTTTCAACTAAAATAGGTGTGTTTAAAGTCATTTCTGTGCCTGAAATTGGTCAAAATTTAAGATTTTGAGTAAGCAAAACTCTGTAAAAATGGCAATTTTGGTCACTGTGAGGGTTTAAAAAGTGGTTATTCAACATGAGGCCCGATCCAAATGACATTTTGAATCATTTTTGGTAGAGTCCAAAAAATCAATTTTCTGATGAAAAACGATGACCCCGGACCAGTCGAACGTTGAAAAAATGGTCAATATTGATGAAATTTTAACATTTAATCTTTTGACTTTAAATAACGGTTGGATGTGAATTATTACTTTTTCAACTAAAATAAGTGTGTTTAAAGTCATTTCTGTGCCTGAAATTGGTCAAAATTGAAGATTTTGAGTAAGCAAAACTCTGTAAAAAGGGCAATTTTGATCACTGTGAGGGTTTAAAAAGTGGTTATTCAACATGAGACCCGATCCAAAAAACATTTTGAATCTTTTTTGGTAGAGTCCAAAAAATCCATTTTCTGATGAAAAACGATGACCCCGGACCAGTCGAACGTTGAAAAAATGGTCAATATTGATGAAATTTTAACATTTAATCTTTTGACTTTAAATGACGGTTGGATGTGAATTATTACTTTTTCAACTAAAATAAGTGTGTTTAAAGTCATTTCTGTGCCTGAAATTGGTCAAAATTGAAGATTTTGAGTAAGCAAAACTCTGTAAAAATGGCAATTTTGGTCACTGTGAGGGTTTAAAAAGTGGTTATTCAACATGAGGCCCGATCCAAATGACATTTTGAATCATTTTTGGTAGAGTCCAAAAAAATCAATTTTCTGATGAAAAACGATGACCCCGGACCAGTCGAACGTTGAAAAAATGGTCAATATTGATGAAATTTTAACATTTAATCTTTTGACTTTAAATGACGGTTGGATGTGAATTATTACTTTTTCAACTAAAATAAGTGTGTTTAAAGTCATTTCTGTGCCTGAAATTGGTAAAAATTTAAGATTTTGAGTAAGCAAAACTCTGTAAAAATGGCAATTTTGGTCACTGTGAGGGTTTAAAAAGTGGTTATTCAACATGAGGCCCGATCCAAATGACATTTTGAATCATTTTTGGTAGAGTCCAAAAAAATCAATTTTCTGATGAAAAACGATGACCCCGGACCAGTCGAACGTTGAAAAAATGGTCAATATTGATGAAATGTTTACATTTAATCTTTTGACTTTAAATGACAGTTGGATGTGAATTATTACTTTTTAAACTAAAATAAGTGTGTTTAAAGTCATTTCTGTGCCTGAAAGTGGTCAAAATTGAAGATTTTGAGTAAGCAAAACTGTAAAAATGGCAATTTTGGTCACTGTGAGGGTTTAAAAAGTGGTTATTCAACATGAGACCCGATCCAAAAGACATTTTGAATCATTTTTGGTAGAGTCCAAAAAATCAATTTTCTGATGAAAAACGATGACCCCGGACCAGTCGAACGTTGAAAAAATGGTCAATATTGATGAAATTTTAACATTTAATCTTTTGACTTTAAATGACGGTTGGATGTGAATTATTACTTTTTCAACTAAAATAAGTGTGTTTAAAGTCATTTCTGTGCCTGAAATTGGTCAAAATTGAAGATTTTGAGTAAGCAAAACTCTGTAAAAATGGCAATTTTGGTCACTGTGAGGGTTTAAAAAGTGGTTATTCAACATGAGGCCCGATCCAAATGACATTTTGAATCATTTTTGGTAGAGTCCAAAAAATCAATTTTCTGATGAAAAACGATGACCAGTCGAACGTTGAAAAAATGGTCAATATTGATGAAATTTTAACATTTAATCTTTTGACTTTAAATGACGGTTGGATGTGAATTATTACTTTTTCAACTAAAATAAGTGTGTTTAAAGTCATTTCTGTGCCTGAAATTGGTCAAAATTGAAGATTTTGAGTAAGCAAAACTCTGTAAAAATGGCAATTTTGGTCACTGTGAGGGTTTAAAAAGTGGTTATTCAACATGAGGCCCAATCCAAATGACATTTTGAATCATTTTTGGTAGAGTCCAAAAAATCAATTTTCTGATGAAAAACGATGACCCCGGACCAGTCGAACGTTGAAAAAATGGTCAATATTGATGAAATTTTAACATTTAATCTTTTGACTTTAAATGACGGTTGGATGTGAATTATTACTTTTTCAACTAAAATAAGTGTGTTTAAAGTCATTTCTGTGCCTGAAATTGGTCAAAATTGAAGATTTTGAGTAAGCAAAACTCTGTAAAAATGGCAATTTTGGTCACTGTGAGGGTTTAAAAAGTGGTTATTCAACATGAGGCCCGATCCAAATGACATTTTGAATCATTTTTGGTAGAGTCCAAAAAATTAATTTTCTGATGAAAAACGATGACCCCGGACCAGTCGAACGTTGAAAAAATGGTCAATATTGATGAAATTTTAAGATTTAATCTTTTGACTTTAAATGACGGTTGGATGTGAATTATTACTTTTTCAACTAAAATAAGTGTGTTTAAAGTGATTTCTGTGCCTGAAATTGGTCAAAATTGAAGATTTTGAGTAAGCAAAACTCTGTAAAAATGGCAATTTTGGTCACTGTGAGGGTTTAAAAAGTGGTTATTCAACATGAGACCCGATCCAAAAGACATTTTGAATCTTTTTTGGTAGAGTCCAGAAAATCAATTTTCTGATGAAAAACGATGACCCCGGACCAGTCGAACGTTGAAAAAATGGTCAATATTGATGAAATTTTAACATTTAATCTTTTGACTTTAAATGATGGTTGGATGTGAATTATTACTTTTTCAACTAAAATAGGTGTGTTTAAAGTCATTTCTGTGCCTGAAATTGGTCAAAATTTAAGATTTTGAGTAAGCAAAACTCTGTAAAAATGGCAATTTTGGTCACTGTGAGGGTTTAAAAAGTGGTTATTCAACATGAGGCCCGATCCAAATGACATTTTGAATCATTTTTGGTAGAGTCCAAAAAATCAATTTTCTGATGAAAAACGATGACCCCGGACCAGTCGAACGTTGAAAAAATGGTCAATATTGATGAAATTTTAACATTTAATCTTTTGACTTTAAATAACGGTTGGATGTGAATTATTACTTTTTCAACTAAAATAAGTGTGTTTAAAGTCATTTCTGTGCCTGAAATTGGTCAAAATTGAAGATTTTGAGTAAGCAAAACTCTGTAAAAATGGCAATTTTGATCACTGTGAGGGTTTAAAAAGTGGTTATTCAACATGAGACCCGATCCAAAAAACATTTTGAATCTTTTTTGGTAGAGTCCAAAAAATCCATTTTCTGATGAAAAACGATGACCCCGGACCAGTCGAACGTTGAAAAAATGGTCAATATTGATGAAATTTTAACATTTAATCTTTTGACTTTAAATGATGGTTGGATGTGAATTATTACTTTTTCAACTAAAATAAGTGTGTTTAAAGTCATTTCTGTGCCTGAAATTGGTCAAAATTGAAGATTTTGAGTAAGCAAAACTCTGTAAAAATGGCAATTTTGGTCACTGTGAGGGTTTAAAAAGTGGTTATTCAACATGAGGCCCGATCCAAATGACATTTTGAATCATTTTTGGTAGAGTCCAAAAAAATCAATTTTCTGATGAAAAACGATGACCCCGGACCAGTCGAACGTTGAAAAAATGGTCAATATTGATGAAATTTTAACATTTAATCTTTTGACTTTAAATGACGGTTGGATGTGAATTATTACTTTTTCAACTAAAATAAGTGTGTTTAAAGTCATTTCTGTGCCTGAAATTGGTAAAAATTTAAGATTTTGAGTAAGCAAAACTCTGTAAAAATGGCAATTTTGGTCACTGTGAGGGTTTAAAAAGTGGTTATTCAACATGAGGCCCGATCCAAATGACATTTTGAATCATTTTTGGTAGAGTCCAAAAAAATCAATTTTCTGATGAAAAACGATGACCCCGGACCAGTCGAACGTTGAAAAAATGGTCAATATTGATGAAATGTTTACATTTAATCTTTTGACTTTAAATGACAGTTGGATGTGAATTATTACTTTTTAAACTAAAATAAGTGTGTTTAAAGTCATTTCTGTGCCTGAAAGTGGTCAAAATTGAAGATTTTGAGTAAGCAAAACTCTGTAAAAATGGCAATTTTGGTCACTGTGAGGGTTTAAAAAGTGGTTATTCAACATGAGACCCGATCCAAAAGACATTTTGAATCATTTTTGGTAGAGTCCAAAAAATCAATTTTCTGATGAAAAACGATGACCCCGGACCAGTCGAACGTTGAAAAAATGGTCAATATTGATGAAATTTTAACATTTAATCTTTTGACTTTAAATGACGGTTGGATGTGAATTATTACTTTTTCAACTAAAATAAGTGTGTTTAAAGTCATTTCTGTGCCTGAAATTGGTCAAAATTGAAGATTTTGAGTAAGCAAAACTCTGTAAAAATGGCAATTTTGGTCACTGTGAGGGTTTAAAAAGTGGTTATTCAACATGAGGCCCGATCCAAATGACATTTTGAATCATTTTTGGTAGAGTCCAAAAAATCAATTTTCTGATGAAAAACGATGACCCCGGACCAGTCGAACGTTGAAAAAATGGTCAATATTGATGAAATTTTAACATTTAATCTTTTGACTTTAAATAACGGTTGGATGTGAATTATTACTTTTTCAACTAAAATAAGTGTGTTTAAAGTCATTTCTGTGCCTGAAATTGGTCAAAATTGAAGATTTTGAGTAAGCAAAACTCTGTAAAAATGGCAATTTTGATCACTGTGAGGGTTTAAAAAGTGGTTATTCAACATGAGACCCGATCCAAAAAACATTTTGAATCTTTTTTGGTAGAGTCCAAAAAATCCATTTTCTGATGAAAAACGATGACCCCGGACCAGTCGAACATTGAAAAAATGGTCAATATTGATGAAATTTTAACATTTAATCTTTTGACTTTAAATGACGGTTGGATGTGAATTATTACTTTTTCAACTAAAATAAGTGTGTTTAAAGTCATTTCTGTGCCTGAAATTGGTCAAAATTGAAGATTTTGAGTAAGCAAAACTCTGTAAAAATGGCAATTTTGGTCACTGTGAGGGTTTAAAAAGTGGTTATTCAACATGAGGCCCGATCCAAATGACATTTTGAATCATTTTTGGTAGAGTCCAAAAAAATCAATTTTCTGATGAAAAACGATGACCCCGGACCAGTCGAACGTTGAAAAAATGGTCAATATTGATGAAATTTTAACATTTAATCTTTTGACTTTAAATGACGGTTGGATGTGAATTATTACTTTTTCAACTAAAATAAGTGTGTTTAAAGTCATTTCTGTGCCTGAAATTGGTCAAAATTGAAGATTTTGAGTAAGCAAAACTCTGTAAAAATGGCAATTTTGGTCACTGTGAGGGTTTAAAAAGTGGTTATTCAACATGAGGCCCGATCCAAATGACATTTTGAATCATTTTTGGTAGAGTCCAAAAAATTAATTTTCTGATGAAAAACGATGACCCCGGACCAGTCGAACGTTGAAAAAATGGTCAATATTGATGAAATTTTAAGATTTAATCTTTTGACTTTAAATGACGGTTGGATGTGAATTATTACTTTTTCAACTAAAATAAGTGTGTTTAAAGTGATTTCTGTGCCTGAAATTGGTCAAAATTGAAGATTTTGAGTAAGCAAAACTCTGTAAAAATGGCAATTTTGGTCACTGTGAGGGTTTAAAAAGTGGTTATTCAACATGAGACCCGATCCAAAAGACATTTTGAATCTTTTTTGGTAGAGTCCAGAAAATCAATTTTCTGATGAAAAACGATGACCCCGGACCAGTCGAACGTTGAAAAAATGGTCAATATTGATGAAATTTTAACATTTAATCTTTTGACTTTAAATGACGGTTGGATGTGAATTATTACTTTTTCAACTAAAATAGGTGTGTTTAAAGTCATTTCTGTGCCTGAAATTGGTCAAAATTTAAGATTTTGAGTAAGCAAAACTCTGTAAAAATGGCAATTTTGGTCACTGTGAGGGTTTAAAAAGTGGTTATTCAACATGAGGCCCGATCCAAATGACATTTTGAATCATTTTTGGTAGAGTCCAAAAAATCAATTTTCTGATGAAAAACGATGACCCCGGACCAGTCGAACGTTGAAAAAATGGTCAATATTGATGAAATTTTAACATTTAATCTTTTGACTTTAAATAACGGTTGGATGTGAATTATTACTTTTTCAACTAAAATAAGTGTGTTTAAAGTCATTTCTGTGCCTGAAATTGGTCAAAATTGAAGATTTTGAGTAAGCAAAACTCTGTAAAAATGGCAATTTTGATCACTGTGAGGGTTTAAAAAGTGGTTATTCAACATGAGACCCGATCCAAAAAACATTTTGAATCTTTTTTGGTAGAGTCCAAAAAATCCATTTTCTGATGAAAAACGATGACCCCGGACCAGTCGAACGTTGAAAAAATGGTCAATATTGATGAAATTTTAACATTTAATCTTTTGACTTTAAATGACGGTTGGATGTGAATTATTACTTTTTCAACTAAAATAAGTGTGTTTAAAGTCATTTCTGTGCCTGAAATTGGTCAAAATTGAAGATTTTGAGTAAGCAAAACTCTGTAAAAATGGCAATTTTGGTCACTGTGAGGGTTTAAAAAGTGGTTATTCAACATGAGGCCCGATCCAAATGACATTTTGAATCATTTTTGGTAGAGTCCAAAAAAATCCATTTTCTGATGAAAAACGATGACCCCGGACCAGTCGAACGTTGAAAAAATGGTCAATATTGATGAAATTTTAACATTTAATCTTTTGACTTTAAATGACGGTTGGATGTGAATTATTACTTTTTCAACTAAAATAAGTGTGTTTAAAGTCATTTCTGTGCCTGAAATTGGTAAAAATTTAAGATTTTGAGTAAGCAAAACTCTGTAAAAATGGCAATTTTGGTCACTGTGAGGGTTTAAAAAGTGGTTATTCAACATGAGGCCCGATCCAAATGACATTTTGAATCATTTTTGGTAGAGTCCAAAAAAATCAATTTTCTGATGAAAAACGATGACCCCGGACCAGTCGAACGTTGAAAAAATGGTCAATATTGATGAAATGTTTACATTTAATCTTTTGACTTTAAATGACAGTTGGATGTGAATTATTACTTTTTAAACTAAAATAAGTGTGTTTAAAGTCATTTCTGTGCCTGAAAGTGGTCAAAATTGAAGATTTTGAGTAAGCAAAACTCTGTAAAAATGGCAATTTTGGTCACTGTGAGGGTTTAAAAAGTGGTTATTCAACATGAGACCCGATCCAAAAGACATTTTGAATCATTTTTGGTAGAGTCCAAAAAATCAATTTTCTGATGAAAAACGATGACCCCGGACCAGTCGAACGTTGAAAAAATGGTCAATATTGATGAAATTTTAACATTTAATCTTTTGACTTTAAATGACGGTTGGATGTGAATTATTACTTTTTCAACTAAAATAAGTGTGTTTAAAGTCATTTCTGTGCCTGAAATTGGTCAAAATTGAAGATTTTGAGTAAGCAAAACTCTGTAAAAATGGCAATTTTGGTCACTGTGAGGGTTTAAAAAGTGGTTATTCAACATGAGGCCCGATCCAAATGACATTTTGAATCATTTTTGGTAGAGTCCAAAAAATCAATTTTCTGATGAAAAACGATGACCCCGGACCAGTCGAACGTTGAAAAAATGGTCAATATTGATGAAATTTTAACATTTAATCTTTTGACTTTAAATAACGGTTGGATGTGAATTATTACTTTTTCAACTAAAATAAGTGTGTTTAAAGTCATTTCTGTGCCTGAAATTGGTCAAAATTGAAGATTTTGAGTAAGCAAAACTCTGTAAAAATGGCAATTTTGATCACTGTGAGGGTTTAAAAAGTGGTTATTCAACATGAGACCCGATCCAAAAAACATTTTGAATCTTTTTTGGTAGAGTCCAAAAAATCCATTTTCTGATGAAAAACGATGACCCCGGACCAGTCGAACGATGAAAAAATGGTCAATATTGATGAAATTTTAACATTTAATCTTTTGACTTTAAATGACGGTTGGATGTGAATTATTACTTTTTCAACTAAAATAAGTGTGTTTAAAGTCATTTCTGTGCCTGAAATTGGTCAAAATTGAAGATTTTGAGTAAGCAAAACTCTGTAAAAATGGCAATTTTGGTCACTGTGAGGGTTTAAAAAGTGGTTATTCAACATGAGGCCCGATCCAAATGACATTTTGAATCATTTTTGGTAGAGTCCAAAAAAATCAATTTTCTGATGAAAAACGATGACCCCGGACCAGTCGAACGTTGAAAAAATGGTCAATATTGATGAAATTTTAACATTTAATCTTTTGACTTTAAATGACGGTTGGATGTGAATTATTACTTTTTCAACTAAAATAAGTGTGTTTAAAGTCATTTCTGTGCCTGAAATTGGTAAAAATTTAAGATTTTGAGTAAGCAAAACTCTGTAAAAATGGCAATTTTGGTCACTGTGAGGGTTTAAAAAGTGGTTATTCAACATGAGGCCCGATCCAAATGACATTTTGAATCATTTTTGGTAGAGTCCAAAAAAATCAATTTTCTGATGAAAAACGATGACCCCGGACCAGTCGAACGTTGAAAAAATGGTCAATATTGATGAAATGTTTACATTTAATCTTTTGACTTTAAATGACAGTTGGATGTGAATTATTACTTTTTAAACTAAAATAAGTGTGTTTAAAGTCATTTCTGTGCCTGAAAGTGGTCAAAATTGAAGATTTTGAGTAAGCAAAACTCTGTAAAAATGGCAATTTTGGTCACTGTGAGGGTTTAAAAAGTGGTTATTCAACATGAGACCCGATCCAAAAGACATTTTGAATCATTTTTGGTAGAGTCCAAAAAATCAATTTTCTGATGAAAAACGATGACCCCGGACCAGTCGAACGTTGAAAAAATGGTCAATATTGATGAAATTTTAACATTTAATCTTTTGACTTTAAATGACGGTTGGATGTGAATTATTACTTTTTCAACTAAAATAAGTGTGTTTAAAGTCATTTCTGTGCCTGAAATTGGTCAAAATTGAAGATTTTGAGTAAGCAAAACTCTGTAAAAATGGCAATTTTGGTCACTGTGAGGGTTTAAAAAGTGGTTATTCAACATGAGGCCCGATCCAAATGACATTTTGAATCATTTTTGGTAGAGTCCAAAAAGTCAATTTTCTGATGAAAAACGATGACCCCGGACCAGTCGAACGTTGAAAAAATGGTCAATATTGATGAAATTTTAACATTTAATCTTTTGACTTTAAATGACGGTTGGATGTGAATTATTACTTTTTCAACTAAAATAAGTGTGTTTAAAGTCATTTCTGTGCCTGAAATTGGTCAAAATTGAAGATTTTGAGTAAGCAAAACTCTGTAAAAATGGCAATTTTGGTCACTGTGAGGGTTTAAAAAGTGGTTATTCAACATGAGGCCCAATCCAAATGACATTTTGAATCATTTTTGGTAGAGTCCAAAAAATCAATTTTCTGATGAAAAACGATGACCCCGGACCAGTCGAACGTTGAAAAAATGGTCAATATTGATGAAATTTTAACATTTAATCTTTTGACTTTAAATGACGGTTGGATGTGAATTATTACTTTTTCAACTAAAATAAGTGTGTTTAAAGTCATTTCTGTGCCTGAAATTGGTCAAAATGTAAGATTTTGAGTAAGCAAAACTCTGTAAAAATGGCAATTTTGGTCACTGTGAGGGTTTAAAAAGTGGTTATTCAACATGAGGCCCGATCCAAAAGACATTTTGAATCTCTTTTGGTAGAGTCCAAAAAATCCATTTTCTGATGAAAAACGATGACCCCGGACCAGTCGAACGTTGAAAAAATGGTCAATATTGATGAAATTTTAACATTTAATCTTTTGACTTTAAATGACGGTTGGATGTGAATTATTACTTTTTCAACTAAAATAAGTGTGTTTAAAGTAATTTCTGTGCCTGAAAGTGGTCAAAATTGAAGATTTTGAGTAAGCAAAACTCTGTAAAAATGGCAATTTTGGTCACTGTGAGGGTTTAAAAAGTGGTTATTCAACATGAGGCCCGATCCAAATGACATTTTGAATCATTTTTGATAGAGTCCAAAAAATCAATTTTCTGATGAAAAACAATGACCCCGGACCAGTCGAACGTTGAAAAAATGGTCAATATTGATGAAATTTTTACATTTAATCTTTTGACTTTAAATGACGGTTGGATGTGAATTATTACTTTTTCAACTAAAATAAGTGTGTTTAAAGTCATTTCTGTGCCTGAAATTGGTCAAAATTGAAGATTTTGAGTAAGCAAAACTCTGTAAAAATGGCAATTTTGGTCACTGTGAGGGTTTAAAAAGTGGTTATTCAACATGAGACCCGATCCAAAAGACATTTTGAATCTTTTTTGGTAGAGTCCAAAAAATCCATTTTCTGATGAAAAACGATACCCCGGACCAGTCGAAAGTTGAAAAAATGGTCAATATTGATGAAATTTTAACATTTAATCTTTTGACTTTAAATGACGGTTGGATGTGAATTATTACTTTTTCAACTAAAATAAGTGTGTTTAAAGTCATTTCTGTGCCTGAAATTGGTCAAAATTGAAGATTTTGAGTAAGCAAAACTCTGTAAAAATGGCAATTTTGGTCACTGTGAGGGTTTAAAAAGTGGTTATTCAACATGAGGCCCGATCCAAATGACATTTTGAATCATTTTTGGTAGAGTCCAAAAAATTAATTTTCTGATGAAAAACGATGACCCCGGACCAGTCGAACGTTGAAAAAATGGTCAATATTGATGAAATTTTAAGATTTAATCTTTTGACTTTAAATGACGGTTGGATGTGAATTATTACTTTTTCAACTAAAATAAGTGTGTTTAAAGTGATTTCTGTGCCTGAAATTGGTCAAAATTGAAGATTTTGAGTAAGCAAAACTCTGTAAAAATGGCAATTTTGGTCACTGTGAGGGTTTAAAAAGTGGTTATTCAACATGAGACCCGATCCAAAAGACATTTTGAATCTTTTTTGGTAGAGTCCAAAAAATCAATTTTCTGATGAAAAACGATGACCCCGGACCAGTCGAACGTTGAAAAAATGGTCAATATTGATGAAATTTTAACATTTAATCTTTTGACTTTAAATGACGGTTGGATGTGAATTATTACTTTTTCAACTAAAACAAGTGTGTTTAAAGTCATTTCTGTGCCTGAAATTGGTCAAAATTTAAGATTTTGAGTAAGCAAAACTCTGTAAAAATTGCAATTTTGGTCACTGTGAGGGTTTAAAAAGTGGTTATTCAACATGAGGCCCGATCCAAATGACATTTTGAATCATTTTTGGTAGAGTCCAAAAAATCAATTTTCTGATGAAAAGCGATGACCCCGGACCAGTCGAACGTTGAAAAAATGGTCAATATTGATGAAATTTTAACATTTAATCTTTTGACTTTAAATGACGGTTGGATGTGAATTATTACTTTTTCAACTAAAACAAGTGTGTTTAAAGTCATTTCTGTGCCTGAAATTGGTCAAAATTGAAGATTTTGAGTAAGCAAAACTCTGTAAAAATGGCAATTTTGGTCACTGTGAGGGTTTAAAAAGTGGTTATTCAACATGAGACCCGATCCAAAAGACATTTTGAATCTTTTTTGGTAGAGTCCAAAAAATCCATTTTCTGATGAAAAACGATACCCCGGACCAGTCGAAAGTTGAAAAAATGGTCAATATTGATGAAATTTTAACATTTAATCTTTTGACTTTAAATGACGGTTGGATGTGAAATATTACTTTTTCAACAAAAATAAGTGTGTTTAAAGTCATTTCTGTGCCTGAAATTGGTCAAAATTGAAGATTTTGAGTAAGCAAAACTCTGTAAAAATGGCAATTTTGGTCACTGTGAGGGTTTAAAAAGTGGTTATTCAACATGAGGCCCGATCCAAATGACATTTTGAATCATTTTTGGTAGAGTCCAAAAAATTAATTTTCTGATGAAAAACGATGACCCCGGACCAGTCGAACGTTGAAAAAATGGTCAATATTGATGAAATTTTAAGATTTAATCTTTTGACTTTAAATGACGGTTGGATGTGAATTATTACTTTTTCAACTAAAATAAGTGTGTTTAAAGTGATTTCTGTGCCTGAAATTGGTCAAAATTGAAGATTTTGAGTAAGCAAAACTCTGCAAAAATGGCAATTTTGGTCACTGTGAGGGTTTAAAAAGTGGTTATTCAACATGAGACCCGATCCAAAAGACATTTTGAATCTTTTTTGGTAGAGTCCAGAAAATCAATTTTCTGATGAAAAACAATGACCCCGGACCAGTCGAACGTTGAAAAAATGGTCAATATTGATGAAATTTTAACATTTAATCTTTTGACTTTAAATGACGGTTGGATGTGAATTATTACTTTTTCAACTAAAATAGGTGTGTTTAAAGTCATTTCTGTGCCTGAAATTGGTCAAAATTTAAGATTTTGAGTAAGCAAAACTCTGTAAAAATGGCAATTTTGGTCACTGTGAGGGTTTAAAAAGTGGTTATTCAACATGAGGCCCGATCCAAATGACATTTTGAATCATTTTTGGTAGAGTCCAAAAAATCAATTTTCTGATGAAAAACGATGACCCCGGACCAGTCGAACGTTGAAAAAATGGTCAATATTGATGAAATTTTAACATTTAATCTTTTGACTTTAAATGACGGTTGGATGTGAATTATTACTTTTTCAACTAAAACAAGTGTGTTTAAAGTCATTTCTGTGCCTGAAATTGGTCAAAATTTAAGATTTTGAGTAAGCAAAACTCTGTAAAAATTGCAATTTTGGTCACTGTGAGGGTTTAAAAAGTGGTTATTCAACATGAGGCCCGATCCAAATGACATTTTGAATCATTTTTGGTAGAGTCCAAAAAATCAATTTTCTGATGAAAAACGATGACCCCGGACCAGTCGAACGTTGAAAAAATGGTCAATATTGATGAAATTTTAACATTTAATCTTTTGACTTTAAATGACGGTTGGATGTGAATTATTACTTTTTCAACTAAAACAAGTGTGTTTAAAGTCATTTCTGTGCCTGAAATTGGTCAAAATTTAAGATTTTGAGTTAGCAAAACTCTGTAAAAAGGGCAATTTTGGTCACTGTGAGGGTTTAAAAAGTGGTTATTCAACATGAGACCCGATCCAAAAGACATTTTGAATCATTTTTGGTAGAGTCCTAAAAATCAATTTTCTGATGAAAAACGATGACCCCGGACCAGTCGAACGTTGAAAAAATGGTCAATATTGATGAAATTTTAACATTTAATCTTTTGACTTTAAATGACGGTTGGATGTGAATTATTACTTTTTCAACTAAAATAAGTGTGTTTAAAGTCATTTCTGTGCCTGAAATTGGTCAAAATGTAAGATTTTGAGTAAGCAAAACTCTGTAAAAATGGCAATTTTGGTCACTGTGAGGGTTTAAAAAGTGGTTATTCAACATGAGGCCCGATCCAAAAGACATTTTGAATCTCTTTTGGTAGAGTCCAAAAAATCCATTTTCTGATGAAAAACGATGACCCCGGACCAGTCGAACGTTGAAAAAATGGTCAATATTGATGAAATTTTAACATTTAATCTTTTGACTTTAAATGACGGTTGGATGTGAATTATTACTTTTTCAACTAAAATAAGTGTGTTTAAAGTAATTTCTGTGCCTGAAAGTGGTCAAAATTGAAGATTTTGAGTAAGCAAAACTCTGTAAAAATGGCAATTTTGGTCACTGTGAGGGTTTAAAAAGTGGTTATTCAACATGAGGCCCGATCCAAATGACATTTTGAATCATTTTTGATAGAGTCCAAAAAATCAATTTTCTGATGAAAAACGATGACCCCGGACCAGTCGAACGTTGAAAAAATGGTCAATATTGATGAAATTTTTACATTTAATCTTTTGACTTTAAATGACGGTTGGATGTGAATTATTACTTTTTCAACTAAAATAAGTGTGTTTAAAGTGATTTCTGTGCCTGAAATTGGTCAAAATTGAAGATTTTGAGTAAGCAAAACTCTGTAAAAATTGCAATTTTGGTCACTGTGAGGGTTTAAAAAGTGGTTATTCAACATGAGACCCGATCCAAAAGACATTTTGAATCTTTTTTGGTAGAGTCCAGAAAATCAATTTTCTGATGAAAAACGATGACCCCGGACCAGTCGAACGTTGAAAAAATGGTCAATATTGATGAAATTTTAACATTTAATCTTTTGACTTTAAATGACGGTTGGATGTGAATTATTACTTTTTCAACTAAAATAGGTGTGTTTAAAGTCATTTCTGTGCCTGAAATTGGTCAAAATTTAAGATTTTGAGTAAGCAAAACTCTGTAAAAATGGCAATTTTGGTCACTGTGAGGGTTTAAAAAGTGGTTATTCAACATGAGGCCCGATCCAAATGACATTTTGAATCATTTTTGGTAGAGTCCAAAAAATCAATTTTCTGATGAAAAACGATGACCCCGGACCAGTCGAACGTTGAAAAAATGGTCAATATTGATGAAATTTTAACATTTAATCTTTTGACTTTAAATGACGGTTGGATGTGAATTATTACTTTTTCAACTAAAACAAGTGTGTTTAAAGTAATTTCTGTGCCTGAAAGTGGTCAAAATTGAAGATTTTGAGTAAGCAAAACTCTGTAAAAATGGCAATTTTGGTCACTGTGAGGGTTTAAAAAGTGGTTATTCAACATGAGGCCCGATCCAAATGACATTTTGAATCATTTTTGATAGAGTCCAAAAAATCAATTTTCTGATGAAAAACGATGACCCCGGACCAGTCGAACGTTGAAAAAATGGTCAATATTGATGAAATTTTTACATTTAATCTTTTGACTTTAAATGACGGTTGGATGTGAATTATTACTTTTTCAACTAAAATAAGTGTGTTTAAAGTGATTTCTGTGCCTGAAATTGGTCAAAATTGAAGATTTTGAGTAAGCAAAACTCTGCAAAAATGGCAATTTTGGTCACTGTGAGGGTTTAAAAAGTGGTTATTCAACATGAGACCCGATCCAAAAGACATTTTGAATCTTTTTTGGTAGAGTCCAGAAAATCAATTTTCTGATGAAAAACGATGACCCCGGACCAGTCGAACGTTGAAAAAATGGTCAATATTGATGAAATTTTAACATTTAATCTTTTGACTTTAAATGACGGTTGGATGTGAATTATTACTTTTTCAACTAAAATAGGTGTGTTTAAAGTCATTTCTGTGCCTGAAATTGGTCAAAATTTAAGATTTTGAGTAAGCAAAACTCTGTAAAAATGGCAATTTTGGTCACTGTGAGGGTTTAAACAGTGGTTATTCAACATGAGGCCCGATCCAAATGACATTTTGAATCATTTTTGGTAGAGTCCAAAAAATCAATTTTCTGATGAAAAACGATGACCCCGGACCAGTCGAACGTTGAAAAAATGGTCAATATTGATGAAATTTTAACATTTAATCTTTTGACTTTAAATGACGGTTGGATGTGAATTATTACTTTTTCAACTAAAACAAGTGTGTTTAAAGTCATTTCTGTGCCTGAAATTGGTCAAAATTTAAGATTTTGAGTAAGCAAAACTCTGTAAAAATTGCAATTTTGGTCACTGTGAGGGTTTAAAAAGTGGTTATTCAACATGAGGCCCGATCCAAATGACATTTTGAATCATTTTTGGTAGAGTCCAAAAAATCAATTTTCTGATGAAAAACGATGACCCCGGACCAGTCGAACGTTGAAAAAATGGTCAATATTGATGAAATTTTAACATTTAATCTTTTGACTTTAAATGACGGTTGGATGTGAATTATTACTTTTTCAACTAAAACAAGTGTGTTTAAAGTCATTTCTGTGCCTGAAATTGGTCAAAATTTAAGATTTTGAGTTAGCAAAACTCTGTAAAAAGGGCAATTTTGGTCACTGTGAGGGTTTAAAAAGTGGTTATTCAACATGAGACCCGATCCAAAAGACATTTTGAATCATTTTTGGTAGAGTCCTAAAAATCAATTTTCTGATGAAAAACGATGACCCCGGACCAGTCGAACGTTGAAAAAATGGTCAATATTGATGAAATTTTAACATTTAATCTTTTGACTTTAAATGACGGTTGGATGTGAATTATTACTTTTTCAACTAAAATAAGTGTGTTTAAAGTCATTTCTGTGCCTGAAATTGGTCAAAATGTAAGATTTTGAGTAAGCAAAACTCTGTAAAAATGGCAATTTTGGTCACTGTGAGGGTTTAAAAAGTGGTTATTCAACATGAGGCCCGATCCAAAAGACATTTTGAATCTCTTTTGGTAGAGTCCAAAAAATCCATTTTCTGATGAAAAACGATGACCCCGGACCAGTCGAACGTTGAAAAAATGGTCAATATTGATGAAATTTTAACATTTAATCTTTTGACTTTAAATGACGGTTGGATGTGAATTATTACTTTTTCAACTAAAATAAGTGTGTTTAAAGTAATTTCAGTGCCTGAAAGTGGTCAAAATTGAAGATTTTGAGTAAGCAAAACTCTGTAAAAATTGCAATTTTGGTCACTGTGAGGGTTTAAAAAGTGGTTATTCAACATGAGACCCGATCCAAAAGACATTTTGAATCTTTTTTGGTAGAGTCCAGAAAATCAATTTTCTGATGAAAAACGATGACCCCGGACCAGTCGAACGTTGAAAAAATGGTCAATATTGATGAAATTTTAACATTTAATCTTTTGACTTTAAATGACGGTTGGATGTGAATTATTACTTTTTCAACTAAAATAAGTGTGTTTAAAGTCATTTCTGTGCCTGAAATTGGTCAAAATTGAAGATTTTGAGTAAGCAAAACTCTGTAAAAATGGCAATTTTGGTCACTGTGAGGGTTTAAAAAGTGGTTATTCAACATGAGGCCCGATCCAAATGACATTTTGAATCATTTTTGGTAGAGTCCAAAAAAATCAATTTTCTGATGAAAAACGATGACCCCGGACCAGTCGAACGTTGAAAAAATGGTCAATATTGATGAAATGTTTACATTTAATCTTTTGACTTTAAATGACAGTTGGATGTGAATTATTACTTTTTAAACTAAAATAAGTGTGTTTAAAGTCATTTCTGTGCCTGAAAGTGGTCAAAATTGAAGATTTTGAGTAAGCAAAACTCTGTAAAAATGGCAATTTTGGTCACTGTGAGGGTTTAAAAAGTGGTTATTCAACATGAGACCCGATCCAAAAGACATTTTGAATCATTTTTGGTAGAGTCCAAAAAATCAATTTTCTGATGAAAAACGATGACCCCGGACCAGTCGAACGTTGAAAAAATGGTCAATATTGATGAAATTTTAACATTTAATCTTTTGACTTTAAATGACGGTTGGATGTGAATTATTACTTTTTCAACTAAAATAAGTGTGTTTAAAGTCATTTCTGTGCCTGAAATTGGTCAAAATTGAAGATTTTGAGTAAGCAAAACTCTGTAAAAATGGCAATTTTGGTCACTGTGAGGGTTTAAAAAGTGGTTATTCAACATGAGGCCCGATCCAAATGACATTTTGAATCATTTTTGGTAGAGTCCAAAAAGTCAATTTTCTGATGAAAAACGATGACCCCGGACCAGTCGAACGTTGAAAAAATGGTCAATATTGATGAAATTTTAACATTTAATCTTTTGACTTTAAATGACGGTTGGATGTGAATTATTACTTTTTCAACTAAAATAAGTGTGTTTAAAGTCATTTCTGTGCCTGAAATTGGTCAAAATTGAAGATTTTGAGTAAGCAAAACTCTGTAAAAATGGCAATTTTGGTCACTGTGAGGGTTTAAAAAGTGGTTATTCAACATGAGGCCCAATCCAAATGACATTTTGAATCATTTTTGGTAGAGTCCAAAAAATCAATTTTCTGATGAAAAACGATGACCCCGGACCAGTCGAACGTTGAAAAAATGGTCAATATTGATGAAATTTTAACATTTAATCTTTTGACTTTAAATGACGGTTGGATGTGAATTATTACTTTTTCAACTAAAATAAGTGTGTTTAAAGTCATTTCTGTGCCTGAAATTGGTCAAAATGTAAGATTTTGAGTAAGCAAAACTCTGTAAAAATGGCAATTTTGGTCACTGTGAGGGTTTAAAAAGTGGTTATTCAACATGAGGCCCGATCCAAAAGACATTTTGAATCTCTTTTGGTAGAGTCCAAAAAATCCATTTTCTGATGAAAAACGATGACCCCGGACCAGTCGAACGTTGAAAAAATGGTCAATATTGATGAAATTTTAACATTTAATCTTTTGACTTTAAATGACGGTTGGATGTGAATTATTACTTTTTCAACTAAAATAAGTGTGTTTAAAGTAATTTCTGTGCCTGAAAGTGGTCAAAATTGAAGATTTTGAGTAAGCAAAACTCTGTAAAAATGGCAATTTTGGTCACTGTGAGGGTTTAAAAAGTGGTTATTCAACATGAGGCCCGATCCAAATGACATTTTGAATCATTTTTGATAGAGTCCAAAAAATCAATTTTCTGATGAAAAACAATGACCCCGGACCAGTCGAACGTTGAAAAAATGGTCAATATTGATGAAATTTTTACATTTAATCTTTTGACTTTAAATGACGGTTGGATGTGAATTATTACTTTTTCAACTAAAATAAGTGTGTTTAAAGTCATTTCTGTGCCTGAAATTGGTCAAAATTGAAGATTTTGAGTAAGCAAAACTCTGTAAAAATGGCAATTTTGGTCACTGTGAGGGTTTAAAAAGTGGTTATTCAACATGAGACCCGATCCAAAAGACATTTTGAATCTTTTTTGGTAGAGTCCAAAAAATCCATTTTCTGATGAAAAACGATACCCCGGACCAGTCGAAAGTTGAAAAAATGGTCAATATTGATGAAATTTTAACATTTAATCTTTTGACTTTAAATGACGGTTGGATGTGAATTATTACTTTTTCAACTAAAATAAGTGTGTTTAAAGTCATTTCTGTGCCTGAAATTGGTCAAAATTGAAGATTTTGAGTAAGCAAAACTCTGTAAAAATGGCAATTTTGGTCACTGTGAGGGTTTAAAAAGTGGTTATTCAACATGAGGCCCGATCCAAATGACATTTTGAATCATTTTTGGTAGAGTCCAAAAAATTAATTTTCTGATGAAAAACGATGACCCCGGACCAGTCGAACGTTGAAAAAATGGTCAATATTGATGAAATTTTAAGATTTAATCTTTTGACTTTAAATGACGGTTGGATGTGAATTATTACTTTTTCAACTAAAATAAGTGTGTTTAAAGTGATTTCTGTGCCTGAAATTGGTCAAAATTGAAGATTTTGAGTAAGCAAAACTCTGTAAAAATGGCAATTTTGGTCACTGTGAGGGTTTAAAAAGTGGTTATTCAACATGAGACCCGATCCAAAAGACATTTTGAATCTTTTTTGGTAGAGTCCAGAAAATCAATTTTCTGATGAAAAACGATGACCCCGGACCAGTCGAACGTTGAAAAAATGGTCAATATTGATGAAATTTTAACATTTAATCTTTTGACTTTAAATGACGGTTGGATGTGAATTATTACTTTTTCAACTAAAATAGGTGTGTTTAAAGTCATTTCTGTGCCTGAAATTGGTCAAAATTTAAGATTTTGAGTAAGCAAAACTCTGTAAAAATGGCAATTTTGGTCACTGTGAGGGTTTAAAAAGTGGTTATTCAACATGAGGCCCGATCCAAATGACATTTTGAATCATTTTTGGTAGAGTCCAAAAAATCAATTTTCTGATGAAAAACGATGACCCGGACCAGTCGAACGTTGAAAAAATGGTCAATATTGATGAAATTTTAACATTTAATCTTTTGACTTTAAATGACGGTTGGATGTGAATTATTACTTTTTCAACTAAAACAAGTGTGTTTAAAGTCATTTCTGTGCCTGAAATTGGTCAAAATTTAAGATTTTGAGTAAGCAAAACTCTGTAAAAATTGCAATTTTGGTCACTGTGAGGGTTTAAAAAGTGGTTATTCAACATGAGGCCCGATCCAAATGACATTTTGAATCATTTTTGGTAGAGTCCAAAAAATCAATTTTCTGATGAAAAGCGATGACCCCGGACCAGTCGAACGTTGAAAAAATGGTCAATATTGATGAAATTTTAACATTTAATCTTTTGACTTTAAATGACGGTTGGATGTGAATTATTACTTTTTCAACTAAAACAAGTGTGTTTAAAGTCATTTCTGTGCCTGAAATTGGTCAAAATTGAAGATTTTGAGTAAGCAAAACTCTGTAAAAATGGCAATTTTGGTCACTGTGAGGGTTTAAAAAGTGGTTATTCAACATGAGACCCGATCCAAAAGACATTTTGAATCTTTTTTGGTAGAGTCCAAAAAATCCATTTTCTGATGAAAAACGATACCCCGGACCAGTCGAAAGTTGAAAAAATGGTCAATATTGATGAAATTTTAACATTTAATCTTTTGACTTTAAATGACGGTTGGATGTGAAATATTACTTTTTCAACAAAAATAAGTGTGTTTAAAGTCATTTCTGTGCCTGAAATTGGTCAAAATTGAAGATTTTGAGTAAGCAAAACTCTGTAAAAATGGCAATTTTGGTCACTGTGAGGGTTTAAAAAGTGGTTATTCAACATGAGGCCCGATCCAAATGACATTTTGAATCATTTTTGGTAGAGTCCAAAAAATTAATTTTCTGATGAAAAACGATGACCCCGGACCAGTCGAACGTTGAAAAAATGGTCAATATTGATGAAATTTTAAGATTTAATCTTTTGACTTTAAATGACGGTTGGATGTGAATTATTACTTTTTCAACTAAAATAAGTGTGTTTAAAGTGATTTCTGTGCCTGAAATTGGTCAAAATTGAAGATTTTGAGTAAGCAAAACTCTGCAAAAATGGCAATTTTGGTCACTGTGAGGGTTTAAAAAGTGGTTATTCAACATGAGACCTGATCCAAAAGACATTTTGAATCTTTTTTGGTAGAGTCCAGAAAATCAATTTTCTGATGAAAAACGATGACCCCGGACCAGTCGAACGTTGAAAAAATGGTCAATATTGATGAAATTTTAACATTTAATCTTTTGACTTTAAATGACGGTTGGATGTGAATTATTACTTTTTCAACTAAAATAGGTGTGTTTAAAGTCATTTCTGTGCCTGAAATTGGTCAAAATTTAAGATTTTGAGTAAGCAAAACTCTGTAAAAATGGCAATTTTGGTCACTGTGAGGGTTTAAAAAGTGGTTATTCAACATGAGGCCCGATCCAAATGACATTTTGAATCATTTTTGGTAGAGTCCAAAAAATCAATTTTCTGATGAAAAACGATGACCCCGGACCAGTCGAACGTTGAAAAAATGGTCAATATTGATGAAATTTTAACATTTAATCTTTTGACTTTAAATGACGGTTGGATGTGAATTATTACTTTTTCAACTAAAATAAGTGTGTTTAAAGTAATTTCTGTGCCTGAAAGTGGTCAAAATTGAAGATTTTGAGTAAGCAAAACTCTGTAAAAATGGCAATTTTGGTCACTGTGAGGGTTTAAAAAGTGGTTATTCAACATGAGGCCCGATCCAAATGACATTTTGAATCATTTTTGATAGAGTCCAAAAAATCAATTTTCTGATGAAAAACGATGACCCCGGACCAGTCGAACGTTGAAAAAATGGTCAATATTGATGAAATTTTTACATTTAATCTTTTGACTTTAAATGACGGTTGGATGTGAATTATTACTTTTTCAACTAAAATAAGTGTGTTTAAAGTGATTTCTGTGCCTGAAATTGGTCAAAATTGAAGATTTTGAGTAAGCAAAACTCTGCAAAAATGGCAATTTTGGTCACTGTGAGGGTTTAAAAAGTGGTTATTCAACATGAGACCCGATCCAAAAGACATTTTGAATCTTTTTTGGTAGAGTCCAGAAAATCAATTTTCTGATGAAAAACGATGACCCTGGACCAGTCGAACGTTGAAAAAATGGTCAATATTGATGAAATTTTAACATTTAATCTTTTGACTTTAAATGACGGTTGGATGTGAATTATTACTTTTTCAACTAAAATAGGTGTGTTTAAAGTCATTTCTGTGCCTGAAATTGGTCAAAATTTAAGATTTTGAGTAAGCAAAACTCTGTAAAAATGGCAATTTTGGTCACTGTGAGGGTTTAAAAAGTGGTTATTCAACATGAGGCCCGATCCAAATGACATTTTGAATCATTTTTGGTAGAGTCCAAAAAATCAATTTTCTGATGAAAAACGATGACCCCGGACCAGTCGAACGTTGAAAAAATGGTCAATATTGATGAAATTTTAACATTTAATCTTTTGACTTTAAATGACGGTTGGATGTGAATTATTACTTTTTCAACTAAAACAAGTGTGTTTAAAGTCATTTCTGTGCCTGAAATTGGTCAAAATTTAAGATTTTGAGTAAGCAAAACTCTGTAAAAATTGCAATTTTGGTCACTGTGAGGGTTTAAAAAGTGGTTATTCAACATGAGGCCCGATCCAAATGACATTTTGAATCATTTTTGGTAGAGTCCAAAAAATCAATTTTCTGATGAAAAACGATGACCCCGGACCAGTCGAACGTTGAAAAAATGGTCAATATTGATGAAATTTTAACATTTAATCTTTTGACTTTAAATGACGGTTGGATGTGAATTATTACTTTTTCAACTAAAACAAGTGTGTTTAAAGTCATTTCTGTGCCTGAAATTGGTCAAAATTTAAGATTTTGAGTTAGCAAAACTCTGTAAAAAGGGCAATTTTGGTCACTGTGAGGGTTTAAAAAGTGGTTATTCAACATGAGACCCGATCCAAAAGACATTTTGAATCATTTTTGGTAGAGTCCTAAAAATCAATTTTCTGATGAAAAACGATGACCCCGGACCAGTCGAACGTTGAAAAAATGGTCAATATTGATGAAATTTTAACATTTAATCTTTTGACTTTAAATGACGGTTGGATGTGAATTATTACTTTTTCAACTAAAATAAGTGTGTTTAAAGTCATTTCTGTGCCTGAAATTGGTCAAAATGTAAGATTTTGAGTAAGCAAAACTCTGTAAAAATGGCAATTTTGGTCACTGTGAGGGTTTAAAAAGTGGTTATTCAACATGAGGCCCGATCCAAATGACATTTTGAATCATTTTTGGTAGAGTCCAAAAAATCAATTTTCTGATGAAAAACGATGACCCCGGACCAGTCGAACGTTGAAAAAATGGTCAATATTGATGAAATTTTAACATTTAATCTTTTGACTTTAAATGACGGTTGGATGTGAATTATTACTTTTTCAACTAAAACAAGTGTGTTTAAAGTAATTTCTGTGCCTGAAAGTGGTCAAAATTGAAGATTTTGAGTAAGCAAAACTCTGTAAAAATGGCAATTTTGGTCACTGTGAGGGTTTAAAAAGTGGTTATTCAACATGAGGCCCGATCCAAATGACATTTTGAATCATTTTTGATAGAGTCCAAAAAATCAATTTTCTGATGAAAAACGATGACCCCGGACCAGTCGAACGTTGAAAAAATGGTCAATATTGATGAAATTTTTACATTTAATCTTTTGACTTTAAATGACGGTTGGATGTGAATTATTACTTTTTCAACTAAAATAAGTGTGTTTAAAGTGATTTCTGTGCCTGAAATTGGTCAAAATTGAAGATTTTGAGTAAGCAAAACTCTGCAAAAATGGCAATTTTGGTCAGTGTGAGGGTTTAAAAAGTGGTTATTCAACATGAGACCCGATCCAAAAGACATTTTGAATCTTTTTTGGTAGAGTCCAGAAAATCAATTTTCTGATGAAAAACGATGACCCCGGACCAGTCGAACGTTGAAAAAATGGTCAATATTGATGAAATTTTAACATTTAATCTTTTGACTTTAAATGACGGTTGGATGTGAATTATTACTTTTTCAACTAAAATAGGTGTGTTTAAAGTCATTTCTGTGCCTGAAATTGGTCAAAATTTAAGATTTTGAGTAAGCAAAACTCTGTAAAAATGGCAATTTTGGTCACTGTGAGGGTTTAAAAAGTGGTTATTCAACATGAGGCCCGATCCAAATGACATTTTGAATCATTTTTGGTAGAGTCCAAAAAATCAATTTTCTGATGAAAAACGATGACCCCGGACCAGTCGAACGTTGAAAAAATGGTCAATATTGATGAAATTTTAACATTTAATCTTTTGACTTTAAATGACGGTTGGATGTGAATTATTACTTTTTCAACTAAAACAAGTGTGTTTAAAGTCATTTCTGTGCCTGAAATTGGTCAAAATTTAAGATTTTGAGTAAGCAAAACTCTGTAAAAATTGCAATTTTGGTCACTGTGAGGGTTTAAAAAGTGGTTATTCAACATGAGGCCCGATCCAAATGACATTTTGAATCATTTTTGGTAGAGTCCAAAAAATCAATTTTCTGATGAAAAACGATGACCCCGGACCAGTCGAACGTTGAAAAAATGGTCAATATTGATGAAATTTTAACATTTAATCTTTTGACTTTAAATGACGGTTGGATGTGAATTATTACTTTTTCAACTAAAACAAGTGTGTTTAAAGTCATTTCTGTGCCTGAAATTGGTCAAAATTTAAGATTTTGAGTTAGCAAAACTCTGTAAAAAGGGCAATTTTGGTCACTGTGAGGGTTTAAAAAGTGGTTATTCAACATGAGACCCGATCCAAAAGACATTTTGAATCATTTTTGGTAGAGTCCTAAAAATCAATTTTCTGATGAAAAACGATGACCCCGGACCAGTCGAACGTTGAAAAAATGGTCAATATTGATGAAATTTTAACATTTAATCTTTTGACTTTAAATGACGGTTGGATGTGAATTATTACTTTTTCAACTAAAATAAGTGTGTTTAAAGTCATTTCTGTGCCTGAAATTGGTCAAAATGTAAGATTTTGAGTAAGCAAAACTCTGTAAAAATGGCAATTTTGGTCACTGTGAGGGTTTAAAAAGTGGTTATTCAACATGAGGCCCGATCCAAAAGACATTTTGAATCTCTTTTGGTAGAGTCCAAAAAATCCATTTTCTGATGGAAAACGATGACCCCGGACCAGTCGAACGTTGAAAAAATGGTCAATATTGATGAAATTTTAACATTTAATCTTTTGACTTTAAATGACGGTTGGATGTGAATTATTACTTTTTCAACTAAAATAAGTGTGTTTAAAGTAATTTCAGTGCCTGAAAGTGGTCAAAATTGAAGATTTTGAGTAAGCAAAACTCTGTAAAAATTGCAATTTTGGTCACTGTGAGGGTTTAAAAAGTGGTTATTCAACATGAGACCCGATCCAAAAGACATTTTGAATCTTTTTTGGTAGAGTCCAGAAAATCAATTTTCTGATGAAAAACGATGACCCCGGACCAGTCGAACGTTGAAAAAATGGTCAATATTGATGAAATTTTAACATTTAATCTTTTGACTTTAAATGACGGTTGGATGTGAATTATTACTTTTTCAACTAAAATAGGTGTGTTTAAAGTCATTTCTGTGCCTGAAATTGGTCAAAATTTAAGATTTTGAGTAAGCAAAACTCTGTAAAAATGGCAATTTTGGTCACTGTGAGGGTTTAAAAAGTGGTTATTCAACATGAGGCCCGATCCAAATGACATTTTGAATCATTTTTGGTAGAGTCCAAAAAATCAATTTTCTGATGAAAAACGATGACCCCGGACCAGTCGAACGTTGAAAAAATGGTCAATATTGATGAAATTTTAACATTTAATCTTTTGACTTTAAATGACGGTTGGATGTGAATTATTACTTTTTCAACTAAAACAAGTGTGTTTAAAGTCATTTCTGTGCCTGAAATTGGTCAAAATTTAAGATTTTGAGTAAGCAAAACTCTGTAAAAATTGCAATTTTGGTCACTGTGAGGGTTTAAAAAGTGGTTATTCAACATGAGGCCCGATCCAAATGACATTTTGAATCATTTTTGGTAGTGTCCAAAAAATCAATTTTCTGATGAAAAGCGATGACCCCGGACCAGTCGAACGTTGAAAAAATGGTCAATATTGATGAAATTTTAACATTTAATCTTTTGACTTTAAATGACGGTTGGATGTGAAATATTACTTTTTCAACTAAAACAAGTGTGTTTAAAGTCATTTCTGTGCCTGAAATTGGTCAAAATTGAAGATTTTGAGTAAGCAAAACTCTGTAAAAATGGCAATTTTGGTCACTGTGAGGGTTTAAAAAGTGGTTATTCAACATGAGACCCGATCCAAAAGACATTTTGAATCTTTTTTGGTAGAGTCCAAAAAATCCATTTTCTGATGAAAAACGATACCCCGGACCAGTCGAAAGTTGAAAAAATGGTCAATATTGATGAAATTTTAACATTTAATCTTTTGACTTTAAATGACGGTTGGATGTGAATTATTACTTTTTCAACTAAAATAAGTGTGTTTAAAGTCATTTCTGTGCCTGAAATTGGTCAAAATTGAAGATTTTGAGTAAGCAAAACTCTGTAAAAATGGCAATTTTGGTCACTGTGAGGGTTTAAAAAGTGGTTATTCAACATGAGGCCCGATCCAAATGACATTTTGAATCATTTTTGGTAGAGTCCAAAAAATTAATTTTCTGATGAAAAACGATGACCCCGGACCAGTCGAACGTTGAAAAAATGGTCAATATTGATGAAATTTTAAGATTTAATCTTTTGACTTTAAATGACGGTTGGATGTGAATTATTACTTTTTCAACTAAAATAAGTGTGTTTAAAGTGATTTCTGTGCCTGAAATTGGTCAAAATTGAAGATTTTGAGTAAGCAAAACTCTGCAAAAATGGCAATTTTGGTCACTGTGAGGGTTTAAAAAGTGGTTATTCAACATGAGACCCGATCCAAAAGACATTTTGAATCTTTTTTGGTAGAGTCCAGAAAATCAATTTTCTGATGAAAAACGATGACCCCGGACCAGTCGAACGTTGAAAAAATGGTCAATATTGATGAAATTTTAACATTTAATCTTTTGACTTTAAATGACGGTTGGATGTGAATTATTACTTTTTCAACTAAAATAGGAGTGTTTAAAGTCATTTCTGTGCCTGAAATTGGTCAAAATTTAAGATTTTGAGTAAGCAAAACTCTGTAAAAATGGCAATTTTGGTCACTGTGAGGGTTTAAAAAGTGGTTATTCAACATGAGGCCCGATCCAAATGACATTTTGAATCATTTTTGGTAGAGTCCAAAAAATCAATTTTCTGATGAAAAACGATGACCCCGGACCAGCCGAACGTTGAAAAAATGGTCAATATTGATGAAATTGTAACATTTAATCTTTTGACTTTAAATGACGGTTGGATGTGAATTATTACTTTTTCAACTAAAACAAGTGTGTTTAAAGTCATTTCTGTGCCTGAAATTGGTCAAAATTTAAGATTTTGAGTAAGCAAAACTCTGTAAAAATTGCAATTTTGGTCACTGTGAGGGTTTAAAAAGTGGTTATTCAACATGAGGCCCGATCCAAATGACATTTTGAATCATTTTTGGTAGAGTCCAAAAAATCAATTTTCTGATGAAAAACGATGACCCCGGACCAGTCGAACGTTGAAAAAATGGTCAATATTGATGAAATTTTAACATTTAATCTTTTGACTTTAAATGACGGTTGGATGTGAATTATTACTTTTTCAACTAAAACAAGTGTGTTTAAAGTCATTTCTGTGCCTGAAATTGGTCAAAATTTAAGATTTTGAGTTAGCAAAACTCTGTAAAAATGGCAATTTTGGTCACTGTGAGGGTTTAAAAAGTGGTTATTCAACATGAGACCCGATCCAAAAGACATTTTGAATCATTTTTGGTAGAGTCCAAAAAATCAATTTTCTGATGAAAAACGATGACCCCGGACCAGTCGAACGTTGAAAAAATGGTCAATATTGATGAAATTTTAACATTTAATCTTTTGACTTTAAATGACGGTTGGATGTGAATTATTACTTTTTCAACTAAAATAAGTGTGTTTAAAGTCATTTCTGTGCCTGAAATTGGTCAAAATTGAAGATTTTGAGTAAGCAAAACTCTGTAAAAATGGCAATTTTGGTCACTGTGAGGGTTTAAAAAGTGGTTATTCAACATGAGGCCCGATCCAAATGACATTTTGAATCATTTTTGGTAGAGTCCAAAAAATCAATTTTCTGATGAAAAACGATGACCCCGGACCAGTCGAACGTTGAAAAAATGGTCAATATTGATGAAATTTTAACATTTAATCTTTTGACTTTAAATGACGGTTGGATGTGAATTATTACTTTTTCAACTAAAATAAGTGTGTTTAAAGTCATTTCTGTGCCTGAAATTGGTCAAAATGTAAGATTTTGAGTAAGCAAAACTCTGTAAAAATGGCAATTTTGGTCACTGTGAGGGTTTAAAAAGTGGCTATTCAACATGAGGCCCAATCCAAATGACATTTTGAATCATTTTTGGTAGAGTCCAAAAAATCAATTTTCTGATGAAAAACGATGACCCCGGACCAGTCGAACGTTGAAAAAATGGTCAATATTGATGAAATTTTAACATTTAATCTTTTGACTTTAAATGACGGTTGGATGTGAATTATTACTTTTTCAACTAAAATAAGTGTGTTTAAAGTCATTTCTGTGCCTGAAATTGGTCAAAATTGAAGATTTTGAGTAAGCAAAACTCTGTAAAAATGGCAATTTTGGTCACTGTGAGGGTTTAAAAAGTGGTTATTCAACATGAGGCCCGATCCAAATGACATTTTGAATCATTTTTGGTAGAGTCCAAAAAATCAATTTTCTGATGAAAAACGATGACCCCGGACCAGTCGAACGTTGAAAAAATGGTCAATATTGATGAAATTTTAACATTTAATCTTTTGACTTTAAATGACGGTTGGATGTGAATTATTACTTTTTCAACTAAAATAAGTGTGTTTAAAGTAATTTCTGTGCCTGAAATTGGTCAAAATGTAAGATTTTGAGTAAGCAAAACTCTGTAAAAATGGCAATTTTGGTCACTGCGAGGGTTTAAAAAGTGGTTATTCAACATGAGGCCCGATCCAAAAGACATTTTGAATCTCTTTTGGTAGAGTCCAAAAAATCCATTTTCTGATGAAAAACGATGACCCCGGACCAGTCGAACGTTGAAAAAATGGTCAATATTGATGAAATTTTAACATTTAATCTTTTGACTTTAAATGACGGTTGGATGTGAATTATTACTTTTTCAACTAAAATAAGTGTGTTTAAAGTAATTTCTGTGCCTGAAAGTGGTCAAAATTGAAGATTTTGAGTAAGCAAAACTCTGTAAAAATGGCAATTTTGGTCACTGTGAGGGTTTAAAAAGTGGTTATTCAACATGAGGCCCGATCCAAATGACATTTTGAATCATTTTTGATAGAGTCCAAAAAATCAATTTTCTGATGAAAAACGATGACCCCGGACCAGTCGAACGTTGAAAAAATGGTCAATATTGATGAAATGTTTACATTTAATCTTTTGACTTTAAATGACAGTTGGATGTGAATTATTACTTTTTAAACTAAAATAAGTGTGTTTAAAGTCATTTCTGTGCCTGAAAGTGGTCAAAATTGAAGATTTTGAGTAAGCAAAACTCTGTAAAAATGGCAATTTTGGTCACTGTGAGGGTTTAAAAAGTGGTTATTCAACATGAGACCCGATCCAAAAGACATTTTGAATCATTTTTGGTAGAGTCCAAAAAATCAATTTTCTGATGAAAAACGATGACCCCGGACCAGTCGAACGTTGAAAAAATGGTCAATATTGATGAAATGTTAACATTTAATCTTTTGACTTTAAATGACGGTTGGATGTGAATTATTACTTTTTCAACTAAAATAAGTGTGTTTAAAGTCATTTCTGTGCCTGAAATTGGTCAAAATTGAAGATTTTGAGTAAGCAAAACTCTGTAAAAATGGCAATTTTGGTCACTGTGAGGGTTTAAAAAGTGGTTATTCAACATGAGGCCCGATCCAAATGACATTTTAAATCATTTTTGGTAGAGTCCAAAAAGTCAATTTTCTGATGAAAAACGATGACCCCGGACCAGTCGAACGTTGAAAAAATGGTCAATATTGATGAAATGTTTACATTTAATCTTTTGACTTTAAATGACGGTTGGATGTGAATTATTACTTTTTCAACTAAAATAAGTGTGTTTAAAGTCATTTCTGTGCCTGAAATTGGTCAAAATTGAAGATTTTGAGTAAGCAAAACTCTGTAAAAATGGCAATTTTGGTCACTGTGAGGGTTTAAAAAGTGGTTATTCAACATGAGGCCCAATCCAAATGACATTTTGAATCATTTTTGGTAGAGTCCAAAAAATCAATTTTCTGATGAAAAACGATGACCCCGGACCAGTCGAACGTTGAAAAAATGGTCAATATTGATGAAATTTTAACATTTAATCTTTTGACTTTAAATGACGGTTGGATGTGAATTATTACTTTTTCAACTAAAATAAGTGTGTTTAAAGTCATTTCTGTGCCTGAAATTGGTCAAAATGTAAGATTTTGAGTAAGCAAAACTCTGTAAAAATGGCAATTTTGGTCACTGTGAGGGTTTAAAAAGTGGTTATTCAACATGAGGCCCGATCCAAAAGACATTTTGAATCTCTTTTGGTAGAGTCCAAAAAATCCATTTTCTGATGAAAAACGATGACCCCGGACCAGTCGAACGTTGAAAAAATGGTCAATATTGATGAAATTTTAACATTTAATCTTTTGACTTTAAATGACGGTTGGATGTGAATTATTACTTTTTCAACTAAAATAAGTGTGTTTAAAGTAATTTCTGTGCCTGAAAGTGGTCAAAATTGAAGATTTTGAGTAAGCAAAACTCTGTAAAAATGGCAATTTTGGTCACTGTGAGGGTTTAAAAAGTGGTTATTCAACATGAGGCCCGATCCAAATGACATTTTGAATCATTTTTGATAGAGTCCAAAAAATCAATTTTCTGATGAAAAACGATGACCCCGGACCAGTCGAACGTTGAAAAAATGGTCAATATTGATGAAATTTTTACATTTAATCTTTTGACTTTAAATGACGGTTGGATGTGAATTATTACTTTTTCAACTAAAATAAGTGTGTTTAAAGTCATTTCTGTGCCTGAAATTGGTCAAAATTTAAGATTTTGAGTAAGCAAAACTCTGTAAAAATTGCAATTTTGGTCACTGTGAGGGTTTAAAAAGTGGTTATTCAACATGAGACCCGATCCAAAAAACATTTTGAATCTTTTTTGGTAGAGTCCAAAAAATTAATTTTCTGATGAAAAACGATGACCCCGGACCAGTCGAACGTTGAAAAAATTGTCAATATTGATGAAATTTTAACATTTAATCTTTTGACTTTAAATGACGGTTGGATGTGAATTATTACTTTTTCAACTAAAATAAGTGTGTTTAAAGTCATTTCTGTGCCTGAAATTGGTCAAAATTGAAGATTTTGAGTAAGCAAAACTCTGTAAAAATGGCAATTTTGGTCACTGTGAGGGTTTAAAAAGTGGTTATTCAACATGAGACCCGATCCAAAAGACATTTTGAATCTTTTTTGGTAGAGTCCAAAAAATCCATTTTCTGATGAAAAACGATACCCCGGACCAGTCGAAAGTTGAAAAAATGGTCAATATTGATGAAATTTTAACATTTAATCTTTTGACTTTAAATGACGGTTGGATGTGAATTATTACTTTTTCAACTAAAATAAGTGTGTTTAAAGTCATTTCTGTGCCTGAAATTGGTCAAAATTGAAGATTTTGAGTAAGCAAAACTCTGTAAAAATGGCAATTTTGGTCACTGTGAGGGTTTAAAAAGTGGTTATTCAACATGAGGCCCGATCCAAATGACATTTTGAATCATTTTTGGTAGAGTCCAAAAAATTAATTTTCTGATGAAAAACGATGACCCCGGACCAGTCGAACGTTGAAAAAATGGTCAATATTGATGAAATTTTAACATTTAATCTTTTGACTTTAAATGACGGTTGGATGTGAATTATTACTTTTTCAACTAAAATAGGTGTGTTTAAAGTCATTTCTGTGCCTGAAATTGGTCAAAATTTAAGATTTTGAGTAAGCAAAACTCTGTAAAAATGGCAATTTTGGTCACTGTGAGGGTTTAAAAAGTGGTTATTCAACATGAGGCCCGATCCAAATGACATTTTGAATCATTTTTGGTAGAGTCCAAAAAATCAATTTTCTGATAAAAAACGATGACCCCGGACCAGTCGAACGTTGAAAAAATGGTCAATATTGATGAAATTTTAACATTTAATCTTTTGACTTTAAATGACGGTTGGATGTGAATTATTACTTTTTCAACTAAAACAAGGGTGTTTAAAGTCATTTCTGTGCCTGAAATTGGTCAAAATTTAAGATTTTGAGTAAGCAAAACTCTGTAAAAATTGCAATTTTGGTCACTGTGAGGGTTTAAAAAGTGGTTATTCAACATGAGGCCCGATCCAAATGACATTTTGAATCATTTTTGGTAGAGTCCAAAAAATCAATTTTCTGATGAAAAGCGATGACCCCGGACCAGTCGAACGTTGAAAAAATGGTCAATATTGATGAAATTTTAACATTTAATCTTTTGACTTTAAATGACGGTTGGATGTGAATTATTACTTTTTCAACTAAAACAAGTGTGTTTAAAGTCATTTCTGTGCCTGAAATTGGTCAAAATTGAAGATTTTGAGTAAGCAAAACTCTGTAAAAATGGCAATTTTGGTCACTGTGAGGGTTTAAAAAGTGGTTATTCAACATGAGACCCGATCCAAAAGACATTTTGAATCTTTTTTGGTAGAGTCCAAAAAATCCATTTTCTGATGAAAAACGATACCCCGGACCAGTCGAAAGTTGAAAAAATGGTCAATATTGATGAAATTTTAACATTTAATCTTTTGACTTTAAATGACGGTTGGATGTGAATTATTACTTTTTCAACAAAAATAAGTGTGTTTAAAGTCATTTCTGTGCCTGAAATTGGTCAAAATTGAAGATTTTGAGTAAGCAAAACTCTGTAAAAATGGCAATTTTGGTCACTGTGAGGGTTTAAAAAGTGGTTATTCAACATGAGGCCCGATCCAAATGACATTTTGAATCATTTTTGGTAGAGTCCAAAAAATTAATTTTCTGATGAAAAACGATGACCCCGGACCAGTCGAACGTTGAAAAAATGGTCAATATTGATGAAATTTTAAGATTTAATCTTTTGACTTTAAATGACGGTTGGATGTGAATTATTACTTTTTCAACTAAAATAAGTGTGTTTAAAGTGATTTCTGTGCCTGAAATTGGTCAAAATTGAAGATTTTGAGTAAGCAAAACTCTGTAAAAATGGCAATTTTGGTCACTGTGAGGGTTTAAAAAGTGGTTATTCAACATGAGACCCGATCCAAAAGACATTTTGAATCTTTTTTGGTAGAGTCCAGAAAATCAATTTTCTGATGAAAAACGATGACCCCGGACCAGTCGAACGTTGAAAAAATGGTCAATATTGATGAAATTTTAACATTTAATCTTTTGACTTTAAATGACGGTTGGATGTGAATTATTACTTTTTCAACTAAAATAGGTGTGTTTAAAGTCATTTCTGTGCCTGAAATTGGTCAAAATTTAAGATTTTGAGTAAGCAAAACTCTGTAAAAATGGCAATTTTGGTCACTGTGAGGGTTTAAAAAGTGGTTATTCAACATGAGGCCCGATCCAAATGACATTTTGAATCATTTTTGGTAGAGTCCAAAAAATCAATTTTCTGATGAAAAACGATGACCCCGGACCAGTCGAACGTTGAAAAAATGGTCAATATTGATGAAATTTTAACATTTAATCTTTTGACTTTAAATGACGGTTGGATGTGAATTATTACTTTTTCAACTAAAACAAGTGTGTTTAAAGTCATTTCTGTGCCTGAAATTGGTCAAAATTTAAGATTTTGAGTAAGCAAAACTCTGTAAAAATTGCAATTTTGGTCACTGTGAGGGTTTAAAAAGTGGTTATTCAACATGAGGCCCGATCCAAATGACATTTTGAATCATTTTTGGTAGAGTCCAAAAAATCAATTTTCTGATGAAAAGCGATGACCCCGGACCAGTCGAACGTTGAAAAAATGGTCAATATTGATGAAATTTTAACATTTAATCTTTTGACTTTAAATGACGGTTGGATGTGAATTATTACTTTTTCAACTAAAACAAGTGTGTTTAAAGTCATTTCTGTGCCTGAAATTGGTCAAAATTGAAGATTTTGAGTAAGCAAAACTCTGTAAAAATGGCAATTTTGGTCACTGTGAGGGTTTAAAAAGTGGTAATTCAACATGAGACCCGATCCAAAAGACATTTTGAATCTTTTTTGGTAGAGTCCAAAAAATCCATTTTCTGATGAAAAACGATACCCCGGACCAGTCGAAAGTTGAAAAAATGGTCAATATTGATGAAATTTTAACATTTAATCTTTTGACTTTAAATGACGGTTGGATGTGAATTATTACTTTTTCAACAAAAATAAGTGTGTTTAAAGTCATTTCTGTGCCTGAAATTGGTCAAAATTGAAGATTTTGAGTAAGCAAAACTCTGTAAAAATGGCAATTTTGGTCACTGTGAGGGTTTAAAAAGTGGTTATTCAACATGAGACCCGATCCAAAAGACATTTTGAATCTTTTTTGGTAGAGTCCAGAAAATCAATTTTCTGATGAAAAACGATGACCCCGGACCAGTCGAACGTTGAAAAAATGGTCAATATTGATGAAATTTTAACATTTAATCTTTTGACTTTAAATGACGGTTGGATGTGAATTATTACTTTTTCAACTAAAATAGGTGTGTTTAAAGTCATTTCTGTGCCTGAAATTGGTCAAAATTTAAGATTTTGAGTAAGCAAAACTCTGTAAAAATGGCAATTTTGGTCACTGTGAGGGTTTAAAAAGTGGTTATTCAACATGAGGCCCGATCCAAATGACATTTTGAATCATTTTTGGTAGAGTCCAAAAAATCAATTTTCTGATGAAAAACGATGACCCCGGACCAGTCGAACGTTGAAAAAATGGTCAATATTGATGAAATTTTAACATTTAATCTTTTGACTTTAAATGACGGTTGGATGTGAATTATTACTTTTTCAACTAAAATAAGTGTGTTTAAAGTCATTTCTGTGCCTGAAATTGGTCAAAATGTAAGATTTTGAGTAAGCAAAACTCTGTAAAAATGGCAATTTTGGTCACTGTGAGGGTTTAAAAAGTGGTTATTCAACATGAGGCCCGATCCAAAAGACATTTTGAATCTCTTTTGGTAGAGTCCAAAAAATCCATTTTCTGATGAAAAACGATGACCCGGGACCAGTCGAACGTTGAAAAAATGGTCAATATTGATGAAATTTTAACATTTAATCTTTTGACTTAAAATGACGGTTGGATGTGAATTATTACTTTTTCAACTAAAATAAGTGTGTTTAAAGTAATTTCTGTGCCTGAAAGTGGTCAAAATTGAAGATTTTGAGTAAGCAAAACTCTGTAAAAATGGCAATTTTGGTCACTGTGAGGGTTTAAAAAGTGGTTATTCAACATGAGGCCCGATCCAAATGACATTTTGAATCATTTTTGATAGAGTCCAAAAAATCAATTTTCTGATGAAAAACGATGACCCCGGACCAGTCGAACGTTGAAAAAATGGTCAATATTGATGAAATTTTTACATTTAATCTTTTGACTTTAAATGACGGTTGGATGTGAATTATTACTTTTTCAACTAAAATAAGTGTGTTTAAAGTGATTTCTGTGCCTGAAATTGGTCAAAATTGAAGATTTTGAGTAAGCAAAACTCTGTAAAAATTGCAATTTTGGTCACTGTGAGGGTTTAAAAAGTGGTTATTCAACATGAGACCCGATCCAAAAGACATTTTGAATCTTTTTTGGTAGAGTCCAGAAAATCAATTTTCTGATGAAAAACGATGACCCCGGACCAGTCGAACGTTGAAAAAATGGTCAATATTGATGAAATTTTAACATTTAATCTTTTGACTTTAAATGACAGTTGGATGTGAATTATTACTTTTTCAACTAAAATAAGTGTGTTTAAAGTCATTTCTGTGCCTGAAATTGGTCAAAATTGAAGATTTTGAGTAAGCAAAACTCTGTAAAAATGGCAATTTTGGTCACTGTGAGGGTTTAAAAAGTGGTTATTCAACATGAGGCCCGATCCAAATGACATTTTGAATCATTTTTGGTAGAGTCCAAAAAATTAATTTTCTGATGAAAAACGATGACCCCGGACCAGTCGAACGTTGAAAAAATGGTCAATATTGATGAAATTTTAAGATTTATTCTTTTGACTTTAAATGACGGTTGGATGTGAATTATTACTTTTTCAACTAAAATAAGTGTGTTTAAAGTGATTTCTGTGCCTGAAATTGGTCAAAATTGAAGATTTTGAGTAAGCAAAACTCTGTAAAAATGGCAATTTTGGTCACTGTGAGGGTTTAAAAAGTGGTTATTCAACATGAGACCCGATCCAAAAGACATTTTGAATCTTTTTTGGTAGAGTCCAGAAAATCAATTTTCTGATGAAAAACGATGACCCCGGACCAGTCGAACGTTGAAAAAATGGTCAATATTGATGAAATTTTAACATTTAATCTTTTGACTTTAAATGACGGTTGGATGTGAATTATTACTTTTTCAACTAAAATAGGTGTGTTTAAAGTCATTTCTGTGCCTGAAATTGGTCAAAATTTAAGATTTTGAGTAAGCAAAACTCTGTAAAAATGGCAATTTTGGTCACTGTGAGGGTTTAAAAAGTGGTTATTCAACATGAGGCCCGATCCAAATGACATTTTGAATCATTTTTGGTAGAGTCCAAAAAATCAATTTTCTGATGAAAAACGATGACCCCGGACCAGTCGAACGTTGAAAAAATGGTCAATATTGATGAAATTTTAACATTTAATCTTTTGACTTTAAATGACGGTTGGATGTGAATTATTACTTTTTCAACTAAAACAAGTGTGTTTAAAGTCATTTCTGTGCCTGAAATTGGTCAAAATTTAAGATTTTGAGTAAGCAAAACTCTGTAAAAATTGCAATTTTGGTCACTGTGAGGGTTTAAAAAGTGGTTATTCAACATGAGGCCCGATCCAAATGACATTTTGAATCATTTTTGGTAGAGTCCAAAAAATCAATTTTCTGATGAAAAGCGATGACCCCGGACCAGTCGAACGTTGAAAAAATGGTCAATATTGATGAAATTTTAACATTTAATCTTTTGACTTTAAATGACGGTTGGATGTGAATTATTACTTTTTCAACTAAAACAAGTGTGTTTAAAGTCATTTCTGTGCCTGAAATTGGTCAAAATTGAAGATTTTGAGTAAGCAAAACTCTGTAAAAATGGCAATTTTGGTCACTGTGAGGGTTTAAAAAGTGGTTATTCAACATGAGACCCGATCCAAAAGACATTTTGAATCTTTTTTGGTAGAGTCCAAAAAATCCATTTTCTGATGAAAAACGATACCCCGGACCAGTCGAAAGTTGAAAAAATGGTCAATATTGATGAAATTTTAACATTTAATCTTTTGACTTTAAATGACGGTTGGATGTGAATTATTACTTTTTCAACAAAAATAAGTGTGTTTAAAGTCATTTCTGTGCCTGAAATTGGTCAAAATTGAAGATTTTGAGTAAGCAAAACTCTGTAAAAATGGCAATTTTGGTCACTGTGAGGGTTTAAAAAGTGGTTATTCAACATGAGGCCCGATCCAAATGACATTTTGAATCATTTTTGGTAGAGTCCAAAAAATTAATTTTCTGATGAAAAACGATGACCCCGGACCAGTCGAACGTTGAAAAAATGGTCAATATTGATGAAATTTTAAGATTTAATCTTTTGACTTTAAATGACGGTTGGATGTGATTTATTACTTTTTCAACTAAAATAAGTGTGTTTAAAGTCATTTCTGTGCCTGAAATTGGTCAAAATTTAAGATTTTGAGTAAGCAAAACTCTGTAAAAATGGCAATTTTGGTCACTGTGAGGGTTTAAAAAGTGGTTATTCAACATGAGACCCGATCCAAAAGACATTTTGAATCTTTTTTGGTAGAGTCCAGAAAATCAATTTTCTGATGAAAAACGATGACCCCGGACCAGTCGAACGTTGAAAAAATGGTCAATATTGATGAAATTTTAACATTTAATCTTTTGACTTTAAATGACGGTTGGATGTGAATTATTACTTTTTCAACTAAAATAGGTGTGTTTAAAGTCATTTCTGTGCCTGAAATTGGTCAAAATTTAAGATTTTGAGTAAGCAAAACTCTGTAAAAATGGCAATTTTGGTCACTGTGAGGGTTTAAAAAGTGGTTATTCAACATGAGGCCCGATCCAAATGACATTTTGAATCATTTTTGGTAGAGTCCAAAAAATCAATTTTCTGATGAAAAACGATGACCCCGGACCAGTCGAACGTTGAAAAAATGGTCAATATTGATGAAATTTTAACATTTAATCTTTTGACTTTAAATGACGGTTGGATGTGAATTATTACTTTTTCAACTAAAACAAGTGTGTTTAAAGTCATTTCTGTGCCTGAAATTGGTCAAAATTTAAGATTTTGAGTAAGCAAAACTCTGTAAAAATTGCAATTTTGGTCACTGTGAGGGTTTAAAAAGTGGTTATTCAACATGAGGCCCGATCCAAATGACATTTTGAATCATTTTTGGTAGAGTCCAAAAAATCAATTTTCTGATGAAAAGCGATGACCCCGGACCAGTCGAACGTTGAAAAAATGGTCAATATTGATGAAATTTTAACATTTAATCTTTTGACTTTAAATGACGGTTGGATGTGAATTATTACTTTTTCAACTAAAACAAGTGTGTTTAAAGTCATTTCTGTGCCTGAAATTGGTCAAAATTGAAGATTTTGAGTAAGCAAAACTCTGTAAAAATGGCAATTTTGGTCACTGTGAGGGTTTAAAAAGTGGTAATTCAACATGAGACCCGATCCAAAAGACATTTTGAATCTTTTTTGGTAGAGTCCAAAAAATCCATTTTCTGATGAAAAACGATACCCCGGACCAGTCGAAAGTTGAAAAAATGGTCAATATTGATGAAATTTTAACATTTAATCTTTTGACTTTAAATGACGGTTGGATGTGAATTATTACTTTTTCAACAAAAATAAGTGTGTTTAAAGTCATTTCTGTGCCTGAAATTGGTCAAAATTGAAGATTTTGAGTAAGCAAAACTCTGTAAAAATGGCAATTTTGGTCACTGTGAGGGTTTAAAAAGTGGTTATTCAACATGAGGCCCGATCCAAATGACATTTTGAATCATTTTTGGTAGAGTCCAAAAAATTAATTTTCTGATGAAAAACGATGACCCCGGACCAGTCGAACGTTGAAAACATGGTCAATATTGATGAAATTTTAAGATTTAATCTTTTGACTTTAAATGACGGTTGGATGTGAATTATTAATTTTTCAACTAAAATAAGTGTGTTTAAAGTGATTTCTGTGCCTGAAATTGGTCAAAATTGAAGATTTTGAGTAAGCAAAACTCTGCAAAAATGGCAATTTTGGTCACTGTGAGGGTTTAAAAAGTGGTTATTCAACATGAGACCCGATCCAAAAGACATTTTGAATCTTTTTTGGTAGAGTCCAGAAAATCAATTTTCTGATGAAAAACGATGACCCCGGACCAGTCGAACGTTGAAAAAATGGTCAATATTGATGAAATTTTAACATTTAATCTTTTGACTTTAAATGACGGTTGGATGTGAATTATTACTTTTTCAACTAAAATAGGTGTGTTTAAAGTCATTTCTGTGCCTGAAATTGGTCAAAATTTAAGATTTTGAGTAAGCAAAACTCTGTAAAAATGGCAATTTTGGTCACTGTGAGGGTTTAAAAAGTGGTTATTCAACATGAGGCCCGATCCAAATGACATTTTGAATCATTTTTGGTAGAGTCCAAAAAATCAATTTTCTGATGAAAACAATGACCCCGGACCAGTCGAACGTTGAAAAAATGGTCAATATTGATGACATTTTAACATTTAATCTTTTGACTTTAAATGACGGTTGGATGTGAATTATTACTTTTTCAACTAAAATAAGTGTGTTTAAAGTCATTTCTGTGCCTGAAATTGGTCAAAATGTAAGATTTTGAGTAAGCAAAACTCTGTAAAAATGGCAATTTTGGTCACTGTGAGGGTTTAAAAAGTGGTTATTCAACATGAGGCCCGATCCAAAAGACATTTTGAATCTCTTTTGGTAGAGTCCAAAAAATCCATTTTCTGATGAAAAACGATGACCCCGGACCAGTCGAACGTTGAAAAAATGGTCAATATTGATGAAATTTTAACATTTAATCTTTTGACTTTAAATGACGGTTGGATGTGAATTATTACTTTTTCAACTAAAATAAGTGTGTTTAAAGTAATTTCTGTGCCTGAAAGTGGTCAAAATTGAAGATTTTGAGTAAGCAAAACTCTGTAAAAATTGCAATTTTGGTCACTGTGAGGGTTTAAAAAGTGGTTATTCAACATGAGACCCGATCCAAAAGACATTTTGAATCTTTTTTGGTAGAGTCCAGAAAATCAATTTTCTGATGAAAAACGATGACCCCGGACCAGTCGAACGTTGAAAAAATGGTCAATATTGATGAAATTTTAACATTTAATCTTTTGACTTTAAATGACGGTTGGATGTGAATTATTACTTTTTCAACTAAAACAAGTGTGTTTAAAGTCATTTCTGTGCCTGAAATTGGTCAAAATTGAAGATTTTGAGTAAGCAAAACTCTGTAAAAATGGCAATTTTGGTCACTGTGAGGGTTTAAAAAGTGGTTATTCAACATGAGACCCGATCCAAAAGACATTTTGAATCTTTTTTGGTAGAGTCCAAAAAATCCATTTTCTGATGAAAAACGATACCCCGGACCAGTCGAAAGTTGAAAAAATGGTCAATATTGATGAAATTTTAACATTTAATCTTTTGACTTTAAATGACGGTTGGATGTGAATTATTACTTTTTCAACAAAAATAAGTGTGTTTAAAGTCATTTCTGTGCCTGAAATTGGTCAAAATTGAAGATTTTGAGTAAGCAAAACTCTGTAAAAATGGCAATTTTGGTCACTGTGAGGGTTTAAAAAGTGGTTATTCAACATGAGGCCCGATCCAAATGACATTTTGAATCATTTTTGGTAGAGTCCAAAAAATTAATTTTCTGATGAAAAACGATGACCCCGGACCAGTCGAACGTTGAAAAAATGGTCAATATTGATGAAATTTTAAGATTTAATCTTTTGACTTTAAATGACGGTTGGATGTGAATTATTACTTTTTCAACTAAAATAAGTGTGTTTAAAGTGATTTCTGTGCCTGAAATTGGTCAAAATTGAAGATTTTGAGTAAGCAAAACTCTGTAAAAATGGCAATTTTGGTCACTGTGAGGGTTTAAAAAGTGGTTATTCAACATGAGACCCGATCCAAAAGACATTTTGAATCTTTTTTGGTAGAGTCCAGAAAATCAATTTTCTGATGAAAAACGATGACCCCGGACCAGTCGAACGTTGAAAAAATGGTCAATATTGATGAAATTTTAACATTTAATCTTTTGACTTTAAATGACGGTTGGATGTGAATTATTACTTTTTCAACTAAAATAGGTGTGTTTAAAGTCATTTCTGTGCCTGAAATTGGTCAAAATTTAAGATTTTGAGTAAGCAAAACTCTGTAAAAATGGCAATTTTGGTCACTGTGAGGGTTTAAAAAGTGGTTATTCAACATGAGGCCCGATCCAAATGACATTTTGAATCATTTTTGGTAGAGTCCAAAAAATCAATTTTCTGATGAAAAACGATGACCCCGGACCAGTCGAACGTTGAAAAAATGGTCAATATTGATGAAATTTTAACATTTAATCTTTTGACTTTAAATGACGGTTGGATGTGAATTATTACTTTTTCAACTAAAACAAGTGTGTTTAAAGTCATTTCTGTGCCTGAAATTGGTCAAAATTTAAGATTTTGAGTAAGCAAAACTCTGTAAAAATTGCAATTTTGGTCACTGTGAGGGTTTAAAAAGTGGTTATTCAACATGAGGCCCGATCCAAATGACATTTTGAATCATTTTTGGTAGAGTCCAAAAAATCAATTTTCTGATGAAAAGCGATGACCCCGGACCAGTCGAACGTTGAAAAAATGGTCAATATTGATGAAATTTTAACATTTAATCTTTTGACTTTAAATGACGGTTGGATGTGAATTATTACTTTTTCAACTAAAACAAGTGTGTTTAAAGTCATTTCTGTGCCTGAAATTGGTCAAAATTGAAGATTTTGAGTAAGCAAAACTCTGTAAAAATGGCAATTTTGGTCACTGTGAGGGTTTAAAAAGTGGTAATTCAACATGAGACCCGATCCAAAAGACATTTTGAATCATTTTTGGTAGAGTCCAAAAAATCAATTTTCTGATGAAAAACGATGACCCCGGACCAGTCGAACGTTGAAAAAATGGTCAATATTGATGAAATTTTAACATTTAATCTTTTGACTTTAAATGACGGTTGGATGTGAATTATTACTTTTTCAACTAAAATAAGTGTGTTTAAAGTCATTTCTGTGCCTGAAATTGGTCAAAATGTAAGATTTTGAGTAAGCAAAACTCTGTAAAAATGGCAATTTTGGTCACTGTGAGGGTTTAAAAAGTGGTTCATCAACATGAGGCCCGATCCAAAAGACATTTTGAATCTCTTTTGGTAGAGTCCAAAAAATCCATTTTCTGATGAAAAACGATGACCCGGGACCAGTCGAACGTTGAAAAAATGGTCAATATTGATGAAATTTTAACATTTAATCTTTTGACTTAAAATGACGGTTGGATGTGAATTATTACTTTTTCAACTAAAATAAGTGTGTTTAAAGTAATTTCTGTGCCTGAAAGTGGTCAAAATTGAAGATTTTGAGTAAGCAAAACTCTGTAAAAATGGCAATTTTGGTCACTGTGAGGGTTTAAAAAGTGGTTATTCAACATGAGGCCCGATCCAAATGACATTTTGAATCATTTTTGATAGAGTCCAAAAAATCAATTTTCTGATGAAAAACGATGACCCCGGACCAGTCGAACGTTGAAAAAATGGTCAATATTGATGAAATTTTTACATTTAATCTTTTGACTTTAAATGACGGTTGGATGTGAATTATTACTTTTTCAACTAAAATAAGTGTGTTTAAAGTGATTTCTGTGCCTGAAATTGGTCAAAATTGAAGATTTTGAGTAAGCAAAACTCTGTAAAAATTGCAATTTTGGTCACTGTGAGGGTTTAAAAAGTGGTTATTCAACATGAGACCCGATCCAAAAGACATTTTGAATCTTTTTTGGTAGAGTCCAGAAAATCAATTTTCTGATGAAAAACGATGACCCCGGACCAGTCGAACGTTGAAAAAATGGTCAATATTGATGAAATTTTAACATTTAATCTTTTGACTTTAAATGACGGTTGGATGTGAATTATTACTTTTTCAACTAAAATAAGTGTGTTTAAAGTCATTTCTGTGCCTGAAATTGGTCAAAATTGAAGATTTTGAGTAAGCAAAACTCTGTAAAAATGGCAATTTTGGTCACTGTGAGGGTTTAAAAAGTGGTTATTCAACATGAGGCCCGATCCAAATGACATTTTGAATCATTTTTGGTAGAGTCTAAAAAATTAATTTTCTGATGAAAAACGATGACCCCGGACCAGTCGAACGTTGAAAAAATGGTCAATATTGATGAAATTTTAAGATTTATTCTTTTGACTTTAAATGACGGTTGGATGTGAATTATTACTTTTTCAACTAAAATAAGTGTGTTTAAAGTGATTTCTGTGCCTGAAATTGGTCAAAATTGAAGATTTTGAGTAAGCAAAACTCTGTAAAAATGGCAATTTTGGTCACTGTGAGGGTTTAAAAAGTGGTTATTCAACATGAGACCCGATCCAAAAGACATTTTGAATCTTTTTTGGTAGAGTCCAGAAAATCAATTTTCTGATGAAAAACGATGACCCCGGACCAGTCGAACGTTGAAAAAATGGTCAATATTGATGAAATTTTAACATTTAATCTTTTGACTTTAAATGACGGTTGGATGTGAATTATTACTTTTTCAACTAAAATAGGTGTGTTTAAAGTCATTTCTGTGCCTGAAATTGGTCAAAATTTAAGATTTTGAGTAAGCAAAACTCTGTAAAAATGGCAATTTTGGTCACTGTGAGGGTTTAAAAAGTGGTTATTCAACATGAGGCCCGATCCAAATGACATTTTGAATCATTTTTGGTAGAGTCCAAAAAATCAATTTTCTGATGAAAAACGATGACCCCGGACCAGTCGAACGTTGAAAAAATGGTCAATATTGATGAAATTTTAACATTTAATCTTTTGACTTTAAATGACGGTTGGATGTGAATTATTACTTTTTCAACTAAAACAAGTGTGTTTAAAGTCATTTCTGTGCCTGAAATTGGTCAAAATTTAAGATTTTGAGTAAGCAAAACTCTGTAAAAATTGCAATTTTGGTCACTGTGAGGGTTTAAAAAGTGGTTATTCAACATGAGGCCCGATCCAAATGACATTTTGAATCATTTTTGGTAGAGTCCAAAAAATCAATTTTCTGATGAAAAGCGATGACCCCGGACCAGTCGAACGTTGAAAAAATGGTCAATATTGATGAAATTTTAACATTTAATCTTTTGACTTTAAATGACGGTTGGATGTGAATTATTACTTTTTCAACTAAAACAAGTGTGTTTAAAGTCATTTCTGTGCCTGAAATTGGTCAAAATTGAAGATTTTGAGTAAGCAAAACTCTGTAAAAATGGCAATTTTGGTCACTGTGAGGGTTTAAAAAGTGGTTATTCAACATGAGACCCGATCCAAAAGACATTTTGAATCTTTTTTGGTAGAGTCCAAAAAATCCATTTTCTGATGAAAAACGATACCCCGGACCAGTCGAAAGTTGAAAAAATGGTCAATATTGATGAAATTTTAACATTTAATCTTTTGACTTTAAATGACGGTTGGATGTGAATTATTACTTTTTCAACAAAAATAAGTGTGTTTAAAGTCATTTCTGTGCCTGAAATTGGTCAAAATTGAAGATTTTGAGTAAGCAAAACTCTGTAAAAATGGCAATTTTGGTCACTGTGAGGGTTTAAAAAGTGGTTATTCAACATGAGGCCCGATCCAAATGACATTTTGAATCATTTTTGGTAGAGTCCAAAAAATTAATTTTCTGATGAAAAACGATGACCCCGGACCAGTCGAACGTTGAAAAAATGGTCAATATTGATGAAATTTTAAGATTTAATCTTTTGACTTTAAATGACGGTTGGATGTGATTTATTACTTTTTCAACTAAAATAAGTGTGTTTAAAGTCATTTCTGTGCCTGAAATTGGTCAAAATTTAAGATTTTGAGTAAGCAAAACTCTGTAAAAATGGCAATTTTGGTCACTGTGAGGGTTTAAAAAGTGGTTATTCAACATGAGACCCGATCCAAAAGACATTTTGAATCTTTTTTGGTAGAGTCCAGAAAATCAATTTTCTGATGAAAAACGATGACCCCGGACCAGTCGAACGTTGAAAAAATGGTCAATATTGATGAAATTTTAACATTTAATCTTTTGACTTTAAATGACGGTTGGATGTGAATTATTACTTTTTCAACTAAAATAGGTGTGTTTAAAGTCATTTCTGTGCCTGAAATTGGTCAAAATTTAAGATTTTGAGTAAGCAAAACTCTGTAAAAATGGCAATTTTGGTCACTGTGAGGGTTTAAAAAGTGGTTATTCAACATGAGGCCCGATCCAAATGACATTTTGAATCATTTTTGGTAGAGTCCAAAAAATCAATTTTCTGATGAAAAACGATGACCCCGGACCAGTCGAACGTTGAAAAAATGGTCAATATTGATGAAATTTTAACATTTAATCTTTTGACTTTAAATGACGGTTGGATGTGAATTATTACTTTTTCAACTAAAACAAGTGTGTTTAAAGTCATTTCTGTGCCTGAAATTGGTCAAAATTTAAGATTTTGAGTAAGCAAAACTCTGTAAAAATTGCAATTTTGGTCACTGTGAGGGTTTAAAAAGTGGTTATTCAACATGAGGCCCGATCCAAATGACATTTTGAATCATTTTTGGTAGAGTCCAAAAAATCAATTTTCTGATGAAAAGCGATGACCCCGGACCAGTCGAACGTTGAAAAAATGGTCAATATTGATGAAATTTTAACATTTAATCTTTTGACTTTAAATGACGGTTGGATGTGAATTATTACTTTTTCAACTAAAACAAGTGTGTTTAAAGTCATTTCTGTGCCTGAAATTGGTCAAAATTGAAGATTTTGAGTAAGCAAAACTCTGTAAAAATGGCAATTTTGGTCACTGTGAGGGTTTAAAAAGTGGTAATTCAACATGAGACCCGATCCAAAAGACATTTTGAATCTTTTTTGGTAGAGTCCAAAAAATCCATTTTCTGATGAAAAACGATACCCCGGACCAGTCGAAAGTTGAAAAAATGGTCAATATTGATGAAATTTTAACATTTAATCTTTTGACTTTAAATGACGGTTGGATGTGAATTATTACTTTTTCAACAAAAATAAGTGTGTTTAAAGTCATTTCTGTGCCTGAAATTGGTCAAAATTGAAGATTTTGAGTAAGCAAAACTCTGTAAAAATGGCAATTTTGGTCACTGTGAGGGTTTAAAAAGTGGTTATTCAACATGAGGCCCGATCCAAATGACATTTTGAATCATTTTTGGTAGAGTCCAAAAAATTAATTTTCTGATGAAAAACGATGACCCCGGACCAGTCGAACGTTGAAAACATGGTCAATATTGATGAAATTTTAAGATTTAATCTTTTGACTTTAAATGACGGTTGGATGTGAATTATTAATTTTTCAACTAAAATAAGTGTGTTTAAAGTGATTTCTGTGCCTGAAATTGGTCAAAATTGAAGATTTTGAGTAAGCAAAACTCTGCAAAAATGGCAATTTTGGTCACTGTGAGGGTTTAAAAAGTGGTTATTCAACATGAGACCCGATCCAAAAGACATTTTGAATCTTTTTTGGTAGAGTCCAGAAAATCAATTTTCTGATGAAAAACGATGACCCCGGACCAGTCGAACGTTGAAAAAATGGTCAATATTGATGAAATTTTAACATTTAATCTTTTGACTTTAAATGACGGTTGGATGTGAATTATTACTTTTTCAACTAAAATAGGTGTGTTTAAAGTCATTTCTGTGCCTGAAATTGGTCAAAATTTAAGATTTTGAGTAAGCAAAACTCTGTAAAAATGGCAATTTTGGTCACTGTGAGGGTTTAAAAAGTGGTTATTCAACATGAGGCCCGATCCAAATGACATTTTGAATCATTTTTGGTAGAGTCCAAAAAATCAATTTTCTGATGAAAACAATGACCCCGGACCAGTCGAACGTTGAAAAAATGGTCAATATTGATGACATTTTAACATTTAATCTTTTGACTTTAAATGACGGTTGGATGTGAATTATTACTTTTTCAACTAAAATAAGTGTGTTTAAAGTCATTTCTGTGCCTGAAATTGGTCAAAATGTAAGATTTTGAGTAAGCAAAACTCTGTAAAAATGGCAATTTTGGTCACTGTGAGGGTTTAAAAAGTGGTTATTCAACATGAGGCCCGATCCAAAAGACATTTTGAATCTCTTTTGGTAGAGTCCAAAAAATCCATTTTCTGATGAAAAACGATGACCCCGGACCAGTCGAACGTTGAAAAAATGGTCAATATTGATGAAATTTTAACATTTAATCTTTTGACTTTAAATGACGGTTGGATGTGAATTATTACTTTTTCAACTAAAATAAGTGTGTTTAAAGTAATTTCTGTGCCTGAAAGTGGTCAAAATTGAAGATTTTGAGTAAGCAAAACTCTGTAAAAATGGCAATTTTGGTCACTGTGAGGGTTTAAAAAGTGGTTATTCAACATGAGGCCCGATCCAAATGACATTTTGAATCATTTTTGATAGAGTCCAAAAAATCAATTTTCTGATGAAAAACGATGACCCCGGACCAGTCGAACGTTGAAAAAATGGTCAATATTGATGAAATTTTTACATTTAATCTTTTGACTTTAAATGACGGTTGGATGTGAATTATTACTTTTTCAACTAAAATAAGTGTGTTTAAAGTGATTTCTGTGCCTGAAATTGGTCAAAATTGAAGATTTTGAGTAAGCAAAACTCTGTAAAAATTGCAATTTTGGTCACTGTGAGGGTTTAAAAAGTGGTTATTCAACATGAGACCCGATCCAAAAGACATTTTGAATCTTTTTTGGTAGAGTCCAGAAAATCAATTTTCTGATGAAAAACGATGACCCCGGACCAGTCGAACGTTGAAAAAATGGTCAATATTGATGAAATTTTAACATTTAATCTTTTGACTTTAAATGACGGTTGGATGTGAATTATTACTTTTTCAACTAAAACAAGTGTGTTTAAAGTCATTTCTGTGCCTGAAATTGGTCAAAATTGAAGATTTTGAGTAAGCAAAACTCTGTAAAAATGGCAATTTTGGTCACTGTGAGGGTTTAAAAAGTGGTTATTCAACATGAGACCCGATCCAAAAGACATTTTGAATCTTTTTTGGTAGAGTCCAAAAAATCCATTTTCTGATGAAAAACGATACCCCGGACCAGTCGAAAGTTGAAAAAATGGTCAATATTGATGAAATTTTAACATTTAATCTTTTGACTTTAAATGACGGTTGGATGTGAATTATTACTTTTTCAACAAAAATAAGTGTGTTTAAAGTCATTTCTGTGCCTGAAATTGGTCAAAATTGAAGATTTTGAGTAAGCAAAACTCTGTAAAAATGGCAATTTTGGTCACTGTGAGGGTTTAAAAAGTGGTTATTCAACATGAGGCCCGATCCAAATGACATTTTGAATCATTTTTGGTAGAGTCCAAAAAATTAATTTTCTGATGAAAAACGATGACCCCGGACCAGTCGAACGTTGAAAAAATGGTCAATATTGATGAAATTTTAAGATTTAATCTTTTGACTTTAAATGACGGTTGGATGTGAATTATTACTTTTTCAACTAAAATACGTGTGTTTAAAGTGATTTCTGTGCCTGAAATTGGTCAAAATTGAAGATTTTGAGTAAGCAAAACTCTGTAAAAATGGCAATTTTGGTCACTGTGAGGGTTTAAAAAGTGGTTATTCAACATGAGACCCGATCCAAAAGACATTTTGAATCTTTTTTGGTAGAGTCCAGAAAATCAATTTTCTGATGAAAAACGATGACCCCGGACCAGTCGAACGTTGAAAAAATGGTCAATATTGATGAAATTTTAACATTTAATCTTTTGACTTTAAATGACGGTTGGATGTGAATTATTACTTTTTCAACTAAAATAGGTGTGTTTAAAGTCATTTCTGTGCCTGAAATTGGTCAAAATTTAAGATTTTGAGTAAGCAAAACTCTGTAAAAATGGCAATTTTGGTCACTGTGAGGGTTTAAAAAGTGGTTATTCAACATGAGGCCCGATCCAAATGACATTTTGAATCATTTTTGGTAGAGTCCAAAAAATCAATTTTCTGATGAAAAACGATGACCCCGGACCAGTCGAACGTTGAAAAAATGGTCAATATTGATGAAATTTTAACATTTAATCTTTTGACTTTAAATGACGGTTGGATGTGAATTATTACTTTTTCAACTAAAACAAGTGTGTTTAAAGTCATTTCTGTGCCTGAAATTGGTCAAAATTTAAGATTTTGAGTAAGCAAAACTCTGTAAAAATTGCAATTTTGGTCACTGTGAGGGTTTAAAAAGTGGTTATTCAACATGAGGCCCGATCCAAATGACATTTTGAATCATTTTTGGTAGAGTCCAAAAAATCAATTTTCTGATGAAAAGCGATGACCCCGGACCAGTCGAACGTTGAAAAAATGGTCAATATTGATGAAATTTTAACATTTAATCTTTTGACTTTAAATGACGGTTGGATGTGAATTATTACTTTTTCAACTAAAACAAGTGTGTTTAAAGTCATTTCTGTGCCTGAAATTGGTCAAAATTGAAGATTTTGAGTAAGCAAAACTCTGTAAAAATGGCAATTTTGGTCACTGTGAGGGTTTAAAAAGTGGTAATTCAACATGAGACCCGATCCAAAAGACATTTTGAATCTTTTTTGGTAGAGTCCAAAAAATCCATTTTCTGATGAAAAACGATACCCCGGACCAGTCGAAAGTTGAAAAAATGGTCAATATTGATGAAATTTTAACATTTAATCTTTTGACTTTAAATGACGGTTGGATGTGAATTATTACTTTTTCAACAAAAATAAGTGTGTTTAAAGTCATTTCTGTGCCTGAAATTGGTCAAAATTGAAGATTTTGAGTAAGCAAAACTCTGTAAAAATGGCAATTTTGGTCACTGTGAGGGTTTAAAAAGTGGTTATTCAACATGAGGCCCGATCCAAATGACATATTGAATCATTTTTGGTAGAGTCCAAAAAATTAATTTTCTGATGAAAAACGATGACCCCGGACCAGTCGAACGTTGAAAACATGGTCAATATTGATGAAATTTTAAGATTTAATCTTTTGACTTTAAATGACGGTTGGATGTGAATTATTACTTTTTCAACTAAAATAAGTGTGTTTAAAGTGATTTCTGTGCCTGAAATTGGTCAAAATTGAAGATTTTGAGTAAGCAAAACTCTGCAAAAATGGCAATTTTGGTCACTGTGAGGGTTTAAAAAGTGGTTATTCAACATGAGACCCGATCCAAAAGACATTTTGAATCTTTTTTGGTAGAGTCCAGAAAATCAATTTTCTGATGAAAAACGATGACCCCGGACCAGTCGAACGTTGAAAAAATGGTCAATATTGATGAAATTTTAACATTTAATCTTTTGACTTTAAATGACGGTTGGATGTGAATTATTACTTTTTCAACTAAAATAGGTGTGTTTAAAGTCATTTCTGTGCCTGAAATTGGTCAAAATTTAAGATTTTGAGTAAGCAAAACTCTGTAAAAATGGCAATTTTGGTCACTGTGAGGGTTTAAAAAGTGGTTATTCAACATGAGGCCCGATCCAAATGACATTTTGAATCATTTTTGGTAGAGTCCAAAAAATCAATTTTCTGATGAAAACAATGACCCCGGACCAGTCGAACGTTGAAAAAATGGTCAATATTGATGAAATTTTAACATTTAATCTTTTGACTTTAAATGACGGTTGGATGTGAATTATTACTTTTTCAACTAAAATAAGTGTGTTTAAAGTCATTTCTGTGCCTGAAATTGGTCAAAATGTAAGATTTTGAGTAAGCAAAACTCTGTAAAAATGGCAATTTTGGTCACTGTGAGGGTTTAAAAAGTGGTTATTCAACATGAGGCCCGATCCAAAAGACATTTTGAATCTCTTTTGGTAGAGTCCAAAAAATCCATTTTCTGATGAAAAACGATGACCCCGGACCAGTCGAACGTTGAAAAAATGGTCAATATTGATGAAATTTTAACATTTAATCTTTTGACTTTAAATGACGGTTGGATGTGAATTATTACTTTTTCAACTAAAATAAGTGTGTTTAAAGTAATTTCTGTGCCTGAAAGTGGTCAAAATTGAAGATTTTGAGTAAGCAAAACTCTGTAAAAATGGCAATTTTGGTCACTGTGAGGGTTTAAAAAGTGGTTATTCAACATGAGGCCCGATCCAAATGACATTTTGAATCATTTTTGATAGAGTCCAAAAAATCAATTTTCTGATGAAAAACGATGACCCCGGACCAGTCGAACGTTGAAAAAATGGTCAATATTGATGAAATTTTTACATTTAATCTTTTGACTTTAAATGATGGTTGGATGTGAATTATTACTTTTTCAACTAAAATAAGTGTGTTTAAAGTGATTTCTGTGCCTGAAATTGGTCAAAATTGAAGATTTTGAGTAAGCAAAACTCTGTAAAAATTGCAATTTTGGTCACTGTGAGGGTTTAAAAAGTGGTTATTCAACATGAGACCCGATCCAAAAGACATTTTGAATCTTTTTTGGTAGAGTCCAGAAAATCAATTTTCTGATGAAAAACGATGACCCCGGACCAGTCGAACGTTGAAAAAATGGTCAATATTGATGAAATTTTAACATTTAATCTTTTGACTTTAAATGACGGTTGGATGTGAATTATTACTTTTTCAACTAAAATAGGTGTGTTTAAAGTCATTTCTGTGCCTGAAATTGGTCAAAATTTAAGATTTTGAGTAAGCAAAACTCTGTAAAAATGGCAATTTTGGTCACTGTGAGGGTTTAAAAAGTGGTTATTCAACATGAGGCCCGATCCAAATGACATTTTGAATCATTTTTGGTAGAGTCCAAAAAATCAATTTTCTGATGAAAAACGATGACCCCGGACCAGTCGAACGTTGAAAAAATGGTCAATATTGATGAAATTTTAACATTTAATCTTTTGACTTTAAATGACGGTTGGATGTGAATTATTACTTTTTCAACTAAAACAAGTGTGTTTAAAGTCATTTCTGTGCCTGAAATTGGTCAAAATTTAAGATTTTGAGTAAGCAAAACTCTGTAAAAATTGCAATTTTGGTCACTGTGAGGGTTTAAAAAGTGGTTATTCAACATGAGGCCCGATCCAAATGACATTTTGAATCATTTTTGGTAGAGTCCAAAAAATCAATTTTCTGATGAAAAGCGATGACCCCGGACCAGTCGAACGTTGAAAAAATGGTCAATATTGATGAAATTTTAACATTTAATCTTTTGACTTTAAATGACGGTTGGATGTGAATTATTACTTTTTCAACTAAAACAAGTGTGTTTAAAGTCATTTCTGTGCCTGAAATTGGTCAAAATTGAAGATTTTGAGTAAGCAAAACTCTGTAAAAATGGCAATTTTGGTCACTGTGAGGGTTTAAAAAGTGGTTATTCAACATGAGACCCGATCCAAAAGACATTTTGAATCTTTTTTGGTAGAGTCCAAAAAATCCATTTTCTGATGAAAAACGATACCCCGGACCAGTCGAAAGTTGAAAAAATGGTCAATATTGATGAAATTTTAACATTTAATCTTTTGACTTTAAATGACGGTTGGATGTGAATTATTACTTTTTCAACTAAAATAAGTGTGTTTAAAGTCATTTCTGTGCCTGAAATTGGTCAAAATTGAAGATTTTGAGTAAGCAAAACTCTGTAAAAATGGCAATTTTGGTCACTGTGAGGGTTTAAAAAGTGGTTATTCAACATGAGGCCCGATCCAAATGACATTTTGAATCATTTTTGGTAGAGTCCAAAAAATTAATTTTCTGATGAAAAACGATGACCCCGGACCAGTCGAACGTTGAAAAAATGGTCAATATTGATGAAATTTTAAGATTTAATCTTTTGACTTTAAATGACGGTTGGATGTGAATTATTACTTTTTCAACTAAAATAAGTGTGTTTAAAGTGATTTCTGTGCCTGAAATTGGTCAAAATTGAAGATTTTGAGTAAGCAAAACTCTGCAAAAATGGCAATTTTGGTCACTGTGAGGGTTTAAAAAGTGGTTATTCAACATGAGACCCGATCCAAAAGACATTTTGAATCTTTTTTGGTAGAGTCCAGAAAATCAATTTTCTGATGAAAAACGATGACCCCGGACCAGTCGAACGTTGAAAAAATGGTCAATATTGATGAAATTTTAACATTTAATCTTTTGACTTTAAATGACGGTTGGATGTGAATTATTACTTTTTCAACTAAAATAGGTGTGTTTAAAGTCATTTCTGTGCCTGAAATTGGTCAAAATTTAAGATTTTGAGTAAGCAAAACTCTGTAAAAATGGCAATTTTGGTCACTGTGAGGGTTTAAAAAGTGGTTATTCAACATGAGGCCCGATCCAAATGACATTTTGAATCATTTTTGGTAGAGTCCAAAAAATCAATTTTCTGATGAAAAACGATGACCCCGGACCAGTCGAACGTTGAAAAAATGGTCAATATTGATGAAATTTTAACATTTAATCTTTTGACTTTAAATGACGGTTGGATGTGAATTATTACTTTTTCAACTAAAACAAGTGTGTTTAAAGTCATTTCTGTGCCTGAAATTGGTCAAAATTTAAGATTTTGAGTAAGCAAAACTCTGTAAAAATTGCAATTTTGGTCACTGTGAGGGTTTAAAAAGTGGTTATTCAACATGAGGCCCGATCCAAATGACATTTTGAATCATTTTTGGTAGAGTCCAAAAAATCAATTTTCTGATGAAAAACGATGACCCCGGACCAGTCGAACGTTGAAAAAATGGTCAATATTGATGAAATTTTAACATTTAATCTTTTGACTTTAAATGACGGTTGGATGTGAATTATTACTTTTTCAACTAAAACAAGTGTGTTTAAAGTCATTTCTGTGCCTGAAATTGGTCAAAATTTAAGATTTTGAGTTAGCAAAACTCTGTAAAAATGGCAATTTTGGTCACTGTGAGGGTTTAAAAAGTGGTTATTCAACATGAGACCCGATCCAAAAGACATTTTGAATCATTTTTGGTAGAGTCCAAAAAATCAATTTTCTGATGAAAAACGATGACCCCGGACCAGTCGAACGTTGAAAAAATGGTCAATATTGATGAAATTTTAACATTTAATCTTTTGACTTTAAATGACGGTTGGATGTGAATTATTACTTTTTCAACTAAAATAAGTGTGTTTAAAGTCATTTCTGTGCCTGAAATTGGTCAAAATTGAAGATTTTGAGTAAGCAAAACTCTGTAAAAATGGCAATTTTGGTCACTGTGAGGGTTTAAAAAGTGGTTATTCAACATGAGGCCCGATCCAAATTACATTTTGAATCATTTTTGGTAGAGTCCAAAAAATCAATTTTCTGATGAAAAACGATGACCCCGGACCAGTCGAACGTTGAAAAAATGGTCAATATTGATGAAATTTTAACATTTAATCTTTTGACTTTAAATGACGGTTGGATGTGAATTATTACTTTTTCAACTAAAATAAGTGTGTTTAAAGTCATTTCTGTGCCTGAAATTGGTCAAAATGTAAGATTTTGAGTAAGCAAAACTCTGTAAAAATGGCAATTTTGGTCACTGTGAGGGTTTAAAAAGTGGCTATTCAACATGAGGCCGAATCCAAATGACATTTTGAATCATTTTTGGTAGAGTCCAAAAAATCAATTTTCTGATGAAAAACGATGACCCCGGACCAGTCGAACGTTGAAAAAATGGTCAATATTGATGAAATTTTAACATTTAATCTTTTGACTTTAAATGACGGTTGGATGTGAATTATTACTTTTTCAACTAAAATAAGTGTGTTTAAAGTCATTTCTGTGCCTGAAATTGGTCAAAATTGAAGATTTTGAGTAAGCAAAACTCTGTAAAAATGGCAATTTTGGTCACTGTGAGGGTTTAAAAAGTGGTTATTCAACATGAGGCCCGATCCAAATGACATTTTGAATAATTTTTGGTAGAGTCCAAAAAATCAATTTTCTGATGAAAAACGATGACCCCGGACCAGTCGAACGTTGAAAAAATGGTCAATATTGATGAAATTTTAACATTTAATCTTTTGACTTTAAATGACGGTTGGATGTGAATTATTACTTTTTCAACTAAAATAAGTGTGTTTAAAGTAATTTCTGTGCCTGAAATTGGTCAAAATGTAAGATTTTGAGTAAGCAAAACTCTGTAAAAATGGCAATTTTGGTCACTGTGAGGGTTTAAAAAGTGGTTATTCAACATGAGGCCCGATCCAAAAGACATTTTGAATCTCTTTTGGTAGAGTCCAAAAAATCCATTTTCTGATGAAAAACGATGACCCCGGACCAGTCGAACGTTGAAAAAATGGTCAATATTGATGAAATTTTAACATTTAATCTTTTGACTTTAAATGACGGTTGGATGTGAATTATTACTTTTTCAACTAAAATAAGTGTGTTTAAAGTAATTTCTGTGCCTGAAAGTGGTCAAAATTGAAGATTTTGAGTAAGCAAAACTCTGTAAAAATGGCAATTTTGGTCACTGTGAGGGTTTAAAAAGTGGTTATTCAACATAAGGTCCGATCCAAATGACATTTTGAATCATTTTTGATAGAGTCCAAAAAATCAATTTTCTGATGAAAAACGATGACCCCGGACCAGTCGAACGTTGAAAAAATGGTCAATATTGATGAAATTTTTACATTTAATCTTTTGACTTTAAATGACGGTTGGATGTGAATTATTACTTTTTCAACTAAAATAAGTGTGTTTAAAGTCATTTCTGTGCCTGAAATTGGTCAAAATTTAAGATTTTGAGCAAGCAAAACTCTGTAAAAATTGCAATTTTGGTCACTGTGAGGGTTTAAAAAGTGGTTATTCAACATGAGACCCGATCCAAAAAACATTTTGAATCTTTTTTGGTAGAGTCCAAAAAATCAATTTTCTGATGAAAAACGATGACCCCGGACCAGTCGAACGTTGAAAAAATTGTCAATATTGATGAAATTTTAACATTTAATCTTTTGACTTTAAATGACGGTTGGATGTGAATTATTACTTTTTCAACTAAAATAAGTGTGTTTAAAGTCATTTCTGTGCCTGAAATTGGTCAAAATTGAAGATTTTGAGTAAGCAAAACTCTGTAAAAATGGCAATTTTGGTCACTGTGAGGGTTTAAAAAGTGGTTATTCAACATGAGACCCGATCCAAAAGACATTTTGAATCTTTTTTGGTAGAGTCCAAAAAATCCATTTTCTGATGAAAAACGATGACCCCGGACCAGTCGAAAGTTGAAAAAATGGTCAATATTGATGAAATTTTAACATTTAATCTTTTGACTTTAAATGATGGTTGGATGTGAATTATTACTTTTTCAACTAAAATAAGTGTGTTTAAAGTCATTTCTGTGCCTGAAATTGGTCAAAATTGAAGATTTTGAGTAAGCAAAACTCTGTAAAAATGGCAATTTTGGTCACTGTGAGGGTTTAAAAAGTGGTTATTCAACATGAGGCCCGATCCAAATGACATTTTGAATCATTTTTGGTAGAGTCCAAAAAATTAATTTTCTGATGAAAAACGATGACCCCGGACCAGTCGAACGTTGAAAAAATGGTCAATATTGATGAAATTTTAAGATTTAATCTTTTGACTTTAAATGACGGTTGGATGTGAATTATTACTTTTTCAACTAAAATAGGTGTGTTTAAAGTCATTTCTGTGCCTGAAATTGGTCAAAATTGAAGATTTTGAGTAAGCAAAACTCTGTAAAAATGGCAATTTTGGTCACTGTGAGGGTTTAAAAAGTGGTTATTCAACATGAGACCCGATCCAAAAGACATTTTGAATCTTTTTTGGTAGAGTCCAGAAAATCAATTTTCTGATGAAAAACGATGACCCCGGACCAGTCGAACGTTGAAAAAATGGTCAATATTGATGAAATTTTAACATTTAATCTTTTGACTTTAAATGACGGTTGGATGTGAATTATTACTTTTTCAACTAAAATAGGTGTGTTTAAAGTCATTTCTGTGCCTGAAATTGGTCAAAATTTAAGATTTTGAGTAAGCAAAACTCTGTAAAAATGGCAATTTTGGTCACTGTGAGGGTTTAAAAAGTGGTTATTCAACATGAGGCCCGATCCAAATGACATTTTGAATCATTTTTGGTAGAGTCCAAAAAATCAATTTTCTGATGAAAAGCGATGACCCCGGACCAGTCGAACGTTGAAAAAATGGTCAATATTGATGAAATTTTAACATTTAATCTTTTGACTTTAAATGACGGTTGGATGTGAATTATTACTTTTTCAACTAAAACAAGTGTGTTTAAAGTCATTTCTGTGCCTGAAATTGGTCAAAATTTAAGATTTTGAGTAAGCAAAACTCTGTAAAAATGGCAATTTTGGTCACTGTGAGGGTTTAAAAAGTGGTTATTCAACATGAGACCCGATCCAAAAGACATTTTGAATCTTTTTTGGTAGAGTCCAAAAAATCCATTTTCTGATGAAAAACGATACCCCGGACCAGTCGAAAGTTGAAAAAATGGTCAATATTGATGAAATTTTAACATTTAATCTTTTGACTTTAAATGACGGTTGGATGTGAATTATTACTTTTTCAACAAAAATAAGTGTGTTTAAAGTCATTTCTGTACCTGAAATTGGTCAAAATTGAAGATTTTGAGTAAGCAAAACTCTGTAAAAATGGCAATTTTGGTCACTGTGAGGGTTTAAAAAGTGGTTATTCAACATGAGGCCCGATCCAAATGACATTTTGAATCATTTTTGGTAGAGTCCAAAAAATTAATTTTCTGATGAAAAACGATGACCCCGGACCAGTCGAACGTTGAAAAAATGGTCAATATTGATGAAATTTTAAGATTTAATCTTTTGACTTTAAATGACGGTTGGATGTGAATTATTACTTTTTCAACTAAAATAAGTGTGTTTAAAGTGATTTCTGTGCCTGAAATTGGTCAAAATTGAAGATTTTGAGTAAGCAAAACTCTGTAAAAATGGCAATTTTGGTCACTGTGAGGGTTTAAAAAGTGGTTATTCAACATGAGACCCGATCCAAAAGACATTTTGAATCTTTTTTGGTAGAGTCCAGAAAATCAATTTTCTGATGAAAAACGATGACCCCGGACCAGTCGAACGTTGAAAAAATGGTCAATATTGATGAAATTTTAACATTTAATCTTTTGACTTTAAATGACGGTTGGATGTGAATTATTACTTTTTCAACTAAAATAGGTGTGTTTAAAGTCATTTCTGTGCCTGAAATTGGTCAAAATTTAAGATTTTGAGTAAGCAAAACTCTGTAAAAATGGCAATTTTGGTCACTGTGAGGGTTTAAAAAGTGGTTATTCAACATGAGGCCCGATCCAAATGACATTTTGAATCATTTTTGGTAGAGTCCAAAAAATCAATTTTCTGATGAAAAACGATGACCCCGGACCAGTCGAACGTTGAAAAAATGGTCAATATTGATGAAATTTTAACATTTAATCTTTTGACTTTAAATGACGGTTGGATGTGAATTATTACTTTTTCAACTAAAACAAGTGTGTTTAAAGTCATTTCTGTGCCTGAAATTGGTCAAAATTTAAGATTTTGAGTAAGCAAAACTCTGTAAAAATTGCAATTTTGGTCACTGTGAGGGTTTAAAAAGTGGTTATTCAACATGAGGCCCGATCCAAATGACATTTTGAATCATTTTTGGTAGAGTCCAAAAAATCAATTTTCTGATGAAAAGCGATGACCCCGGACCAGTCGAACGTTGAAAAAATTGTCAATATTGATGAAATTTTAACATTTAATCTTTTGACTTTAAATGACGGTTGGATGTGAATTATTACTTTTTCAACTAAAACAAGTGTGTTTAAAGTCATTTCTGTGCCTGAAATTGGTCAAAATTGAAGATTTTGAGTAAGCAAAACTCTGTAAAAATGGCAATTTTGGTCACTGTGAGGGTTTAAAAAGTGGTAATTCAACATGAGACCCGATCCAAAAGACATTTTGAATCTTTTTTGGTAGAGTCCAAAAAATCCATTTTCTGATGAAAAACGATACCCCGGACCAGTCGAAAGTTGAAAAAATGGTCAATATTGATGAAATTTTAACATTTAATCTTTTGACTTTAAATGACGGTTGGATGTGAATTATTACTTTTTCAACAAAAATAAGTGTGTTTAAAGTCATTTCTGTGCCTGAAATTGGTCAAAATTGAAGATTTTGAGTAAGCAAAACTCTGTAAAAATGGCAATTTTGGTCACTGTGAGGGTTTAAAAAGTGGTTATTCAACATGAGGCCCGATCCAAATGACATTTTGAATCATTTTTGGTAGAGTCCAAAAAATTAATTTTCTGATGAAAAACGATGACCCCGGACCAGTCGAACGTTGAAAAAATGGTCAATATTGATGAAATTTTAAGATTTAATCTTTTGACTTTAAATGACGGTTGGATGTGAATTATTACTTTTTCAACTAAAATAAGTGTGTTTAAAGTGATTTCTGTGCCTGAAATTGGTCAAAATTGAAGATTTTGAGTAAGCAAAACTCTGCAAAAATGGCAATTTTGGTCACTGTGAGGGTTTAAAAAGTGGTTATTCAACATGAGACCCGATCCAAAAGACATTTTGAATCTTTTTTGGTAGAGTCCAGAAAATCAATTTTCTGATGAAAAATGATGACCCCGGACCAGTCGAACGTTGAAAAAATGGTCAATATTGATGAAATTTTAACATTTAATCTTTTGACTTTAAATGACGGTTGGATGTGAATTATTACTTTTTCAACTAAAATAGGTGTGTTTAAAGTCATTTCTGTGCCTGAAATTGGTCAAAATTTAAGATTTTGAGTAAGCAAAACTCTGTAAAAATGGCAATTTTGGTCACTGTGAGGGTTTAAAAAGTGGTTATTCAACATGAGGCCCGATCCAAATGACATTTTGAATCATTTTTGGTAGAGTCCAAAAAATCAATTTTCTGATGAAAAACGATGACCCCGGACCAGTCGAACGTTGAAAAAATGGTCAATATTGATGAAATTTTAACATTTAATCTTTTGACTTTAAATGACGGTTGGATGTGAATTATTACTTTTTCAACTAAAATAAGTGTGTTTAAAGTAATTTCTGTGCCTGAAAGTGGTCAAAATTGAAGATTTTGAGTAAGCAAAACTCTGTAAAAATGGCAATTTTGGTCACTGTGAGGGTTTAAAAAGTGGTTATTCAACATGAGGCCCGATCCAAATGACATTTTGAATCATTTTTGATAGAGTCCAAAAAATCAATTTTCTGATGAAAAACGATGACCCCGGACCAGTCGAACGTTGAAAAAATGGTCAATATTGATGAAATTTTTACATTTAATCTTTTGACTTTAAATGACGGTTGGATGTGAATTATTACTTTTTCAACTAAAATAAGTGTGTTTAAAGTGATTTCTGTGCCTGAAATTGGTCAAAATTGAAGATTTTGAGTAAGCAAAACTCTGTAAAAATTGCAATTTTGGTCACTGTGAGGGTTTAAAAAGTGGTTATTCAACATGAGACCCGATCCAAAAGACATTTTGAATCTTTTTTGGTAGAGTCCAGAAAATCAATTTTCTGATGAAAAACGATGACCCCGGACCAGTCGAACGTTGAAAAAATGGTCAATATTGATGAAATTTTAACATTTAATCTTTTGACTTTAAATGACGGTTGGATGTGAATTATTACTTTTTCAACTAAAATAGGTGTGTTTAAAGTCATTTCTGTGCCTGAAATTGGTCAAAATTTAAGATTTTGAGTAAGCAAAACTCTGTAAAAATGGCAATTTTGGTCACTGTGAGGGTTTAAAAAGTGGTTATTCAACATGAGGCCCGATCCAAATGACATTTTGAATCATTTTTGGTAGAGTCCAAAAAATCAATTTTCTGATGAAAAACGATGACCCCGGACCAGTCGAACGTTGAAAAAATGGTCAATATTGATGAAATTTTAACATTTAATCTTTTGACTTTAAATGACGGTTGGATGTGAATTATTACTTTTTCAACTAAAACAAGTGTGTTTAAAGTCATTTCTGTGCCTGAAATTGGTCAAAATTTAAGATTTTGAGTAAGCAAAACTCTGTAAAAATTGCAATTTTGGTCACTGTGAGGGTTTAAAAAGTGGTTATTCAACATGAGGCCCGATCCAAATGACATTTTGAATCATTTTTGGTAGAGTCCAAAAAATCAATTTTCTGATGAAAAGCGATGACCCCGGACCAGTCGAACGTTGAAAAAATGGTCAATATTGATGAAATTTTAACATTTAATCTTTTGACTTTAAATGACGGTTGGATGTGAATTATTACTTTTTCAACTAAAACAAGTGTGTTTAAAGTCATTTCTGTGCCTGAAATTGGTCAAAATTGAAGATTTTGAGTAAGCAAAACTCTGTAAAAATGGCAATTTTGGTCACTGTGAGGGTTTAAAAAGTGGTTATTCAACATGAGACCCGATCCAAAAGACATTTTGAATCTTTTTTGGTAGAGTCCAAAAAATCCATTTTCTGATGAAAAACGATACCCCGGACCAGTCGAAAGTTGAAAAAATGGTCAATATTGATGAAATTTTAACATTTAATCTTTTGACTTTAAATGACGGTTGGATGTGAATTATTACTTTTTCAACTAAAATAAGTGTGTTTAAAGTCATTTCTGTGCCTGAAATTGGTCAAAATTGAAGATTTTGAGTAAGCAAAACTCTGTAAAAATGGCAATTTTGGTCACTGTGAGGGTTTAAAAAGTGGTTATTCAACATGAGGCCCGATCCAAATGACATTTTGAATCATTTTTGGTAGAGTCCAAAAAATTAATTTTCTGATGAAAAACGATGACCCCGGACCAGTCGAACGTTGAAAAAATGGTCAATATTGATGAAATTTTAACATTTAATCTTTTGACTTTAAATGACGGTTGGATGTGAATTATTACTTTTTCAACTAAAATAGGTGTGTTTAAAGTCATTTCTGTGCCTGAAATTGGTCAAAATTTAAGATTTTGAGTAAGCAAAACTCTGTAAAAATGGCAATTTTGGTCACTGTGAGGGTTTAAAAAGTGGTTATTCAACATGAGGCCCGATCCAAATGACATTTTGAATCATTTTTGGTAGAGTCCAAAAAATCAATTTTCTGATGAAAAACGATGACCCCGGACCAGTCGAACGTTGAAAAAATGGTCAATATTGATGAAATTTTAACATTTAATCTTTTGACTTTAAATGACGGTTGGATGTGAATTATTACTTTTTCAACTAAAATAAGTGTGTTTAAAGTAATTTCTGTGCCTGAAAGTGGTCAAAATTGAAGATTTTGAGTAAGCAAAACTCTGTAAAAATGGCAATTTTGGTCACTGTGAGGGTTTAAAAAGTGGTTATTCAACATGAGGCCCGATCCAAATGACATTTTGAATCATTTTTGATAGAGTCCAAAAAATCAATTTTCTGATGAAAAACGATGACCCCGGACCAGTCGAACGTTGAAAAAATGGTCAATATTGATGAAATTTTTACATTTAATCTTTTGACTTTAAATGACGGTTGGATGTGAATTATTACTTTTTCAACTAAAATAAGTGTGTTTAAAGTGATTTCTGTGCCTGAAATTGGTCAAAATTGAAGATTTTGAGTAAGCAAAACTCTGTAAAAATTGCAATTTTGGTCACTGTGAGGGTTTAAAAAGTGGTTATTCAACATGAGACCCGATCCAAAAGACATTTTGAATCTTTTTTGGTAGAGTCCAGAAAATCAATTTTCTGATGAAAAACGATGACCCCGGACCAGTCGAACGTTGAAAAAATGGTCAATATTGATGAAATTTTAACATTTAATCTTTTGACTTTAAATGACGGTTGGATGTGAATTATTACTTTTTCAACTAAAATAGGTGTGTTTAAAGTCATTTCTGTGCCTGAAATTGGTCAAAATTTAAGATTTTGAGTAAGCAAAACTCTGTAAAAATGGCAATTTTGGTCACTGTGAGGGTTTAAAAAGTGGTTATTCAACATGAGGCCCGATCCAAATGACATTTTGAATCATTTTTGGTAGAGTCCAAAAAATCAATTTTCTGATGAAAAACGATGACCCCGGACCAGTCGAACGTTGAAAAAATGGTCAATATTGATGAAATTTTAACATTTAATCTTTTGACTTTAAATGACGGTTGGATGTGAATTATTACTTTTTCAACTAAAACAAGTGTGTTTAAAGTCATTTCTGTGCCTGAAATTGGTCAAAATTTAAGATTTTGAGTAAGCAAAACTCTGTAAAAATTGCAATTTTGGTCACTGTGAGGGTTTAAAAAGTGGTTATTCAACATGAGGCCCGATCCAAATGACATTTTGAATCATTTTTGGTAGAGTCCAAAAAATCAATTTTCTGATGAAAAGCGATGACCCCGGACCAGTCGAACGTTGAAAAAATGGTCAATATTGATGAAATTTTAACATTTAATCTTTTGACTTTAAATGACGGTTGGATGTGAATTATTACTTTTTCAACTAAAACAAGTGTGTTTAAAGTCATTTCTGTGCCTGAAATTGGTCAAAATTGAAGATTTTGAGTAAGCAAAACTCTGTAAAAATGGCAATTTTGGTCACTGTGAGGGTTTAAAAAGTGGTTATTCAACATGAGACCCGATCCAAAAGACATTTTGAATCTTTTTTGGTAGAGTCCAAAAAATCCATTTTCTGATGAAAAACGATACCCCGGACCAGTCGAAAGTTGAAAAAATGGTCAATATTGATGAAATTTTAACATTTAATCTTTTGACTTTAAATGACGGTTGGATGTGAATTATTACTTTTTCAACTAAAATAAGTGTGTTTAAAGTCATTTCTGTGCCTGAAATTGGTCAAAATTGAAGATTTTGAGTAAGCAAAACTCTGTAAAAATGGCAATTTTGGTCACTGTGAGGGTTTAAAAAGTGGTTATTCAACATGAGGCCCGATCCAAATGACATTTTGAATCATTTTTGGTAGAGTCCAAAAAATTAATTTTCTGATGAAAAACGATGACCCCGGACCAGTCGAACGTTGAAAAAATGGTCAATATTGATGAAATTTTAAGATTTAATCTTTTGACTTTAAATGACGGTTGGATGTGAATTATTACTTTTTCAACTAAAATAAGTGTGTTTAAAGTGATTTCTGTGCCTGAAATTGGTCAAAATTGAAGATTTTGAGTAAGCAAAACTCTGCAAAAATGGCAATTTTGGTCACTGTGAGGGTTTAAAAAGTGGTTATTCAACATGAGACCCGATCCAAAAGACATTTTGAATCTTTTTTGGTAGAGTCCAGAAAATCAATTTTCTGATGAAAAACGATGACCCCGGACCAGTCGAACGTTGAAAAAATGGTCAATATTGATGAAATGTTAACATTTAATCTTTTGACTTTAAATGACGGTTGGATGTGAATTATTACTTTTTCAACTAAAATAGGTGTGTTTAAAGTCATTTCTGTGCCTGAAATTGGTCAAAATTTAAGATTTTGAGTAAGCAAAACTCTGTAAAAATGGCAATTTTGGTCACTGTGAGGGTTTAAAAAGTGGTTATTCAACATGAGGCCCGATCCAAATGACATTTTGAATCATTTTTGGTAGAGTCCAAAAAATCAATTTTCTGATGAAAAACGATGACCCCGGACCAGTCGAACGTTGAAAAAATGGTCAATATTGATGAAATTTTAACATTTAATCTTTTGACTTTAAATGACGGTTGGATGTGAATTATTACTTTTTCAACTAAAACAAGTGTGTTTAAAGTCATTTCTGTGCCTGAAATTGGTCAAAATTTAAGATTTTGAGTAAGCAAAACTCTGTAAAAATTGCAATTTTGGTCACTGTGAGGGTTTAAAAAGTGGTTATTCAACATGAGGCCCGATCCAAATGACATTTTGAATCATTTTTGGTAGAGTCCAAAAAATCAATTTTCTGATGAAAAACGATGACCCCGGACCAGTCGAACGTTGAAAAAATGGTCAATATTGATGAAATTTTAACATTTAATCTTTTGACTTTAAATGACGGTTGGATGTGAATTATTACTTTTTCAACTAAAACAAGTGTGTTTAAAGTCATTTCTGTGCCTGAAATTGGTCAAAATTTAAGATTTTGAGTTAGCAAAACTCTGTAAAAATGGCAATTTTGGTCACTGTGAGGGTTTAAAAAGTGGTTATTCAACATGAGACCCGATCCAAAAGACATTTTGAATCATTTTTGGTAGAGTCCAAAAAATCAATTTTCTGATGAAAAACGATGACCCCGGACCAGTCGAACGTTGAAAAAATGGTCAATATTGATGAAATTTTAACATTTAATCTTTTGACTTTAAATGACGGTTGGATGTGAATTATTACTTTTTCAACTAAAATAAGTGTGTTTAAAGTCATTTCTGTGCCTGAAATTGGTCAAAATTGAAGATTTTGAGTAAGCAAAACTCTGTAAAAATGGCAATTTTGGTCACTGTGAGGGTTTAAAAAGTGGTTATTCAACATGAGGCCCGATCCAAATGACATTTTGAATCATTTTTGGTAGAGTCCAAAAAATCAATTTTCTGATGAAAAACGATGACCCCGGACCAGTCGAACGTTGAAAAAATGGTCAATATTGATGAAATTTTAACATTTAATCTTTTGACTTTAAATGACGGTTGGATGTGAATTATTACTTTTTCAACTAAAATAAGTGTGTTTAAAGTCATTTCTGTGCCTGAAATTGGTCAAAATGTAAGATTTTGAGTAAGCAAAACTCTGTAAAAATGGCAATTTTGGTCACTGTGAGGGTTTAAAAAGTGGCTATTCAACATGAGGCCGAATCCAAATGACATTTTGAATCATTTTTGGTAGAGTCCAAAAAATCAATTTTCTGATGAAAAACGATGACCCCGGACCAGTCGAACGTTGAAAAAATGGTCAATATTGATGAAATTTTAACATTTAATCTTTTGACTTTAAATGACGGTTGGATGTGAATTATTACTTTTTCAACTAAAATAAGTGTGTTTAAAGTCATTTCTGTGCCTGAAATTGGTCAAAATTGAAGATTTTGAGTAAGCAAAACTCTGTAAAAATGGCAATTTTGGTCACTGTGAGGGTTTAAAAAGTGGTTATTCAACATGAGGCCCGATCCAAATGACATTTTGAATAATTTTTGGTAGAGTCCAAAAAATCAATTTTCTGATGAAAAACGATGACCCCGGACCAGTCGAACGTTGAAAAAATGGTCAATATTGATGAAATTTTAACATTTAATCTTTTGACTTTAAATGACGGTTGGATGTGAATTATTACTTTTTCAACTAAAATAAGTGTGTTTAAAGTAATTTCTGTGCCTGAAATTGGTCAAAATGTAAGATTTTGAGTAAGCAAAACTCTGTAAAAATGGCAATTTTGGTCACTGTGAGGGTTTAAAAAGTGGTTATTCAACATGAGGCCCGATCCAAAAGACATTTTGAATCTCTTTTGGTAGAGTCCAAAAAATCCATTTTCTGATGAAAAACGATGACCCCGGACCAGTCGAACGTTGAAAAAATGGTCAATATTGATGAAATTTTAACATTTAATCTTTTGACTTTAAATGACGGTTGGATGTGAATTATTACTTTTTCAACTAAAATAAGTGTGTTTAAAGTAATTTCTGTGCCTGAAAGTGGTCAAAATTGAAGATTTTGAGTAAGCAAAACTCTGTAAAAATGGCAATTTTGGTCACTGTGAGGGTTTAAAAAGTGGTTATTCAACATAAGGTCCGATCCAAATGACATTTTGAATCATTTTTGATAGAGTCCAAAAAATCAATTTTCTGATGAAAAACGATGACCCCGGACCAGTCGAACGTTGAAAAAATGGTCAATATTGATGAAATTTTTACATTTAATCTTTTGACTTTAAATGACGGTTGGATGTGAATTATTACTTTTTCAACTAAAATAAGTGTGTTTAAAGTCATTTCTGTGCCTGAAATTGGTCAAAATTTAAGATTTTGAGTAAGCAAAACTCTGTAAAAATTGCAATTTTGGTCACTGTGAGGGTTTAAAAAGTGGTTATTCAACATGAGACCCGATCCAAAAAACATTTTGAATCTTTTTTGGTAGAGTCCAAAAAATCAATTTTCTGATGAAAAACGATGACCCCGGACCAGTCGAACGTTGAAAAAATTGTCAATATTGATGAAATTTTAACATTTAATCTTTTGACTTTAAATGACGGTTGGATGTGAATTATTACTTTTTCAACTAAAATAAGTGTGTTTAAAGTCATTTCTGTGCCTGAAATTGGTCAAAATTGAAGATTTTGAGTAAGCAAAACTCTGTAAAAATGGCAATTTTGGTCACTGTGAGGGTTTAAAAAGTGGTTATTCAACATGAGACCCGATCCAAAAGACATTTTGAATCTTTTTTGGTAGAGTCCAAAAAATCCATTTTCTGATGAAAAACGATGACCCCGGACCAGTCGAAAGTTGAAAAAATGGTCAATATTGATGAAATTTTAACATTTAATCTTTTGACTTTAAATGACGGTTGGATGTGAATTATTACTTTTTCAACTAAAATAAGTGTGTTTAAAGTCATTTCTGTGCCTGAAATTGGTCAAAATTGAAGATTTTGAGTAAGCAAAACTCTGTAAAAATGGCAATTTTGGTCACTGTGAGGGTTTAAAAAGTGGTTATTCAACATGAGGCCCGATCCAAATGACATTTTGAATCATTTTTGGTAGAGTCCAAAAAATTAATTTTCTGATGAAAAACGATGACCCCGGACCAGTCGAACGTTGAAAAAATGGTCAATATTGATGAAATTTTAAGATTTAATCTTTTGACTTTAAATGACGGTTGGATGTGAATTATTACTTTTTCAACTAAAATAGGTGTGTTTAAAGTCATTTCTGTGCCTGAAATTGGTCAAAATTTAAGATTTTGAGTAAGCAAAACTCTGTAAAAATGGCAATTTTGGTCACTGTGAGGGTTTAAAAAGTGGTTATTCAACATGAGGCCCGATCCAAATGACATTTTGAATCATTTTTGGTAGAGTCCAAAAAATCAATTTTCTGATGAAAAACGATGACCCCGGACCAGTCGAACGTTGAAAAAATGGTCAATATTGATGAAATTTTAACATTTAATCTTTTGACTTTAAATGACGGTTGGATGTGAATTATTACTTTTTCAACTAAAACAAGTGTGTTTAAAGTCATTTCTGTGCCTGAAATTGGTCAAAATTTAAGATTTTGAGTAAGCAAAACTCTGTAAAAATTGCAATTTTGGTCACTGTGAGGGTTTAAAAAGTGGTTATTCAACATGAGGCCCGATCCAAATGACATTTTGAATCATTTTTGGTAGAGTCCAAAAAATCAATTTTCTGATGAAAAACGATGACCCCGGACCAGTCGAACGTTGAAAAAATGGTCAATATTGATGAAATTTTAACATTTAATCTTTTGACTTTAAATGACGGTTGGATGTGAATAATTACTTTTTCAACTAAAACAAGTGTGTTTAAAGTCATTTCTGTGCCTGAAAGTGGTCAAAATTGAAGATTTTGAGTAAGCAAAACTCTGTAAAAATGGCAATTTTGGTCACTGTGAGGGTTTAAAAAGTGGTTATTCAACATGAGGCCCGATCCAAATGACATTTTGAATCATTTTTGATAGAGTCCAAAAAATCAATTTTCTGATGAAAAACGATGACCCCGGACCAGTCGAAAGTTGAAAAAATGGTCAATATTGATGAAATTTTAACATTTAATCTTTTGACTTTAAATGACGGTTGGATGTGAATTATTACTTTTTCAACTAAAATAAGTGTGTTTAAAGTCATTTCTGTGCCTGAAATTGGTCAAAATTGAAGATTTTGAGTAAGCAAAACTCTGTAAAAATGGCAATTTTGGTCACTGTGAGGGTTTAAAAAGTGGTTATTCAACATGAGGCCCGATCCAAATGACATTTTGAATCATTTTTGGTAGAGTCCAAAAAATTAATTTTCTGATGAAAAACGATGACCCCGGACCAGTCGAACGTTGAAAAAATGGTCAATATTGATGAAATTTTAAGATTTAATCTTTTGACTTTAAATGACGGTTGGATGTGAATTATTACTTTTTCAACTAAAACAAGTGTGTTTAAAGTCATTTCTGTGCCTGAAATTGGTCAAAATTTAAGATTTTGAGTAAGCAAAACTCTGTAAAAATTGCAATTTTGGTCACTGTGAGGGTTTAAAAAGTGGTTATTCAACATGAGACCCGATCCAAAAAACATTTTGAATCTTTTTTGGTAGAGTCCAAAAAAATCAATTTTCTGATGAAAAACGATGACCCCGGACCAGTCGAACGTTGAAAAAATTGTCAATATTGATGAAATTTTAACATTTAATCTTTTGACTTTAAATGACGGTTGGATGTGAATTATTACTTTTTCAACTAAAATAAGTGTGTTTAAAGTCATTTCTGTGCCTGAAATTGGTCAAAATTGAAGATTTTGAGTAAGCAAAACTCTGTAAAAATGGCAATTTTGGTCACTGTGAGGGTTTAAAAAGTGGTTATTCAACATGAGACCCGATCCAAAAGACATTTTGAATCTTTTTTGGTAGAGTCCAAAAAATCCATTTTCTGATGAAAAACGATGACCCCGGACCAGTCGAACGTTGAAAAAATGGTAAATATTGATGAAATTTTAACATTTAATCTTTTGACTTTAAATGACGGTTGGATGTGAATTATTACTTTTTCAACTAAAATAAGTGTGTTTAAAGTCATTTCTGTGCCTGAAATTGGTCAAAATTGAAGATTTTGAGTAAGCAAAACTCTGTAAAAATGGCAATTTTGGTCACTGTGAGGGTTTAAAAAGTAGTTATTCAACATGAGGCCCGATCCAAATGACATTTTGAATCATTTTTGGTAGAGTCCCAAAAATTAATTTTCTGATGAAAAACGATGACCCCGGACCAGTCGAACGTTGAAAAAATGGTCAATATTGATGAAATTTTAACATTTAATCTTTTGACTTTAAATGACAGTTGGATGTGAATTATTACTTTTTCAACTAAAATAAGTGTGTTTAAAGTCATTTCTGTGCCTGAAATTGGTCAAAATTGAAGATTTTGAGTAAGCAAAAAAATGTAAAAATGGCAATTTTGGTCACTGTGAGGGTTTAAAAAGTGGTTATTCAACATGAGACCCGATCCAAAAGACATTTTGAATCTTTTTTGGTAGAGTCCAAAAAAAAATTTTCTGATGAAAAACGATGACCCCGGACCAGTCGAACGTTGAAAAAATGGTCAATATTGATGAAATTTTAACATTTAATCTTTTGACTTTAAATGACGGTTGGATGTGAATTATTACTTTTTCAACTAAAATAAGTGTGTTTAAAGTCATTTCTGTGCCTGAAATTGGTCAAAATTGAAGATTCTGAGTAAGCAAAACTCTGTAAAAATGGCAATTTTGGTCACTGTGAGGGTTTAAAAAGTGGTTATTCAACATGAGACCCGATCCAAAAAACATTTTGAATCTTTTTTGGTAGAGTCCAAAAAATCCATTTTCTGATGAAAAACGATGACCCCGGACCAGTCGAACGTTGAAAAAATGGTCAATATTGATGAAATTTTAACATTTAATCTTTTGACTTTAAATGACGGTTGGATGTGAATTATTACTTTTTCAACTAAAATAAGTGTGTTTAAAGTCATTTCTGTGCCTGAAATTGGTCAAAATTGAAGATTTTGAGTAAGCAAAACTCTGTAAAAATGGCAATTTTGGTCACTGTGAGGGTTTAAAAAGTGGTTATTCAACATGAGGCCCGATCCAAATGACATTTTGAATCATTTTTGGTAGAGTCCAAAAAAATCAATTTTCTGATGAAAAACGATGACCCCGGACCAGTCGAACGTTGAAAAAATGGTCAATATTGATGAAATTTTAACATTTAATCTTTTGACTTTAAATAACGGTTGGATGTGAATTATTACTTTTTCAACTAAAATAAGTGTGTTTAAAGTCATTTCTGTGCCTGAAATTGGTCAAAATTGAAGATTTTGAGTAAGCAAAACTCTGTAAAAATGGCAATTTTGGTCACTGTGAGGGTTTAAAAAGTGGTTATTCAACATGAGACCCGATCCAAAAAACATTTTGAATCTTTTTTGGTAGAGTCCAAAAAATCCATTTTCTGATGAAAAACGATGACCCCGGACCAGTCGAACGTTGAAAAAATGGTCAATATTGATGAAATTTTAACATTTAATCTTTTGACTTTAAATGACGGTTGGATGTGAATTATTACTTTTTCAACTAAAATAAGTGTGTTTAAAGTCATTTCTGTGCCTGAAATTGGTCAAAATTGAAGATTTTGAGTAAGCAAAACTCTGTAAAAATGGCAATTTTGGTCACTGTGAGGGTTTAAAAAGTGGATATTCAACATGAGGCCCGATCCAAATGACATTTTGAATCATTTTTGGTAGAGTCCAAAAAAATCAATTTTCTGATGAAAAACGATGACCCCGGACCAGTCGAACGTTGAAAAAATGGTCAATATTGATGAAATTTTAACATTTAATCTTTTGACTTTAAATGACGGTTGGATGTGAATTATTACTTTTTCAACTAAAATAAGTGTGTTTAAAGTCATTTCTGTGCCTGAAATTGGTCAAAATTTAAGATTTTGAGTAAGCAAAACTCTGTAAAAATGGCAATTTTGGTCACTGTGAGGGTTTAAAAAGTGGTTATTCAACATGAGGCCCGATCCAAATGACATTTTGAATCATTTTTGGTAGAGTCCAAAAAAATCAATTTTCTGATGAAAAACGATGACCCCGGACCAGTCGAACGTTGAAAAAATGGTCAAAATTGATGAAATGTTTACATTTAATCTTTTGACTTTAAATGACAGTTGGATGTGAATTATTACTTTTTCAACTAAAATAAGTGTGTTTAAAGTCATTTCTGTGCCTGAAAGTGGTCAAAATTGAAGATTTTGAGTAAGCAAAACTCTGTAAAAATGGCAATTTTGGTCACTGTGAGGGTTTAAAAAGTGGTTATTCAACATGAGACCCGATCCAAAAGACATTTTGAATCATTTTTGGTAGAGTCCAAAAAATCAATTTTCTGATGAAAAACGATGACCCCGGACCATTCGAACGTTGAAAAAATGGTCAATATTGATGAAATTTTAACATTTAATCTTTTGACTTTAAATGACGGTTGGATGTGAATTATTACTTTTTCAACTAAAATAAGTGTGTTTAAAGTCATTTCTGTGCCTGAAATTGGTCAAAATTAAAGATTTTGAGTAAGCAAAACTCTGTAAAAATGGCAATTTTGGTCACTGTGAGGGTTTAAAAAGTGGTTATTCAACATGAGGCCCGATCCAAATGACATTTTGAATCATTTTTGGTAGAGTCCAAAAAATCAATTTTCTGATGAAAAACGATGACCCCGGACCAGTCGAACGTTGAAAAAATGGTCAATATTGATGAAATTTTAACATTTAATCTTTTGACTTTAAATGACGGTTGGATGTGAATTATTACTTTTTCAACTAAAATAAGTGTGTTTAAAGTCATTTCTGTGCCTGAAATTGGTCAAAATGTAAGATTTTGAGTAAGCAAAACTCTGTAAAAATGGCAATTTTGGTCACTGTGAGGGTTTAAAAAGTGGTTATTCAACATGAGGCCCAATCCAAATGACATTTTGAATCATTTTTGGTAGAGTCCAAAAAATCAATTTTCTGATGAAAAACGATGACCCCGGACCAGTCGAACGTTGAAAAAATGGTCAATATTGATGAAATTTTAACATTTAATCTTTTGACTTTAAATGACGGTTGGATGTGAATTATTACTTTTTCAACTAAAATAAGTGTGTTTAAAGTCATTTCTGTGCCTGAAATTGGTCAAAATTGAAGATTTTGAGTAAGCAAAACTCTGTAAAAATGGCAATTTTGGTCACTGTGAGGGTTTAAAAAGTGGTTATTCAACATGAGACCCGATCCAAAAGACATTTTGAATCTTTTTTGGTAGAGTCCAAAAAATCCATTTTCTGATGAAAAACGATGACCCCGGACCAGTCGAAAGTTGAAAAAATGGTCAATATTGATGAAATTTTAACATTTAATCTTTTGACTTTAAATGACGGTTGGATGTGAATTATTACTTTTTCAACTAAAATAAGTGTGTTTAAAGTCATTTCTGTGCCTGAAATTGGTCAAAATTGAAGATTTTGAGTAAGCAAAACTCTGTAAAAATGGCAATTTTGGTCACTGTGAGGGTTTAAAAAGTGGTTATTCAACATGAGGCCCGATCCAAATGACATTTTGAATCATTTTTGGTAGAGTCCAAAAAATTAATTTTCTGATGAAAAACGATGACCCCGGACCAGTCGAACGTTGAAAAAATGGTCAATATTGATGAAATTTTAAGATTTAATCTTTTGACTTTAAATGACGGTTGGATGTGAATTATTACTTTTTCAACTAAAATAGGTGTGTTTAAAGTCATTTCTGTGCCTGAAATTGGTCAAAATTTAAGATTTTGAGTAAGCAAAACTCTGTAAAAATGGCAATTTTGGTCACTGTGAGGGTTTAAAAAGTGGTTATTCAACATGAGGCCCGATCCAAATGACATTTTGAATCATTTTTGGTAGAGTCCAAAAAATCAATTTTCTGATGAAAAACGATGACCCCGGACCAGTCGAACGTTGAAAAAATGGTCAATATTGATGAAATTTTAACATTTAATCTTTTGACTTTAAATGACGGTTGGATGTGAATTATTACTTTTTCAACTAAAACAAGTGTGTTTAAAGTCATTTCTGTGCCTGAAATTGGTCAAAATTTAAGATTTTGAGTAAGCAAAACTCTGTAAAAATTGCAATTTTGGTCACTGTGAGGGTTTAAAAAGTGGTTATTCAACATGAGACCCGATCCAAATGACATTTTGAATCATTTTTGGTAGAGTCCAAAAAATCAATTTTCTGATGAAAAACGATGACCCCGGACCAGTCGAACGTTGAAAAAATGGTCAATATTGATGAAATTTTAACATTTAATCTTTTGACTTTAAATGACGGTTGGATGTGAATTATTACTTTTTCAACTAAAACAAGTGTGTTTAAAGTCATTTCTGTGCCTGAAATTGGTCAAAATTTAAGATTTTGAGTAAGCAAAACTCTGTAAAAATTGCAATTTTGGTCACTGTGAGGGTTTAAAAAGTGGTTATTCAACATGAGACCCGATCCAAAAAACATTTTGAATCTTTTTTGGTAGAGTCCAAAAAATCAATTTTCTGATGAAAAACTATGACCCCGGACCAGTCGAACGTTGAAAAAATTGTCAATATTGATGAAATTTTAACATTTAATCTTTTGACTTTAAATGACGGTTGGATGTGAATTATTACTTTTTCAACTAAAACAAGTGTGTTTAAAGTCATTTCTGTGCCTGAAATTGGTCAAAATTTAAAGATTTTGAGTAAGCAAAACTCTGTAAAAATTGCAATTTTGGTCACTGTGAGGGTTTAAAAAGTGGTTATTCAACATGAGACCCGATCCAAAAAACATTTTGAATCTTTTTTGGTAGAGTCCAAAAAAATCAATTTTCTGATGAAAAACGATGACCCCGGACCAGTCGAACGTTGAAAAAATTGTCAATATTGATGAAATTTTAACATTTAATCTTTTGACTTTAAATGACGGTTGGATGTGAATTATTACTTTTTCAACTAAAATAAGTGTGTTTAAAGTCATTTCTGTGCCTGAAATTGGTCAAAATTGAAGATTTTGAGTAAGCAAAACTCTGTAAAAATGGCAATTTTGGTCACTGTGAGGGTTTAAAAAGTGGTTATTCAACATGAGACCCGATCCAAAAGACATTTTGAATCTTTTTTGGTAGAGTCCAAAAAATCCATTTTCTGATGAAAAACGATGACCCCGGACCAGTCGAACGTTGAAAAAATGGTAAATATTGATGAAATTTTAACATTTAATCTTTTGACTTTAAATGACGGTTGGATGTGAATTATTACTTTTTCAACTAAAATAAGTGTGTTTAAAGTCATTTCTGTGCCTGAAATTGGTCAAAATTGAAGATTTTGAGTAAGCAAAACTCTGTAAAAATGGCAATTTTGGTCACTGTGAGGGTTTAAAAAGTAGTTATTCAACATGAGGCCCGATCCAAATGACATTTTGAATCATTTTTGGTAGAGTCCCAAAAATTTATTTTCTGATGAAAAACGATGACCCCGGACCAGTCGAACGTTGAAAAAATGGTCAATATTGATGAAATTTTAACATTTAATCTTTTGACTTTAAATGACAGTTGGATGTGAATTATTACTTTTTCAACTAAAATAAGTGTGTTTAAAGTCATTTCTGTGCCTGAAATTGGTCAAAATTGAAGATTTTGAGTAAGCAAAAAAATGTAAAAATGGCAATTTTGGTCACTGTGAGGGTTTAAAAAGTGGTTATTCAACATGAGACCCGATCCAAAAGACATTTTGAATCTTTTTTGGTAGAGTCCAAAAAAAAATTTTCTGATGAAAAACGATGACCCCGGACCAGTCGAACGTTGAAAAAATGGTCAATATTGATGAAATTTTAACATTTAATCTTTTGACTTTAAATGACGGTTGGATGTGAATTATTACTTTTTCAACTAAAATAAGTGTGTTTAAAGTCATTTCTGTGCCTGAAATTGGTCAAAATTGAAGATTCTGAGTAAGCAAAACTCTGTAAAAATGGCAATTTTGGTCACTGTGAGGGTTTAAAAAGTGGTTATTCAACATGAGACCCGATCCAAAAAACATTTTGAATCTTTTTTGGTAGAGTCCAAAAAATCCATTTTCTGATGAAAAACGATGACCCCGGACCAGTCGAACGTTGAAAAAATGGTCAATATTGATGACATTTTAACATTTAATCTTTTGACTTTAAATGACGGTTGGATGTGAATTATTACTTTTTCAACTAAAATAAGTGTGTTTAAAGTCATTTCTGTGCCTGAAATTGGTCAAAATTGAAGATTTTGAGTAAGCAAAACTCTGTAAAAATGGCAATTTTGGTCACTGTGAGGGTTTAAAAAGTGGTTATTCAACATGAGGCCCGATCCAAATGACATTTTGAATCATTTTTGGTAGAGTCCAAAAAAATCAATTTTCTGATGAAAAACGATGACCCCGGACCAGTCGAACGTTGAAAAAATGGTCAATATTGATGAAATTTTAACATTTAATCTTTTGACTTTAAATAACGGTTGGATGTGAATTATTACTTTTTCAACTAAAATAAGTGTGTTTAAAGTCATTTCTGTGCCTGAAATTGGTCAAAATTGAAGATTTTGAGTAAGCAAAACTCTGTAAAAATGGCAATTTTGGTCACTGTGAGGGTTTAAAAAGTGGTTATTCAACATGAGACCCGATCCAAAAAACATTTTGAATCTTTTTTGGTAGAGTCCAAAAAATCCATTTTCTGATGAAAAACGATGACCCCGGACCAGTCGAACGTTGAAAAAATGGTCAATATTGATGAAATTTTAACATTTAATCTTTTGACTTTAAATGACGGTTGGATGTGAATTATTACTTTTTCAACTAAAATAAGTGTGTTTAAAGTCATTTCTGTGCCTGAAATTGGTCAAAATTGAAGATTTTGAGTAAGCAAAACTCTGTAAAAATGGCAATTTTGGTCACTGTGAGGGTTTAAAAAGTGGATATTCAACATGAGGCCCGATCCAAATGACATTTTGAATCATTTTTGGTAGAGTCCAAAAAAATCAATTTTCTGATGAAAAACGATGACCCCGGACCAGTCGAACGTTGAAAAAATGGTCAATATTGATGAAATTTTAACATTTAATCTTTTGACTTTAAATGACGGTTGGATGTGAATTATTACTTTTTCAACTAAAATAAGTGTGTTTAAAGTCATTTCTGTGCCTGAAATTGGTCAAAATTTAAGATTTTGAGTAAGCAAAACTCTGTAAAAATGGCAATTTTGGTCACTGTGAGGGTTTAAAAAGTGGTTATTCAACATGAGGCCCGATCCAAATGACATTTTGAATCATTTTTGGTAGAGTCCAAAAAAATCAATTTTCTGATGAAAAACGATGACCCCGGACCAGTCGAACGTTGAAAAAATGGTCAAAATTGATGAAATGTTTACATTTAATCTTTTGACTTTAAATGACAGTTGGATGTGAATTATTACTTTTTCAACTAAAATAAGTGTGTTTAAAGTCATTTCTGTGCCTGAAAGTGGTCAAAATTGAAGATTTTGAGTAAGCAAAACTCTGTAAAAATGGCAATTTTGGTCACTGTGAGGGTTTAAAAAGTGGTTATTCAACATGAGACCCGATCCAAAAGACATTTTGAATCATTTTTGGTAGAGTCCAAAAAATCAATTTTCTGATGAAAAACGATGACCCCGGACCATTCGAACCTTGAAAAAATGGTCAATATTGATGAAATTTTAACATTTAATCTTTTGACTTTAAATGACGGTTGGATGTGAATTATTACTTTTTCAACTAAAATAAGTGTGTTTAAAGTCATTTCTGTGCCTGAAATTGGTCAAAATTAAAGATTTTGAGTAAGCAAAACTCTGTAAAAATGGCAATTTTGGTCACTGTGAGGGTTTAAAAAGTGGTTATTCAACATGAGGCCCGATCCAAATGACATTTTGAATCATTTTTGGTAGAGTCCAAAAAATCAATTTTCTGATGAAAAACGATGACCCCGGACCAGTCGAACGTTGAAAAAATGGTCAATATTGATGAAATTTTAACATTTAATCTTTTGACTTTAAATGACGGTTGGATGTGAATTATTACTTTTTCAACTAAAATAAGTGTGTTTAAAGTCATTTCTGTGCCTGAAATTGGTCAAAATGTAAGATTTTGAGTAAGCAAAACTCTGTAAAAATGGCAATTTTGGTCACTGTGAGGGTTTAAAAAGTGGTTATTCAACATGAGGCCCAATCCAAATGACATTTTGAATCATTTTTGGTAGAGTCCAAAAAATCAATTTTCTGATGAAAAACGATGACCCCGGACCAGTCGAACGTTGAAAAAATGGTCAATATTGATGAAATTTTAACATTTAATCTTTTGACTTTAAATGACGGTTGGATGTGAATTATTACTTTTTCAACTAAAATAAGTGTGTTTAAAGTCATTTCTGTGCCTGAAATTGGTCAAAATTGAAGATTTTGAGTAAGCAAAACTCTGTAAAAATGGCAATTTTGGTCACTGTGAGGGTTTAAAAAGTGGTTATTCAACATGAGACCCGATCCAAAAGACATTTTGAATCTTTTTTGGTAGAGTCCAAAAAATCCATTTTCTGATGAAAAACGATGACCCCGGACCAGTCGAAAGTTGAAAAAATGGTCAATATTGATGAAATTTTAACATTTAATCTTTTGACTTTAAATGACGGTTGGATGTGAATTATTACTTTTTCAACTAAAATAAGTGTGTTTAAAGTCATTTCTGTGCCTGAAATTGGTCAAAATTGAAGATTTTGAGTAAGCAAAACTCTGTAAAAATGGCAATTTTGGTCACTGTGAGGGTTTAAAAAGTGGTTATTCAACATGAGGCCCGATCCAAATGACATTTTGAATCATTTTTGGTAGAGTCCAAAAAATTAATTTTCTGATGAAAAACGATGACCCCGGACCAGTCGAACGTTGAAAAAATGGTCAATATTGATGAAATTTTAAGATTTAATCTTTTGACTTTAAATGACGGTTGGATGTGAATTATTACTTTTTCAACTAAAATAGGTGTGTTTAAAGTCATTTCTGTGCCTGAAATTGGTCAAAATTTAAGATTTTGAGTAAGCAAAACTCTGTAAAAATGGCAATTTTGGTCACTGTGAGGGTTTAAAAAGTGGTTATTCAACATGAGGCCCGATCCAAATGACATTTTGAATCATTTTTGGTAGAGTCCAAAAAATCAATTTTCTGATGAAAAACGATGACCCCGGACCAGTCGAACGTTGAAAAAATGGTCAATATTGATGAAATTTTAACATTTAATCTTTTGACTTTAAATGACGGTTGGATGTGAATTATTACTTTTTCAACTAAAACAAGTGTGTTTAAAGTCATTTCTGTGCCTGAAATTGGTCAAAATTTAAGATTTTGAGTAAGCAAAACTCTGTAAAAATTGCAATTTTGGTCACTGTGAGGGTTTAAAAAGCGGTTATTCAACATGAGGCCCGATCCAAATGACATTTTGAATCATTTTTGGTAGAGTCCAAAAAATCAATTTTCTGATGAAAAACGATGACCCCGGACCAGTCGAACGTTGAAAAAATGGTCAATATTGATGAAATTTTAACATTTAATCTTTTGTCTTTAAATGACGGTTGGATGTGAATTATTACTTTTTCAACTAAAACAAGTGTGTTTAAAGTCATTTCTGTGCCTGAAATTGGTCAAAATTTAAGATTTTGAGTAAGCAAAACTCTGTAAAAATTGCAATTTTGGTCACTGTGAGGGTTTAAAAAGTGGTTATTCAACATGAGACCCGATCCAAAAAACATTTTGAATCTTTTTTGGTAGAGTCCAAAAAATCAATTTTCTGATGAAAAACTATGACCCCGGACCAGTCGAACATTGAAAAAATTGTCAATATTGATGAAATTTTAACATTTAATCTTTTGACTTTAAATGACGGTTGGATGTGAATTATTACTTTTTCAACTAAAACAAGTGTGTTTAAAGTCATTTCTGTGCCTGAAATTGGTCAAAATTTAAAGATTTTGAGTAAGCAAAACTCTGTAAAAATTGCAATTTTGGTCACTGTGAGGGTTTAAAAAGTGGTTATTCAACATGAGACCCGATCCAAAAAACATTTTGAATCTTTTTTGGTAGAGTCCAAAAAAATCAATTTTCTGATGAAAAACGATGACCCCGGACCAGTCGAACGTTGAAAAAATTGTCAATATTGATGAAATTTTAACATTTAATCTTTTGACTTTAAATGACGGTTGGATGTGAATTATTACTTTTTCAACTAAAATAAGTGTGTTTAAAGTCATTTCTGTGCCTGAAATTGGTCAAAATTGAAGATTTTGAGTAAGCAAAACTCTGTAAAAATGGCAATTTTGGTCACTGTGAGGGTTTAAAAAGTGGTTATTCAACATGAGACCCGATCCAAAAGACATTTTGAATCTTTTTTGGTAGAGTCCAAAAAATCCATTTTCTGATGAAAAACGATGACCCCGGACCAGTCGAACGTTGAAAAAATGGTAAATATTGATGAAATTTTAACATTTAATCTTTTGACTTTAAATGACGGTTGGATGTGAATTATTACTTTTTCAACTAAAATAAGTGTGTTTAAAGTCATTTCTGTGCCTGAAATTGGTCAAAATTGAAGATTTTGAGTAAGCAAAACTCTGTAAAAATGGCAATTATGGTCACTGTGAGGGTTTAAAAAGTAGTTATTCAACATGAGGCCCGATCCAAATGACATTTTGAATCATTTTTGGTAGAGTCCCAAAAATTAATTTTCTGATGAAAAACGATGACCCCGGACCAGTCGAACGTTGAAAAAATGGTCAATATTGATGAAATTTTAACATTTAATCTTTTGACTTTAAATGACAGTTGGATGTGAATTATTACTTTTTCAACTAAAATAAGTGTGTTTAAAGTCATTTCTGTGCCTGAAATTGGTCAAAATTGAAGATTTTGAGTAAGCAAAAAAATGTAAAAATGGCAATTTTGGTCACTGTGAGGGTTTAAAAAGTGGTTATTCAACATGAGACCCGATCCAAAAGACATTTTGAATCTTTTTTGGTAGAGTCCAAAAAAAATTTTCTGATGAAAAACGATGACCCCGGACCAGTCGAACGTTGAAAAAATGGTCAATATTGATGAAATTTTAACATTTAATCTTTTGACTTTAAATGACGGTTGGATGTGAATTATTACTTTTTCAACTAAAATAAGTGTGTTTAAAGTCATTTCTGTGCCTGAAATTGGTCAAAATTGAAGATTCTGAGTAAGCAAAACTCTGTAAAAATGGCAATTTTGGTCACTGTGAGGGTTTAAAAAGTGGTTATTCAACATGAGACCCGATCCAAAAAACATTTTGAATCTTTTTTGGTAGAGTCCAAAAAATCCATTTTCTGATGAAAAACGATGACCCCGGACCAGTCGAACGTTGAAAAAATGGTCAATATTGATGAAATTTTAACATTTAATCTTTTGACTTTAAATGACGGTTGGATGTGAATTATTACTTTTTCAACTAAAATAAGTGTGTTTAAAGTCATTTCTGTGCCTGAAATTGGTCAAAATTCAAGATTTTGAGTAAGCAAAACTCTGTAAAAATGGCAATTTTGGTCACTGTGAGGGTTTAAAAAGTGGTTATTCAACATGAGGCCCGATCCAAATGACATTTTGAATCATTTTTGGTAGAGTCCAAAAAAATAAATTTTCTGATGAAAAACGATGACCCCGGACCAGTCGAACGTTGAAAAAATGGTCAATATTGATGAAATTTTAACATTTAATCTTTTGACTTTAAATAACGGTTGGATGTGAATTATTACTTTTTCAACTAAAATAAGTGTGTTTAAAGTCATTTCTGTGCCTGAAATTGGTCAAAATTGAAGATTTTGAGTAAGCAAAACTCTGTAAAAATGGCAATTTTGGTCACTGTGAGGGTTTAAAAAGTGGTTATTCAACATGAGACCCGATCCAAAAAACATTTTGAATCTTTTTTGGTAGAGTCCAAAAAATCCATTTTCTGATGAAAAACGATGACCCCGGACCAGTCGAACGTTGAAAAAATGGTCAATATTGATGAAATTTTAACATTTAATCTTTTGACTTTAAATGACGGTTGGATGTGAATTATTACTTTTTCAACTAAAATAAGTGTGTTTAAAGTCATTTCTGTGCCTGAAATTGGTCAAAATTGAAGATTTTGAGTAAGCAAAACTCTGTAAAAATGGCAATTTTGGTCACTGTGAGGGTTTAAAAAGTGGATATTCAACATGAGGCCCGATCCAAATGACATTTTGAATCATTTTTGGTAGAGTCCAAAAAAATCAATTTTCTGATGAAAAACGATGACCCCGGACCAGTCGAACGTTGAAAAAATGGTCAATATTGATGAAATTTTAACATTTAATCTTTTGACTTTAAATGACGGTTGGATGTGAATTATTACTTTTTCAACTAAAATAAGTGTGTTTAAAGTCATTTCTGTGCCTGAAATTGGTCAAAATTTAAGATTTTGAGTAAGCAAAACTCTGTAAAAATGGCAATTTTGGTCACTGTGAGGGTTTAAAAAGTGGTTATTCAACATGAGGCCCGATCCAAATGACATTTTGAATCATTTTTGGTAGAGTCCAAAAAAATCAATTTTCTGATGAAAAACGATGACCCCGGACCAGTCGAACGTTGAAAAAATGGTCAATATTGATGAAATTTTAACATTTAATCTTTTGACTTTAAATGACGGTTGGATGTGAATTATTACTTTTTCAACTAAAATAAGTGTGTTTAAAGTCATTTCTGTGCCTGAAATTGGTCAAAATTTAAGATTTTGAGTAAGCAAAACTCTGTAAAAATGGCAATTTTGGTCACTGTGAGGGTTTAAAAAGTGGTTATTCAACATGAGGCCCGATCCAAATGACATTTTGAATCATTTTTGGTAGAGTCCAAAAAAATCAATTTTCTGATGAAAAACGATGACCCCGGACCAGTCGAACGTTGAAAAAATGGTCAAAATTGATGAAATGTTTACATTTAATCTTTTGACTTTAAATGACAGTTGGATGTGAATTATTACTTTTTCAACTAAAATAAGTGTGTTTAAAGTCATTTCTGTGCCTGAAAGTGGTCAAAATTGAAGATTTTGAGTAAGCAAAACTCTGTAAAAATGGCAATTTTGGTCACTGTGAGGGTTTAAAAAGTGGTTATTCAACATGAGACCCGATCCAAAAGACATTTTGAATCATTTTTGGTAGAGTCCAAAAAATCAATTTTCTGATGAAAAACGATGACCCCGGACCATTCGAACGTTGAAAAAATGGTCAATATTGATGAAATTTTAACATTTAATCTTTTGACTTTAAATGACGGTTGGATGTGAATTATTACTTTTTCAACTAAAATAAGTGTGTTTAAAGTCATTTCTGTGCCTGAAATTGGTCAAAATTAAAGATTTTGAGTAAGCAAAACTCTGTAAAAATGGCAATTTTGGTCACTGTGAGGGTTTAAAAAGTGGTTATTCAACATGAGGCCCGATCCAAATGACATTTTGAATCATTTTTGGTAGAGTCCAAAAAATCAATTTTCTGATGAAAAACGATGACCCCGGACCAGTCGAACGTTGAAAAAATGGTCAATATTGATGAAATTTTAACATTTAATCTTTTGACTTTAAATGACGGTTGGATGTGAATTATTACTTTTTCAACTAAAATAAGTGTGTTTAAAGTCATTTCTGTGCCTGAAATTGGTCAAAATGTAAGATTTTGAGTAAGCAAAACTCTGTAAAAATGGCAATTTTGGTCACTGTGAGGGTTTAAAAAGTGGTTATTCAACATGAGGCCCAATCCAAATGACATTTTGAATCATTTTTGGTAGAGTCCAAAAAATCAATTTTCTGATGAAAAACGATGACCCCGGACCAGTCGAACGTTGAAAAAATGGTCAATATTGATGAAATTTTAACATTTAATCTTTTGACTTTAAATGACGGTTGGATGTGAATTATTACTTTTTCAACTAAAATAAGTGTGTTTAAAGTCATTTCTGTGCCTGAAATTGGTCAAAATTGAAGATTTTGAGTAAGCAAAACTCTGTAAAAATGGCAATTTTGGTCACTGTGAGGGTTTAAAAAGTGGTTATTCAACATGAGACCCGATCCAAAAGACATTTTGAATCTTTTTTGGTAGAGTCCAAAAAATCCATTTTCTGATGAAAAACGATGACCCCGGACCAGTCGAAAGTTGAAAAAATGGTCAATATTGATGAAATTTTAACATTTAATCTTTTGACTTTAAATGACGGTTGGATGTGAATTATTACTTTTTCAACTAAAATAAGTGTGTTTAAAGTCATTTCTGTGCCTGAAATTGGTCAAAATTGAAGATTTTGAGTAAGCAAAACTCTGTAAAAATGGCAATTTTGGTCACTGTGAGGGTTTAAAAAGTGGTTATTCAACATGAGGCCCGATCCAAATGACATTTTGAATCATTTTTGGTAGAGTCCAAAAAATTAATTTTCTGATGAAAAACGATGACCCCGGACCAGTCGAACGTTGAAAAAATGGTCAATATTGATGAAATTTTAAGATTTAATCTTTTGACTTTAAATGACGGTTGGATGTGAATTATTACTTTTTCAACTAAAATAGGTGTGTTTAAAGTCATTTCTGTGCCTGAAATTGGTCAAAATTTAAGATTTTGAGTAAGCAAAACTCTGTAAAAATGGCAATTTTGGTCACTGTGAGGGTTTAAAAAGTGGTTATTCAACATGAGGCCCGATCCAAATGACATTTTGAATCATTTTTGGTAGAGTCCAAAAAATCAATTTTCTGATGAAAAACGATGACCCCGGACCAGTCGAACGTTGAAAAAATGGTCAATATTGATGAAATTTTAACATTTAATCTTTTGACTTTAAATGACGGTTGGATGTGAATTATTACTTTTTCAACTAAAACAAGTGTGTTTAAAGTCATTTCTGTGCCTGAAATTGGTCAAAATTTAAGATTTTGAGTAAGCAAAACTCTGTAAAAATTGCAATTTTGGTCACTGTGAGGGTTTAAAAAGTGGTTATTCAACATGAGACCCGATCCAAATGACATTTTGAATCATTTTTGGTAGAGTCCAAAAAATCAATTTTCTGATGAAAAACGATGACCCCGGACCAGTCGAACGTTGAAAAAATGGTCAATATTGATGAAATTTTAACATTTAATCTTTTGACTTTAAATGACGGTTGGATGTGAATTATTACTTTTTCAACTAAAACAAGTGTGTTTAAAGTCATTTCTGTGCCTGAAATTGGTCAAAATTTAAGATTTTGAGTAAGCAAAACTCTGTAAAAATTGCAATTTTGGTCACTGTGAGGGTTTAAAAAGTGGTTATTCAACATGAGACCCGATCCAAAAAACATTTTGAATCTTTTTTGGTAGAGTCCAAAAAATCAATTTTCTGATGAAAAACTATGACCCCGGACCAGTCGAACGTTGAAAAAATTGTCAATATTGATGAAATTTTAACATTTAATCTTTTGACTTTAAATGACGGTTGGATGTGAATTATTACTTTTTCAACTAAAACAAGTGTGTTTAAAGTCATTTCTGTGCCTGAAATTGGTCAAAATTTAAAGATTTTGAGTAAGCAAAACTCTGTAAAAATTGCAATTTTGGTCACTGTGAGGGTTTAAAAAGTGGTTATTCAACATGAGACCCGATCCAAAAAACATTTTGAATCTTTTTTGGTAGAGTCCAAAAAAATCAATTTTCTGATGAAAAACGATGACCCCGGACCAGTCGAACGTTGAAAAAATTGTCAATATTGATGAAATTTTAACATTTAATCTTTTGACTTTAAATGACGGTTGGATGTGAATTATTACTTTTTCAACTAAAATAAGTGTGTTTAAAGTCATTTCTGTGCCTGAAATTGGTCAAAATTGAAGATTTTGAGTAAGCAAAACTCTGTAAAAATGGCAATTTTGGTCACTGTGAGGGTTTAAAAAGTGGTTATTCAACATGAGACCCGATCCAAAAGACATTTTGAATCTTTTTTGGTAGAGTCCAAAAAATCCATTTTCTGATGAAAAACGATGACCCCGGACCAGTCGAACGTTGAAAAAATGGTAAATATTGATGAAATTTTAACATTTAATCTTTTGACTTTAAATGACGGTTGGATGTGAATTATTACTTTTTCAACTAAAATAAGTGTGTTTAAAGTCATTTCTGTGCCTGAAATTGGTCAAAATTGAAGATTTTGAGTAAGCAAAACTCTGTAAAAATGGCAATTTTGGTCACTGTGAGGGTTTAAAAAGTAGTTATTCAACATGAGGCCCGATCCAAATGACATTTTGAATCATTTTTGGTAGAGTCCCAAAAATTTATTTTCTGATGAAAAACGATGACCCCGGACCAGTCGAACGTTGAAAAAATGGTCAATATTGATGAAATTTTAACATTTAATCTTTTGACTTTAAATGACAGTTGGATGTGAATTATTACTTTTTCAACTAAAATAAGTGTGTTTAAAGTCATTTCTGTGCCTGAAATTGGTCAAAATTGAAGATTTTGAGTAAGCAAAAAAATGTAAAAATGGCAATTTTGGTCACTGTGAGGGTTTAAAAAGTGGTTATTCAACATGAGACCCGATCCAAAAGACATTTTGAATCTTTTTTGGTAGAGTCCAAAAAAAAATTTTCTGATGAAAAACGATGACCCCGGACCAGTCGAACGTTGAAAAAATGGTCAATATTGATGAAATTTTAACATTTAATCTTTTGACTTTAAATGACGGTTGGATGTGAATTATTACTTTTTCAACTAAAATAAGTGTGTTTAAAGTCATTTCTGTGCCTGAAATTGGTCAAAATTGAAGATTCTGAGTAAGCAAAACTCTGTAAAAATGGCAATTTTGGTCACTGTGAGGGTTTAAAAAGTGGTTATTCAACATGAGACCCGATCCAAAAAACATTTTGAATCTTTTTTGGTAGAGTCCAAAAAATCCATTTTCTGATGAAAAACGATGACCCCGGACCAGTCGAACGTTGAAAAAATGGTCAATATTGATGACATTTTAACATTTAATCTTTTGACTTTAAATGACGGTTGGATGTGAATTATTACTTTTTCAACTAAAATAAGTGTGTTTAAAGTCATTTCTGTGCCTGAAATTGGTCAAAATTGAAGATTTTGAGTAAGCAAAACTCTGTAAAAATGGCAATTTTGGTCACTGTGAGGGTTTAAAAAGTGGTTATTCAACATGAGGCCCGATCCAAATGACATTTTGAATCATTTTTGGTAGAGTCCAAAAAAATCAATTTTCTGATGAAAAACGATGACCCCGGACCAGTCGAACGTTGAAAAAATGGTCAATATTGATGAAATTTTAACATTTAATCTTTTGACTTTAAATAACGGTTGGATGTGAATTATTACTTTTTCAACTAAAATAAGTGTGTTTAAAGTCATTTCTGTGCCTGAAATTGGTCAAAATTGAAGATTTTGAGTAAGCAAAACTCTGTAAAAATGGCAATTTTGGTCACTGTGAGGGTTTAAAAAGTGGTTATTCAACATGAGACCCGATCCAAAAAACATTTTGAATCTTTTTTGGTAGAGTCCAAAAAATCCATTTTCTGATGAAAAACGATGACCCCGGACCAGTCGAACGTTGAAAAAATGGTCAATATTGATGAAATTTTAACATTTAATCTTTTGACTTTAAATGACGGTTGGATGTGAATTATTACTTTTTCAACTAAAATAAGTGTGTTTAAAGTCATTTCTGTGCCTGAAATTGGTCAAAATTGAAGATTTTGAGTAAGCAAAACTCTGTAAAAATGGCAATTTTGGTCACTGTGAGGGTTTAAAAAGTGGATATTCAACATGAGGCCCGATCCAAATGACATTTTGAATCATTTTTGGTAGAGTCCAAAAAAATCAATTTTCTGATGAAAAACGATGACCCCGGACCAGTCGAACGTTGAAAAAATGGTCAATATTGATGAAATTTTAACATTTAATCTTTTGACTTTAAATGACGGTTGGATGTGAATTATTACTTTTTCAACTAAAATAAGTGTGTTTAAAGTCATTTCTGTGCCTGAAATTGGTCAAAATTTAAGATTTTGAGTAAGCAAAACTCTGTAAAAATGGCAATTTTGGTCACTGTGAGGGTTTAAAAAGTGGTTATTCAACATGAGGCCCGATCCAAATGACATTTTGAATCATTTTTGGTAGAGTCCAAAAAAATCAATTTTCTGATGAAAAACGATGACCCCGGACCAGTCGAACGTTGAAAAAATGGTCAAAATTGATGAAATGTTTACATTTAATCTTTTGACTTTAAATGACAGTTGGATGTGAATTATTACTTTTTCAACTAAAATAAGTGTGTTTAAAGTCATTTCTGTGCCTGAAAGTGGTCAAAATTGAAGATTTTGAGTAAGCAAAACTCTGTAAAAATGGCAATTTTGGTCACTGTGAGGGTTTAAAAAGTGGTTATTCAACATGAGACCCGATCCAAAAGACATTTTGAATCATTTTTGGTAGAGTCCAAAAAATCAATTTTCTGATGAAAAACGATGACCCCGGACCATTCGAACCTTGAAAAAATGGTCAATATTGATGAAATTTTAACATTTAATCTTTTGACTTTAAATGACGGTTGGATGTGAATTATTACTTTTTCAACTAAAATAAGTGTGTTTAAAGTCATTTCTGTGCCTGAAATTGGTCAAAATTAAAGATTTTGAGTAAGCAAAACTCTGTAAAAATGGCAATTTTGGTCACTGTGAGGGTTTAAAAAGTGGTTATTCAACATGAGGCCCGATCCAAATGACATTTTGAATCATTTTTGGTAGAGTCCAAAAAATCAATTTTCTGATGAAAAACGATGACCCCGGACCAGTCGAACGTTGAAAAAATGGTCAATATTGATGAAATTTTAACATTTAATCTTTTGACTTTAAATGACGGTTGGATGTGAATTATTACTTTTTCAACTAAAATAAGTGTGTTTAAAGTCATTTCTGTGCCTGAAATTGGTCAAAATGTAAGATTTTGAGTAAGCAAAACTCTGTAAAAATGGCAATTTTGGTCACTGTGAGGGTTTAAAAAGTGGTTATTCAACATGAGGCCCAATCCAAATGACATTTTGAATCATTTTTGGTAGAGTCCAAAAAATCAATTTTCTGATGAAAAACGATGACCCCGGACCAGTCGAACGTTGAAAAAATGGTCAATATTGATGAAATTTTAACATTTAATCTTTTGACTTTAAATGACGGTTGGATGTGAATTATTACTTTTTCAACTAAAATAAGTGTGTTTAAAGTCATTTCTGTGCCTGAAATTGGTCAAAATTGAAGATTTTGAGTAAGCAAAACTCTGTAAAAATGGCAATTTTGGTCACTGTGAGGGTTTAAAAAGTGGTTATTCAACATGAGACCCGATCCAAAAGACATTTTGAATCTTTTTTGGTAGAGTCCAAAAAATCCATTTTCTGATGAAAAACGATGACCCCGGACCAGTCGAAAGTTGAAAAAATGGTCAATATTGATGAAATTTTAACATTTAATCTTTTGACTTTAAATGACGGTTGGATGTGAATTATTACTTTTTCAACTAAAATAAGTGTGTTTAAAGTCATTTCTGTGCCTGAAATTGGTCAAAATTGAAGATTTTGAGTAAGCAAAACTCTGTAAAAATGGCAATTTTGGTCACTGTGAGGGTTTAAAAAGTGGTTATTCAACATGAGGCCCGATCCAAATGACATTTTGAATCATTTTTGGTAGAGTCCAAAAAATTAATTTTCTGATGAAAAACGATGACCCCGGACCAGTCGAACGTTGAAAAAATGGTCAATATTGATGAAATTTTAAGATTTAATCTTTTGACTTTAAATGACGGTTGGATGTGAATTATTACTTTTTCAACTAAAATAGGTGTGTTTAAAGTCATTTCTGTGCCTGAAATTGGTCAAAATTTAAGATTTTGAGTAAGCAAAACTCTGTAAAAATGGCAATTTTGGTCACTGTGAGGGTTTAAAAAGTGGTTATTCAACATGAGGCCCGATCCAAATGACATTTTGAATCATTTTTGGTAGAGTCCAAAAAATCAATTTTCTGATGAAAAACGATGACCCCGGACCAGTCGAACGTTGAAAAAATGGTCAATATTGATGAAATTTTAACATTTAATCTTTTGACTTTAAATGACGGTTGGATGTGAATTATTACTTTTTCAACTAAAACAAGTGTGTTTAAAGTCATTTCTGTGCCTGAAATTGGTCAAAATTTAAGATTTTGAGTAAGCAAAACTCTGTAAAAATTGCAATTTTGGTCACTGTGAGGGTTTAAAAAGCGGTTATTCAACATGAGGCCCGATCCAAATGACATTTTGAATCATTTTTGGTAGAGTCCAAAAAATCAATTTTCTGATGAAAAACGATGACCCCGGACCAGTCGAACGTTGAAAAAATGGTCAATATTGATGAAATTTTAACATTTAATCTTTTGTCTTTAAATGACGGTTGGATGTGAATTATTACTTTTTCAACTAAAACAAGTGTGTTTAAAGTCATTTCTGTGCCTGAAATTGGTCAAAATTTAAGATTTTGAGTAAGCAAAACTCTGTAAAAATTGCAATTTTGGTCACTGTGAGGGTTTAAAAAGTGGTTATTCAACATGAGACCCGATCCAAAAAACATTTTGAATCTTTTTTGGTAGAGTCCAAAAAATCAATTTTCTGATGAAAAACTATGACCCCGGACCAGTCGAACGTTGAAAAAATTGTCAATATTGATGAAATTTTAACATTTAATCTTTTGACTTTAAATGACGGTTGGATGTGAATTATTACTTTTTCAACTAAAACAAGTGTGTTTAAAGTCATTTCTGTGCCTGAAATTGGTCAAAATTTAAAGATTTTGAGTAAGCAAAACTCTGTAAAAATTGCAATTTTGGTCACTGTGAGGGTTTAAAAAGTGGTTATTCAACATGAGACCCGATCCAAAAAACATTTTGAATCTTTTTTGGTAGAGTCCAAAAAAATCAATTTTCTGATGAAAAACGATGACCCCGGACCAGTCGAACGTTGAAAAAATTGTCAATATTGATGAAATTTTAACATTTAATCTTTTGACTTTAAATGACGGTTGGATGTGAATTATTACTTTTTCAACTAAAATAAGTGTGTTTAAAGTCATTTCTGTGCCTGAAATTGGTCAAAATTGAAGATTTTGAGTAAGCAAAACTCTGTAAAAATGGCAATTTTGGTCACTGTGAGGGTTTAAAAAGTGGTTATTCAACATGAGACCCGATCCAAAAGACATTTTGAATCTTTTTTGGTAGAGTCCAAAAAATCCATTTTCTGATGAAAAACGATGACCCCGGACCAGTCGAACGTTGAAAAAATGGTAAATATTGATGAAATTTTAACATTTAATCTTTTGACTTTAAATGACGGTTGGATGTGAATTATTACTTTTTCAACTAAAATAAGTGTGTTTAAAGTCATTTCTGTGCCTGAAATTGGTCAAAATTGAAGATTTTGAGTAAGCAAAACTCTGTAAAAATGGCAATTATGGTCACTGTGAGGGTTTAAAAAGTAGTTATTCAACATGAGGCCCGATCCAAATGACATTTTGAATCATTTTTGGTAGAGTCCCAAAAATTAATTTTCTGATGAAAAACGATGACCCCGGACCAGTCGAACGTTGAAAAAATGGTCAATATTGATGAAATTTTAACATTTAATCTTTTGACTTTAAATGACAGTTGGATGTGAATTATTACTTTTTCAACTAAAATAAGTGTGTTTAAAGTCATTTCTGTGCCTGAAATTGGTCAAAATTGAAGATTTTGAGTAAGCAAAAAAATGTAAAAATGGCAATTTTGGTCACTGTGAGGGTTTAAAAAGTGGTTATTCAACATGAGACCCGATCCAAAAGACATTTTGAATCTTTTTTGGTAGAGTCCAAAAAAAATTTTCTGATGAAAAACGATGACCCCGGACCAGTCGAACGTTGAAAAAATGGTCAATATTGATGAAATTTTAACATTTAATCTTTTGACTTTAAATGACGGTTGGATGTGAATTATTACTTTTTCAACTAAAATAAGTGTGTTTAAAGTCATTTCTGTGCCTGAAATTGGTCAAAATTGAAGATTCTGAGTAAGCAAAACTCTGTAAAAATGGCAATTTTGGTCACTGTGAGGGTTTAAAAAGTGGTTATTCAACATGAGACCCGATCCAAAAAACATTTTGAATCTTTTTTGGTAGAGTCCAAAAAATCCATTTTCTGATGAAAAACGATGACCCCGGACCAGTCGAACGTTGAAAAAATGGTCAATATTGATGAAATTTTAACATTTAATCTTTTGACTTTAAATGACGGTTGGATGTGAATTATTACTTTTTCAACTAAAATAAGTGTGTTTAAAGTCATTTCTGTGCCTGAAATTGGTCAAAATTCAAGATTTTGAGTAAGCAAAACTCTGTAAAAATGGCAATTTTGGTCACTGTGAGGGTTTAAAAAGTGGTTATTCAACATGAGGCCCGATCCAAATGACATTTTGAATCATTTTTGGTAGAGTCCAAAAAAATCAATTTTCTGATGAAAAACGATGACCCCGGACCAGTCGAACGTTGAAAAAATGGTCAATATTGATGAAATTTTAACATTTAATCTTTTGACTTTAAATAACGGTTGGATGTGAATTATTACTTTTTCAACTAAAATAAGTGTGTTTAAAGTCATTTCTGTGCCTGAAATTGGTCAAAATTGAAGATTTTGAGTAAGCAAAACTCTGTAAAAATGGCAATTTTGGTCACTGTGAGGGTTTAAAAAGTGGTTATTCAACATGAGACCCGATCCAAAAAACATTTTGAATCTTTTTTGGTAGAGTCCAAAAAATCCATTTTCTGATGAAAAACGATGACCCCGGACCAGTCGAACGTTGAAAAAATGGTCAATATTGATGAAATTTTAACATTTAATCTTTTGACTTTAAATGACGGTTGGATGTGAATTATTACTTTTTCAACTAAAATAAGTGTGTTTAAAGTCATTTCTGTGCCTGAAATTGGTCAAAATTGAAGATTTTGAGTAAGCAAAACTCTGTAAAAATGGCAATTTTGGTCACTGTGAGGGTTTAAAAAGTGGATATTCAACATGAGGCCCGATCCAAATGACATTTTGAATCATTTTTGGTAGAGTCCAAAAAAATCAATTTTCTGATGAAAAACGATGACCCCGGACCAGTCGAACGTTGAAAAAATGGTCAATATTGATGAAATTTTAACATTTAATCTTTTGACTTTAAATGACGGTTGGATGTGAATTATTACTTTTTCAACTAAAATAAGTGTGTTTAAAGTCATTTCTGTGCCTGAAATTGGTCAAAATTTAAGATTTTGAGTAAGCAAAACTCTGTAAAAATGGCAATTTTGGTCACTGTGAGGGTTTAAAAAGTGGTTATTCAACATGAGGCCCGATCCAAATGACATTTTGAATCATTTTTGGTAGAGTCCAAAAAAATCAATTTTCTGATGAAAAACGATGACCCCGGACCAGTCGAACGTTGAAAAAATGGTCAAAATTGATGAAATGTTTACATTTAATCTTTTGACTTTAAATGACAGTTGGATGTGAATTATTACTTTTTCAACTAAAATAAGTGTGTTTAAAGTCATTTCTGTGCCTGAAAGTGGTCAAAATTGAAGATTTTGAGTAAGCAAAACTCTGTAAAAATGGCAATTTTGGTCACTGTGAGGGTTTAAAAAGTGGTTATTCAACATGAGACCCGATCCAAAAGACATTTTGAATCATTTTTGGTAGAGTCCAAAAAATCAATTTTCTGATGAAAAACGATGACCCCGGACCATTCGAACGTTGAAAAAATGGTCAATATTGATGAAATTTTAACATTTAATCTTTTGACTTTAAATGACGGTTGGATGTGAATTATTACTTTTTCAACTAAAATAAGTGTGTTTAAAGTCATTTCTGTGCCTGAAATTGGTCAAAATTAAAGATTTTGAGTAAGCAAAACTCTGTAAAAATGGCAATTTTGGTCACTGTGAGGGTTTAAAAAGTGGTTATTCAACATGAGGCCCGATCCAAATGACATTTTGAATCATTTTTGGTAGAGTCCAAAAAATCAATTTTCTGATGAAAAACGATGACCCCGGACCAGTCGAACGTTGAAAAAATGGTCAATATTGATGAAATTTTAACATTTAATCTTTTGACTTTAAATGACGGTTGGATGTGAATTATTACTTTTTCAACTAAAATAAGTGTGTTTAAAGTCATTTCTGTGCCTGAAATTGGTCAAAATGTAAGATTTTGAGTAAGCAAAACTCTGTAAAAATGGCAATTTTGGTCACTGTGAGGGTTTAAAAAGTGGTTATTCAACATGAGGCCCAATCCAAATGACATTTTGAATCATTTTTGGTAGAGTCCAAAAAATCAATTTTCTGATGAAAAACGATGACCCCGGACCAGTCGAACGTTGAAAAAATGGTCAATATTGATGAAATTTTAACATTTAATCTTTTGACTTTAAATGACGGTTGGATGTGAATTATTACTTTTTCAACTAAAATAAGTGTGTTTAAAGTCATTTCTGTGCCTGAAATTGGTCAAAATTGAAGATTTTGAGTAAGCAAAACTCTGTAAAAATGGCAATTTTGGTCACTGTGAGGGTTTAAAAAGTGGTTATTCAACATGAGGCCCGATCCAAAAGACATTTTGAATCTTTTTTGGTAGAGTCCAAAAAATCCATTTTCTGACGAAAAACGATGACCCCGGACCAGTCGAACGTTGAAAAAATGGTCAATATTGATGAAATTTTAACATTTAATCTTTTGACTTTAAATGACGGTTGGATGTGAATTATTACTTTTTCAACTAAAATAAGTGTGTTTAAAGTCATTTCTGTGCCTGAAATTGGTCAAAATTGAAGATTCTGAGTAAGCAAAACTCTGTAAAAATGGCAATTTTGGTCACTGTGAGGGTTTAAAAAGTGGTTATTCAACATGAGACCCGATCCAAAAAACATTTTGAATCTTTTTTGGTAGAGTCCAAAAAATCCATTTTCTGATGAAAAACGATGACCCCGGACCAGTCGAACGTTGAAAAAATGGTCAATATTGATGAAATTTTAACATTTAATCCTTTGACTTTAAATGACGGTTGGATGTGAATTATTACTTTTTCAACTAAAATAAGTGTGTTTAAAGGCATTTCTGTGCCTGAAATTGGTCAAAATTGAAGATTTTGAGTAAGCAAAACTCTGTAAAAATGGCAATTTTGGTCACTGTGAGGGTTTAAAAAGTGGTTATTCAACATGAGGCCCGATCCAAATGACATTTTGAATCATTTTTGGTAGAGTCCAAAAAATCAATTTTCTGATGAAAAACGATGACCCCGGACCAGTCGAACGTTGAAAAAATGGTCAATATTGATGAAATTTTAACATTTAATCTTTTGACTTTAAATGACGGTTGGATGTGAATTATTACTTTTTCAACTAAAATAAGTGTTTTTAAAGTCATTTCTGTGCCTCAAATTGGTCAAAATTGAAGAATTTGAGTAAGCAAAACTCTGTAAAAATGGCAATTTTGGTCACTGTGAGGGTTTAAAAAGTGGTTATTCAACATGAGGCCCGATCCAAATGACATTTTGAATCATTTTTGGTAGAGTCCAAAAAATCAATTTTCTGATGAAAAACAATGACCCCGGACCAGTCGAACGTTGAAAAAATGGTCAATATTGATGAAATTTTAACATTTAATCTTTTGACTTTAAATGACGGTTGGATGTGAATTATTACTTTTTCAACTAAAATAAGTGTGTTTAAAGTCATTTCTGTGCCTGAAATTGGTCAAAATGTAAGATTTTGAGTAAGCAAAACTCTGTAAAAATGGCAATTTTGGTCACTGTGAGGGTTTAAAAAGTGGTTATTCAACATGAGGCCCAATCCAAATGACATTTTGAATCATTTTTGGTAGAGTCCAAAAAATCAATTTTCTGATGAAAAACGATGACCCGGACCAGTCGAACGTTGAAAAAATGGTCAATATTGATGAAATTTTAACATTTAATCTTTTGACTTTAAATGACGGTTGGATGTGAATTATTACTTTTTCAACTAAAATAAGTGTGTTTAAAGTCATTTCTGTGCCTGAAATTGGTCAAAATTGAAGATTTTGAGTAAGCAAAACTCTGTAAAAATGGCAATTTTGGTCACTGTGAGGGTTTAAAAAGTGGTTATTCAACATGAGGCCCGATCCAAAAGACATTTTGAATCTTTTTTGGTAGAGTCCAAAAAATCCATTTTCTGATGAAAAACGATGACCCCGGACCAGTCGAACGTTGAAAAAATGGTCAATATTGATGAAATTTTAACATTTAATCTTTTGACTTTAAATGGCGGTTGGATGTGAATTATTACTTTTTCAACTAAAATAAGTGTGTTTAAAGTCATTTCTGTGCCTGAAATTGGTCAAAATTGCAGATTCTGAGTAAGCAAAACTCTGTAAAAATGGCAATTTTGGTCACTGTGAGGGTTTAAAAAGTGGTTATTCAACATGAGACCCGATCCAAAAAACATTTTGAATCTTTTTTGGTAGAGTCCAAAAAATCCATTTTCTGATGAAAAACGATGACCCCGGACCAGTCGAACGTTGAAAAAATGGTCAATATTGATGAAATTTTAACATTTAATCTTTTGACTTTAAATGACGGTTGGATGTGAATTATTACTTTTTCAACTAAAATAAGTGTGTTTAAAGTCATTTCTGTGCCTGAAATTGGTCAAAATTTAAGATTTTGAGTAAGCAAAACTCTGTAAAAATTGCAATTTTGGTCACTGTGAGGGTTTAAAAAGTGGTTATTCAACATGAGACCCGATCCAAAAGACATTTTGAATCTTTTTTGGTAGAGTCCAAAAAAAAATTTTATGATGAAAAACGATGACCCCGGACCAGTCGAACGTTGAAAAAATGGTCAATATTGATGAAATTTTTACATTTAATCTTTTGACTTTAAATGACGGTTGAATGTGAATTATTACTTTTTCAACTAAAATAAGTGTGTTTAAAGTCATTTCTGTGCCTGAAATTGGTCAAAATTTAAGATTTTGAGTAAGCAAAACTCTGTAAAAATGGCAATTTTGGTCACTGTGAGGGTTTAAAAAGTGGTTATTCAACATGAGACCCGATCCAAAAAACATTTTGAATCTTTTTTGGTAGAGTCCAAAAAATCCATTTTCTGATGAAAAACGATGACCCCGGACCAGTCGAACGTTGAAAAAATGGTCAATATTGATGAAATTTTAACATTTAATCTTTTGACTTTAAATGACGGTTGGATGTGAATTATTACTTTTTCAACTAAAATAAATGTGTTTAAAGTCATTTCTGTGCCTGAAATTGGTCAAAATTGAAGATTTTGAGTAAGCAAAACTCTGTAAAAATGGCAATTTTGGTCACTGTGAGGGTTTAAAAAGTGGTTATTCAACATGAGGCCCGATCCAAATGACATTTTGAATCATTTTTGGTAGAGTCCAAAAAAATCCATTTTCTGATGAAAAACGATGACCCCGGACCAGTCGAACGTTGAAAAAATGGTCAATATTGATGAAATTTTAACATTTAATCTTTTGACTTTAAATGACGGTTGGATGTGAATTATTACTTTTTCAACTAAAATAAGTGTGTTTAAAGTCATTTCTGTGCCTGAAATTGGTCAAAATTTAAGATTTTGAGTAAGCAAAACTCTGTAAAAATGGCAATTTTGGTCACTGTGAGGGTTTAAAAAGTGGTTATTCAACATGAGGCCCGATCCAAATGACATTTTGAATCATTTTTGGTAGAGTCCAAAAAAATCAATTTTCTGATGAAAAACGATGACCCCGGACCAGTCGAACGTTGAAAAAATGGTCAATATTGATGAAATGTTTACATTTAATCTTTTGACTTTAAATGACAGTTGGATGTGAATTATTACTTTTTCAACTAAAATAAGTGTGTTTAAAGTCATTTCTGTGCCTGAAAGTGGTCAAAATTGAAGATTTTGAGTAAGCAAAACTCTGTAAAAATGGCAATTTTGGTCACTGTGAGGGTTTAAAAAGTGGTTATTCAACATGAGACCCGATCCAAAAGACATTTTGAATCATTTTTGGTAGAGTCCAAAAAATCAATTTTCTGATGAAAAACGATGACCCCGGACCAGTCGAACGTTGAAAAAATGGTAAATATTGATGAAATTTTAACATTTAATCTTTTGACTTTAAATGACGGTTGGATGTGAATTATTACTTTTTCAACTAAAATAAGTGTGTTTAAAGTCATTTCTGTGCCTGAAATTGGTCAAAATTGAAGATTTTGAGTAAGCAAAACTCTGTAAAAATGGCAATTTTGGTCACTGTGAGGGTTTAAAAAGTGGTTATTCAACATGAGGCCCGATCCAAATGACATTTTGAATCATTTTTGGTAGAGTCCAAAAAATCAATTTTCTGATGAAAAACGATGACCCCGGACCAGTCGAACGTTGAAAAAATGGTCAATATTGATGAAATTTTAACATTTAATCTTTTGACTTTAAATGACGGTTGGATGTGAATTATTACTTTTTCAACTAAAATAAGTGTGTTTAAAGTCATTTCTGTGCCTGAAATTGGTCAAAATGTAAGATTTTGAGTAAGCAAAACTCTGTAAAAATGGCAATTTTGGTCACTGTGAGGGTTTAAAAAGTGGTTATTCAACATGAGGCCCAATCCAAATGACATTTTGAATCATTTTTGGTAGAGTCCAAAAAATCAATTTTCTGATGAAAAACGATGACCCCGGACCAGTCGAACGTTGAAAAAATGGTCAATATTGATGAAATTTTAACATTTAATCTTTTGACTTTAAATGACGGTTGGATGTGAATTATTACTTTTTCAACTAAAATAAGTGTGTTTAAAGTCATTTCTGTGCCTGAAATTGGTCAAAATTGAAGATTTTGAGTAAGCAAAACTCTGTAAAAATGGCAATTTTGGTCACTGTGAGGGTTTAAAAAGTGGTTATTCAACATGAGGCCCGATCCAAAAGACATTTTGAATCTTTTTTGGTAGAGTCCAAAAAATCCATTTTCTGATGAAAAACGATGACCCCGGACCAGTCGAACGTTGAAAAAATGGTCAATATTGATGAAATTTTAACATTTAATCTTTTGACTTTAAATGACGGTTGGATGTGAATTATTACTTTTTCAACTAAAATAAGTGTGTTTAAAGTCATTTCTGTGCCTGAAATTGGTCAAAATTGAAGATTCTGAGTAAGCAAAACTCTGTAAAAATGGCAATTTTGGTCACTGTGAGGGTTTAAAAAGTGGTTATTCAACATGAGACCCGATCCAAAAAACATTTTGAATCTTTTTTGGTAGAGTCCAAAAAATCCATTTTCTGATGAAAAACGATGACCAGTCGAACGTTGAAAAAATGGTCAATATTGATGAAATTTTAACATTTAATCTTTTGACTTTAAATGACGGTTGGATGTGAATTATTACTTTTTCAACTAAAATAAGTGTGTTTAAAGTCATTTCTGTGCCTGAAATTGGTCAAAATTGAAGATTTTGAGTAAGCAAAACTCTGTAAAAATGGCAATTTTGGTCACTGTGAGGGTTTAAAAAGTGGTTATTCAACATGAGACCCGATCCAAAAGACATTTTGAATCTTTTTTGGTAGAGTCCAAAAAAAAATTTTCTGATGAAAAACGATGACCCCGGACCAGTCGAACGTTGAAAAAATGGTCAATATTGATGAAATTTTTACATTTAATCTTTTGACTTTAAATGACGGTTGAATGTGAATTATTACTTTTTCAACTAAAATAAGTGTGTTTAAAGTCATTTCTGTGCCTGAAATTGGTCAAAATTTAAGATTTTGAGTAAGCAAAACTCTGTAAAAATGGCAATTTTGGTCACTGTGAGGGTTTAAAAAGTGGTTATTCAACATGAGGCCCGATCCAAAAGACATTTTGAATCTCTTTTGGTAGAGTCCAAAAAATCCATTTTCTGATGAAAAACGATGACCCCGGACCAGTCGAACGTTGAAAAAATGGTCAATATTGATGAAATTTTAACATTTAATCTTTTGACTTTAAATGACGGTTGGATGTGAATTATTACTTTTTCAACTAAAATAAGTGTGTTTAAAGTCATTTCTGTGCCTGAAATTGGTCAAAATTGAAGATTTTGAGTAAGCAAAACTCTGTAAAAATGGCAATTTTGGTCACTGTGAGGGTTTAAAAAGTGGTTATTCAACATGAGGCCCGATCCAAATGACATTTTGAATCATTTTTGGTAGAGTCCAAAAAAATCCATTTTCTGATGAAAAACGATGACCCCGGACCAGTCGAACGTTGAAAAAATGGTCAATATTGATGAAATTTTAACATTTAATCTTTTGACTTTAAATGACGGTTGGATGTGAATTATTACTTTTTCAACTAAAATAAGTGTGTTTAAAGTCATTTCTGTGCCTGAAATTGGTCAAAATTTAAGATTTTGAGTAAGCAAAACTCTGTAAAAATGGCAATTTTGGTCACTGTGAGGGTTTAAAAAGTGGTTATTCAACATGAGGCCCGATCCAAATGACATTTTGAATCATTTTTGGTAGAGTCCAAAAAAAATCAATTTTCTGATGAAAAACGATGACCCCGGACCAGTCGAACGTTGAAAAAATGGTCAATATTGATGAAATGTTTACATTTAATCTTTTGACTTTAAATGACAGTTGGATGTGAATTATTACTTTTTCAACTAAAATAAGTGTGTTTAAAGTCATTTCTGTGCCTGAAAGTGGTCAAAATTGAAGATTTTGAGTAAGCAAAACTCTGTAAAAATGGCAATTTTGGTCACTGTGAGGGTTTAAAAAGTGGTTATTCAACATGAGACCCGATCCAAAAGACATTTTGAATCATTTTTGGTAGAGTCCAAAAAATCAATTTTCTGATGAAAAACGATGACCCCGGACCAGTCGAACGTTGAAAAAATGGTCAATATTGATGAAATTTTAACATTTAATCTTTTGACTTTAAATGACGGTTGGATGTGAATTATTACTTTTTCAACTAAAATAAGTGTGTTTAAAGTCATTTCTGTGCCTGAAATTGGTCAAAATTGAAGATTTTGAGTAAGCAAAACTCTGTAAAAATGGCAATTTTGGTCACTGTGAGGGTTTAAAAAGTGGTTATTCAACATGAGGCCCGATCCAAATGACATTTTGAATCATTTTTGGTAGAGTCCAAAAAATCAATTTTCTGATGAAAAACGATGACCCCGGACCAGTCGAACGTTGAAAAAATGGTCAATATTGATGAAATTTTAACATTTAATCTTTTGACTTTAAATGACGGTTGGATGTGAATTATTACTTTTTCAACTAAAATAAGTGTGTTTAAAGTCATTTCTGTGCCTGAAATTGGTCAAAATGTAAGATTTTGAGTAAGCAAAACTCTGTAAAAATGGCAATTTTGGTCACTGTGAGGGTTTAAAAAGTGGTTATTCAACATGAGGCCCAATCCAAATGACATTTTGAATCATTTTTGGTAGAGTCCAAAAAATCAATTTTCTGATGAAAAACGATGACCCCGGACCAGTCGAACGTTGAAAAAATGGTCAATATTGATGAAATTTTAACATTTAATCTTTTGACTTTAAATGACGGTTGGATGTGAATTATTACTTTTTCAACTAAAATAAGTGTGTTTAAAGTCATTTCTGTGCCTGAAATTGGTCAAAATTGAAGATTTTGAGTAAGCAAAACTCTGTAAAAATGGCAATTTTGGTCACTGTGAGGGTTTAAAAAGTGGTTATTCAACATGAGGCCCGATCCAAAAGACATTTTGAATCTTTTTTGGTAGAGTCCAAAAAATCCATTTTCTGATGAAAAACGATGACCCCGGACCAGTCGAACGTTGAAAAAATGGTCAATATTGATGAAATTTTAACATTTAATCTTTTGACTTTAAATGACGGTTGGATGTGAATTATTACTTTTTCAACTAAAATAAGTGTGTTTAACGTCATTTCTGTGCCTGAAATTGGTCAAAATTGAAGATTCTGAGTAAGCAAAACTCTGTAAAAATGGCAATTTTGGTCACTGTGAGGGTTTAAAAAGTGGTTATTCAACATGAGGCCCGATCCAAATGACATTTTGAATCATTTTTGGTAGAGTCCAAAAAATCAATTTTCTGATGAAAAACGATGACCCCGGACCAGTCGAACGTTGAAAAAATGGTCAATATTGATGACATTTTAACATTTAATCTTTTGACTTTAAATAACGGTTGGATGTGAATTATTACTTTTTCAACTAAAATAAGTGTGTTTAAAGTCATTTCTGTGCCTGAAATTGGTCAAAATTGAAGATTTTGAGTAAGCAAAACTCTGTAAAAATGGCAATTTTGGTCACTGTGAGGGTTTAAAAAGTGGTTATTCAACATGAGACCCGATCCAAAAGACATTTTGAACCTTTTTTGGTAGAGTCCAAAAAAAAATTTTCTGATGAAAAACGATGACCCCGGACCAGTCGAACGTTGAAAAAATGGTCAATATTGATGAAATTTTTACATTTAATCTTTTGACTTTAAATGACGGTTGAATGTGAATTATTACTTTTTCAACTAAAATAAGTGTGTTTAAAGTCATTTCTGTGCCTGAAATTGGTCAAAATTTAAGATTTTGAGTAAGCAAAACTCTGTAAAAATGGCAATTTTGGTCACTGTGAGGGTTTAAAAAGTGGTTATTCAACATGAGGCCCGATCCAAAAGACATTTTGAATCTCTTTTGGTAGAGTCCAAAAAATCCATTTTCTGATGAAAAACGATGACCCCGGACCAGTCGAACGTTGAAAAAATGGTCAATATTGATGAAATTTTAACATTTAATCTTTTGACTTTAAATGACGGTTGGATGTGAATTATTACTTTTTCAACTAAAATAAGTGTGTTTAAAGTCATTTCTGTGCCTGAAATTGGTCAAAATTGAAGATTTTGAGTAAGCAAAACTCTGTAAAAATGGCAATTTTGGTCACTGTGAGGGTTTAAAAAGTGGTTATTCAACATGAGGCCCGATCCAAAAGACATTTTGAATCTTTTTTGGTAGAGTCCAAAAAATCCATTTTCTGATGAAAAACGATGACCCCGGACCAGTCGAACGTTGAAAAAATGGTCAATATTGATGAAATTTTAACATTTAATCTTTTGACTTTAAATGACGGTTGGATGTGAATTATTACTTTTTCAACTAAAATAAGTGTGTTTAAAGTCATTTCTGTGCCTGAAATTGGTCAAAATTGAAGATTCTGAGTAAGCAAAACTCTGTAAAAATGGCAATTTTGGTCACTGTGAGGGTTTAAAAAGTGGTTATTCAACATGAGACCCGATCCAAAAAACATTTTGAATCTTTTTTGGTAGAGTCCAAAAAATCCATTTTCTGATGAAAAACGATGACCCCGGACCAGTCGAACGTTGAAAAAATGGTCAATATTGATGAAATTTTAACATTTAATCTTTTGACTTTAAATGACGGTTGGATGTGAATTATTACTTTTTAAACTAAAATAAGTGTGTTTAAAGTCATTTCTGTGCCTGAAATTGGTCAAAATTGAAGATTTTGAGTAAGCAAAACTCTGTAAAAATGGCAATTTTGGTCACTGTGAGGGTTTAAAAAGTGGTTATTCAACATGAGGCCCGATCCAAATGACATTTTGAATCATTTTTGGTAGAGTCCAAAAAAATCAATTTTCTGATGAAAAACGATGACCCCGGACCAGTCGAACGTTGAAAAAATGGTCAATATTGATGAAATTTTAACATTTAATCTTTTGACTTTAAATGACGGTTGGATGTGAATTATTACTTTTTCAACTAAAATAAGTGTGTTTAAAGTCATTTCTGTGCCTGAAATTGGTCAAAATTTAAGATTTTGAGTAAGCAAAACTCTGTAAAAATGGCAATTTTGGTCACTGTGAGGGTTTAAAAAGTGGTTATTCAACATGAGGCCCGATCCAAATGACATTTTGAATCATTTTTGGTAGAGTCCAAAAAATCAATTTTCTGATGAAAAACGATGACCCCGGACCAGTCGACCGTTGAAAAAATGGTCAATATTGATGAAATTTTAACATTTAATCTTTTGACTTTAAATAACGGTTGGATGTGAATTATTACTTTTTCAACTAAAATAAGTGTGTTTAAAGTCATTTTTGTGCCTGAAATTGGTCAAAATTGAAGATTTTGAGTAAGCAAAACTCTGTAAAAATGGCAATTTTGGTCACTGTGAGGGTTTAAAAAGTGGTTATTCAACATGAGACCCGATCCAAAAAACATTTTGAATCTTTTTTGGTAGAGTCCAAAAAATCCATTTTCTGATGAAAAACGATGACCCCGGACCAGTCGAACGTTGAAAAAATGGTCAATATTGATGAAATTTTAACATTTAATCTTTTGACTTTAAATGACGGTTGGATGTGAATTATTACTTTTTCAACTAAAATAAGTGTGTTTAAAGTCATTTCTGTGCCTGAAATTGGTCAAAATGTAAGATTTTGAGTAAGCAAAACTCTGTAAAAATGGCAATTTTGGTCACTGTGAGGGTTTAAAAAGTGGTTATTCAACATGAGGCCCAATCCAAATGACATTTTGAATCATTTTTGGTAGAGTCCAAAAAATCAATTTTCTGATGAAAAACGATGACCCCGGACCAGTCGAACGTTGAAAAAATGGTCAATATTGATGAAATTTTAACATTTAATCTTTTGACTTTAAATGACGGTTGGATGTGAATTATTACTTTTTCAACTAAAATAAGTGTGTTTAAAGTCATTTCTGTGCCTGAAATTGGTCAAAATTGAAGATTTTGAGTAAGCAAAACTCTGTAAAAATGGCAATTTTGGTCACTGTGAGGGTTTAAAAAGTGGTTATTCAACATGAGGCCCGATCCAAAAGACATTTTGAATCTTTTTTGGTAGAGTCCAAAAAATCCATTTTCTGATGAAAAACGATGACCCCGGACCAGTCGAACGTTGAAAAAATGGTCAATATTGATGAAATTTTAACATTTAATCTTTTGACTTTAAATGACGGTTGGATGTGAATTATTACTTTTTCAACTAAAATAAGTGTGTTTAACGTCATTTCTGTGCCTGAAATTGGTCAAAATTGAAGATTCTGAGTAAGCAAAACTCTGTAAAAATGGCAATTTTGGTCACTGTGAGGGTTTAAAAAGTGGTTATTCAACATGAGACCCGATCCAAAAAACATTTTGAATCTTTTTTGGTAGAGTCCAAAAAATCCATTTTCTGATGAAAAACGATGACCAGTCGAACGTTGAAAAAATGGTCAATATTGATGAAATTTTAACATTTAATCTTTTGACTTTAAATGACGGTTGGATGTGAATTATTACTTTTTCAACTAAAATAAGTGTGTTTAAAGTCATTTCTGTGCCTGAAATTGGTCAAAATTGAAGATTTTGAGTAAGCAAAACTCTGTAAAAATGGCAATTTTGGTCACTGTGAGGGTTTAAAAAGTGGTTATTCAACATGAGACCCGATCCAAAAGACATTTTGAACCTTTTTTGGTAGAGTCCAAAAAAAAATTTTCTGATGAAAAACGATGACCCCGGACCAGTCGAACGTTGAAAAAATGGTCAATATTGATGAAATTTTTACATTTAATCTTTTGACTTTAAATGACGGTTGAATGTGAATTATTACTTTTTCAACTAAAATAAGTGTGTTTAAAGTCATTTCTGTGCCTGAAATTGGTCAAAATTTAAGATTTTGAGTAAGCAAAACTCTGTAAAAATGGCAATTTTGGTCACTGTGAGGGTTTAAAAAGTGGTTATTCAACATGAGGCCCGATCCAAAAGACATTTTGAATCTCTTTTGGTAGAGTCCAAAAAATCCATTTTCTGATGAAAAACGATGACCCCGGACCAGTCGAACGTTGAAAAAATGGTCAATATTGATGAAATTTTAACATTTAATCTTTTGACTTTAAATGACGGTTGGATGTGAATTATTACTTTTTCAACTAAAATAAGTGTGTTTAAAGTCATTTCTGTGCCTGAAATTGGTCAAAATTGAAGATTTTGAGTAAGCAAAACTCTGTAAAAATGGCAATTTTGGTCACTGTGAGGGTTTAAAAAGTGGTTATTCAACATGAGGCCCGATCCAAAAGACATTTTGAATCTTTTTTGGTAGAGTCCAAAAAATCCATTTTCTGATGAAAAACGATGACCCCGGACCAGTCGAACGTTGAAAAAATGGTCAATATTGATGAAATTTTAACATTTAATCTTTTGACTTTAAATGACGGTTGGATGTGAATTATTACTTTTTCAACTAAAATAAGTGTGTTTAAAGTCATTTCTGTGCCTGAAATTGGTCAAAATTGAAGATTCTGAGTAAGCAAAACTCTGTAAAAATGGCAATTTTGGTCACTGTGAGGGTTTAAAAAGTGGTTATTCAACATGAGACCCGATCCAAAAAACATTTTGAATCTTTTTTGGTAGAGTCCAAAAAATCCATTTTCTGATGAAAAACGATGACCCCGGACCAGTCGAACGTTGAAAAAATGGTCAATATTGATGAAATTTTAACATTTAATCTTTTGACTTTAAATGACGGTTGGATGTGAATTCTTACTTTTTCAACTAAAATAAGTGTGTTTAAAGTCATTTCTGTGCCTGAAATTTGTCAAAATTGAAGATTTTGAGTAAGCAAAACTCTGTAAAAATGGCAATTTTGGTCACTGTGAGGGTTTAAAAAGTGGTTATTCAACATGAGGCCCGATCCAAATGACATTTTGAATCATTTTTGGTAGAGTCCAAAAAAATCAATTTTCTGATGAAAAACGATGACCCCGGACCAGTCGAACGTTGAAAAAATGGTCAATATTGATGAAATTTTAACATTTAATCTTTTGACTTTAAATGACGGTTGGATGTGAATTATTACTTTTTCAACTAAAATAAGTGTGTTTAAAGTCATTTCTGTGCCTGAAATTGGTCAAAATTTAATTTAAGATTTTGAGTAAGCAAAACTCTGTAAAAATGGCAATTTTGGTCACTGTGAGGGTTTAAAAAGTGGTTATTCAACATGAGGCCCGATCCAAATGACATTTTGAATCATTTTTGGTAGAGTCCAAAAAATCAATTTTCTGATGAAAAACGATGACCCCGGACCAGTCGACCGTTGAAAAAATGGTCAATATTGATGAAATTTTAACATTTAATCTTTTGACTTTAAATAATGGTTGGATGTGAATTATTACTTTTTCAACTAAAATAAGTGTGTTTAAAGTCATTTTTGTGCCTGAAATTGGTCAAAATTGAAGATTTTGAGTAAGCAAAACTCTGTAAAAATGGCAATTTTGGTCACTGTGAGGGTTTAAAAAGTGGTTATTCAACATGAGACCCGATCCAAAAAACATTTTGAATCTTTTTTGGTAGAGTCCAAAAAATCCATTTTCTGATGAAAAACGATGACCCCGGACCAGTCGAACGTTGAAAAAATGGTCAATATTGATGAAATTTTAACATTTAATCTTTTGACTTTAAATGACGGTTGGATGTGAATTATTACTTTTTCAACTAAAATAAGTGTGTTTAAAGTCATTTCTGTGCCTGAAATTGGTCAAAATTTAAGATTTTGAGTAAGCAAAACTCTGTAAAAATGGCAATTTTGGTCACTGTGAGGGTTTAAAAAGTGGTTATTCAACATGAGGCCCGATCCAAATGACATTTTGAATCATTTTTGGTAGAGTCCAAAAAAATCAATTTTCTGATGAAAAACGATGACCCCGGACCAGTCGAACGTTGAAAAAATGGTCAATATTGATGAAATTTTAACATTTAATCTTTTGACTTTAAATGACGGTTGGATGTGAATTATTACTTTTTCAACTAAAATAAGTGTGTTTAAAGTCATTTCTGTGCCTGAAATTGGTCAAAATTGAAGATTTTGAGTAAGCAAAACTCTGTAAAAATGGCAATTTTGGTCACTGTGAGGGTTTAAAAAGTGGTTATTCAACATGAGGCCCGATCCAAATGACATTTTGAATCTTTTTTGGTAGAGTCCAAAAAATCCATTTTCTGATGAAAAACGATGACCCCGGACCAGTCGAACGTTGAAAAAATGGTCAATATTGATGAAATTTTAACATTTAATCTTTTGACTTTAAATGACGGTTGGATGTGAATTATTACTTTTTCAACTAAAATAAGTGTGTTTAAAGTCATTTCTGTGCCTGAAATTGGTGAAAATTGAAGATTTTGAGTAAGCAAAACTCTGTAAAAATGGCAATTTTGGTCACTGTGAGGGTTTAAAAAGTGGTTATTCAACATGAGGCCCGATCCAAATGACATTTTGAATCATTTTTGGTAGAGTCCAAAAAAATCAATTTTCTGATGAAAAACGATGACCCCGGACCAGTCGAACGTTGAAAAAATGGTCAATATTGATGAAATGTTTACATTTAATCTTTTGACTTTAAATGACAGTTGGATGTGAATTATTACTTTTTCAACTAAAATAAGTGTGTTTAAAGTCATTTCTGTGCCTGAAAGTGGTCAAAATTGAAGATTTTGAGTAAGCAAAACTCTGTAAAAATGGCAATTTTGGTCACTGTGAGGGTTTAAAAAGTGGTTATTCAACATGAGACCCGATCCAAAAGACATTTTGAATCATTTTTGGTAGAGTCCAAAAAATCAATTTTCTGATGAAAAACGATGACCCCGGACCAGTCGAACGTTGAAAAAATGGTCAATATTGATGAAATTTTAACATTTAATCTTTTGACTTTAAATGACGGTTGGATGTGAATTATTACTTTTTCAACTAAAATAAGTGTGTTTAAAGTCATTTCTGTGCCTGAAATTGGTCAAAATTGAAGATTTTGAGTAAGCAAAACTCTGTAAAAATGGCAATTTTGGTCACTGTGAGGGTTTAAAAAGTGGTTATTCAACATGAGGCCCGATCCAAACGACATTTTGAATCATTTTTGGTAGAGTCCAAAAAATCAATTTTCTGATGAAAAACGATGACCCCGGACCAGTCGAACGTTGAAAAAATGGTCAATATTGATGAAATTTTAACATTTAATCTTTTGACTTTAAATGACGGTTGGATGTGAATTATTACTTTTTCAACTAAAATAAGTGTGTTTAAAGTCATTTCTGTGCCTGAAATTGGTCAAAATTGAAGATTCTGAGTAAGCAAAACTCTGTAAAAATGGCAATTTTGGTCACTGTGAGGGTTTAAAAAGTGGTTATTCAACATGAGACCCGATCCAAAAAACATTTTGAATCTTTTTTGGTAGAGTCCAAAAAATCCATTTTCTGATGAAAAACGATGACCCCGGACCAGTCGAACGTTGAAAAAATGGTCAATATTGATGAAATTTTAACATTTAATCTTTTGACTTTAAATGACGGTTGGATGTGAATTATTACTTTTTCAACTAAAATAAGTGTGTTTAAAGTCATTTCTGTGCCTGAAATTGGTCAAAATTGAAGATTTTGAGTAAGCAAAACTCTGTAAAAATGGCAATTTTGGTCACTGTGAGGGTTTAAAAAGTGGTTATTCAACATGAGACCCGATCCAAAAGACATTTTGAATCTTTTTTGGTAGAGTCCAAAAAAAAATTTTCTGATGAAAAACGATGACCCCGGACCAGTCGAACGTTGAAAAAATGGTCAATATTGATGAAATTTTTACATTTAATCTTTTGACTTTAAATGACGGTTGAATGTGAATTATTACTTTTTCAACTAAAATAAGTGTGTTTAAAGTCATTTCTGTGCCTGAAATTGGTCAAAATTTAAGATTTTGAGTAAGCAAAACTCTGTAAAAATGGCAATTTTGGTCACTGTGAGGGTTTAAAAAGTGGTTATTCAACATGAGGCCCGATCCAAATGACATTTTGAATCATTTTTGGTAGAGTCCAAAAAAAATCAATTTTCTGATGAAAAACGATGACCCCGGACCAGTCGAACGTTGAAAAAATGGTCAATATTGATGAAATGTTTACATTTAATCTTTTGACTTTAAATGACAGTTGGATGTGAATTATTACTTTTTCAACTAAAATAAGTGTGTTTAAAGTCATTTCTGTGCCTGAAAGTGGTCAAAATTGAAGATTTTGAGTAAGCAAAACTCTGTAAAAATGGCAATTTTGGTCACTGTGAGGGTTTAAAAAGTGGTTATTCAACATGAGACCCGATCCAAAAGACATTTTGAATCATTTTTGGTAGAGTCCAAAAAATCAATTTTCTGATGAAAAACGATGACCCCGGACCAGTCGAACGTTGAAAAAATGGTCAATATTGATGAAATTTTAACATTTAATCTTTTGACTTTAAATGACGGTTGGATGTGAATTATTACTTTTTCAACTAAAATAAGTGTGTTTAAAGTCATTTCTGTGCCTGAAATTGGTCAAAATTGAAGATTTTGAGTAAGCAAAACTCTGTAAAAATGGCAATTTTGGTCACTGTGAGGGTTTAAAAAGTGGTTATTCAACATGAGGCCCGATCCAAATGACATTTTGAATCATTTTTGGTAGAGTCCAAAAAATCAATTTTCTGATGAAAAACGATGACCCCGGACCAGTCGAACGTTGAAAAAATGGTCAATATTGATGAAATTTTAACATTTAATCTTTTGACTTTAAATGACGGTTGGATGTGAATTATTACTTTTCAACTAAAATAAGTGTGTTTAAAGTCATTTCTGTGCCTGAAATTGGTCAAAATGTAAGATTTTGAGTAAGCAAAACTCTGTAAAAATGGCAATTTTGGTCACTGTGAGGGTTTAAAAAGTGGTTATTCAACATGAGGCCCAATCCAAATGACATTTTGAATCATTTTTGGTAGAGTCCAAAAAATCAATTTTCTGATGAAAAACGATGACCCCGGACCAGTCGAACGTTGAAAAAATGGTCAATATTGATGAAATTTTAACATTTAATCTTTTGACTTTAAATGACGGTTGGATGTGAATTATTACTTTTTCAACTAAAATAAGTGTGTTTAAAGTCATTTCTGTGCCTGAAATTGGTCAAAATTGAAGATTTTGAGTAAGCAAAACTCTGTAAAAATGGCAATTTTGGTCACTGTGAGGGTTTAAAAAGTGGTTATTCAACATGAGGCCCGATCCAAAAGACATTTTGAATCTTTTTTGGTAGAGTCCAAAAAATCCATTTTCTGATGAAAAACGATGACCCCGGACCAGTCGAACGTTGAAAAAATGGTCAATATTGATGAAATTTTAACATTTAATCTTTTGACTTTAAATGACGGTTGGATGTGAATTATTACTTTTTCAACTAAAATAAGTGTGTTTAACGTCATTTCTGTGCCTGAAATTGGTCAAAATTGAAGATTCTGAGTAAGCAAAACTCTGTAAAAATGGCAATTTTGGTCACTGTGAGGGTTTAAAAAGTGGTTATTCAACATGAGGCCCGATCCAAATGACATTTTGAATCATTTTTGGTAGAGTCCAAAAAATCAATTTTCTGATGAAAAACGATGACCCCGGACCAGTCGAACGTTGAAAAAATGGTCAATATTGATGACATTTTAACATTTAATCTTTTGACTTTAAATAACGGTTGGATGTGAATTATTACTTTTTCAACTAAAATAAGTGTGTTTAAAGTCATTTCTGTGCCTGAAATTGGTCAAAATTGAAGATTTTGAGTAAGCAAAACTCTGTAAAAATGGCAATTTTGGTCACTGTGAGGGTTTAAAAAGTGGTTATTCAACATGAGACCCGATCCAAAAGACATTTTGAACCTTTTTTGGTAGAGTCCAAAAAAAAATTTTCTGATGAAAAACGATGACCCCGGACCAGTCGAACGTTGAAAAAATGGTCAATATTGATGAAATTTTTACATTTAATCTTTTGACTTTAAATGACGGTTGAATGTGAATTATTACTTTTTCAACTAAAATAAGTGTGTTTAAAGTCATTTCTGTGCCTGAAATTGGTCAAAATTTAAGATTTTGAGTAAGCAAAACTCTGTAAAAATGGCAATTTTGGTCACTGTGAGGGTTTAAAAAGTGGTTATTCAACATGAGGCCCGATCCAAAAGACATTTTGAATCTCTTTTGGTAGAGTCCAAAAAATCCATTTTCTGATGAAAAACGATGACCCCGGACCAGTCGAACGTTGAAAAAATGGTCAATATTGATGAAATTTTAACATTTAATCTTTTGACTTTAAATGACGGTTGGATGTGAATTATTACTTTTTCAACTAAAATAAGTGTGTTTAAAGTCATTTCTGTGCCTGAAATTGGTCAAAATTGAAGATTTTGAGTAAGCAAAACTCTGTAAAAATGGCAATTTTGGTCACTGTGAGGGTTTAAAAAGTGGTTATTCAACATGAGGCCCGATCCAAAAGACATTTTGAATCTTTTTTGGTAGAGTCCAAAAAATCCATTTTCTGATGAAAAACGATGACCCCGGACCAGTCGAACGTTGAAAAAATGGTCAATATTGATGAAATTTTAACATTTAATCTTTTGACTTTAAATGACGGTTGGATGTGAATTATTACTTTTTCAACTAAAATAAGTGTGTTTAAAGTCATTTCTGTGCCTGAAATTGGTCAAAATTGAAGATTCTGAGTAAGCAAAACTCTGTAAAAATGGCAATTTTGGTCACTGTGAGGGTTTAAAAAGTGGTTATTCAACATGAGACCCGATCCAAAAAACATTTTGAATCTTTTTTGGTAGAGTCCAAAAAATCCATTTTCTGATGAAAAACGATGACCCCGGACCAGTCGAACGTTGAAAAAATGGTCAATATTGATGAAATTTTAACATTTAATCTTTTGACTTTAAATGACGGTTGGATGTGAATTATTACTTTTTAAACTAAAATAAGTGTGTTTAAAGTCATTTCTGTGCCTGAAATTGGTCAAAATTGAAGATTTTGAGTAAGCAAAACTCTGTAAAAATGGCAATTTTGGTCACTGTGAGGGTTTAAAAAGTGGTTATTCAACATGAGGCCCGATCCAAATGACATTTTGAATCATTTTTGGTAGAGTCCAAAAAAATCAATTTTCTGATGAAAAACGATGACCCCGGACCAGTCGAACGTTGAAAAAATGGTCAATATTGATGAAATTTTAACATTTAATCTTTTGACTTTAAATGACGGTTGGATGTGAATTATTACTTTTTCAACTAAAATAAGTGTGTTTAAAGTCATTTCTGTGCCTGAAATTGGTCAAAATTTAAGATTTTGAGTAAGCAAAACTCTGTAAAAATGGCAATTTTGGTCACTGTGAGGGTTTAAAAAGTGGTTATTCAACATGAGGCCCGATCCAAATGACATTTTGAATCATTTTTGGTAGAGTCCAAAAAATCAATTTTCTGATGAAAAACGATGACCCCGGACCAGTCGACCGTTGAAAAAATGGTCAATATTGATGAAATTTTAACATTTAATCTTTTGACTTTAAATAACGGTTGGATGTGAATTATTACTTTTTCAACTAAAATAAGTGTGTTTAAAGTCATTTTTGTGCCTGAAATTGGTCAAAATTGAAGATTTTGAGTAAGCAAAACTCTGTAAAAATTGCAATTTTGGTCACTGTGAGGGTTTAAAAAGTGGTTATTCAACATGAGACCCGATCCAAAAAACATTTTGAATCTTTTTTGGTAGAGTCCAAAAAATCCATTTTCTGATGAAAAACGATGACCCCGGACCAGTCGAACGTTGAAAAAATGGTCAATATTGATGAAATTTTAACATTTAATCTTTTGACTTTAAATGACGGTTGGATGTGAATTATTACTTTTTCAACTAAAATAAGTGTGTTTAAAGTCATTTCTGTGCCTGAAATTGGTCAAAATGTAAGATTTTGAGTAAGCAAAACTCTGTAAAAATGGCAATTTTGGTCACTGTGAGGGTTTAAAAAGTGGTTATTCAACATGAGGCCCAATCCAAATGACATTTTGAATCATTTTTGGTAGAGTCCAAAAAATCAATTTTCTGATGAAAAACGATGACCCCGGACCAGTCGAACGTTGAAAAAATGGTCAATATTGATGAAATTTTAACATTTAATCTTTTGACTTTAAATGACGGTTGGATGTGAATTATTACTTTTTCAACTAAAATAAGTGTGTTTAAAGTCATTTCTGTGCCTGAAATTGGTCAAAATTGAAGATTTTGAGTAAGCAAAACTCTGTAAAAATGGCAATTTTGGTCACTGTGAGGGTTTAAAAAGTGGTTATTCAACATGAGGCCCGATCCAAAAGACATTTTGAATCTTTTTTGGTAGAGTCCAAAAAATCCATTTTCTGATGAAAAACGATGACCCCGGACCAGTCGAACGTTGAAAAAATGGTCAATATTGATGAAATTTTAACATTTAATCTTTTGACTTTAAATGACGGTTGGATGTGAATTATTACTTTTTCAACTAAAATAAGTGTGTTTAACGTCATTTCTGTGCCTGAAATTGGTCAAAATTGAAGATTCTGAGTAAGCAAAACTCTGTAAAAATGGCAATTTTGGTCACTGTGAGGGTTTAAAAAGTGGTTATTCAACATGAGACCCGATCCAAAAAACATTTTGAATCTTTTTTGGTAGAGTCCAAAAAATCCATTTTCTGATGAAAAACGATGACCAGTCGAACGTTGAAAAAATGGTCAATATTGATGAAATTTTAACATTTAATCTTTTGACTTTAAATGACGGTTGGATGTGAATTATTACTTTTTCAACTAAAATAAGTGTGTTTAAAGTCATTTCTGTGCCTGAAATTGGTCAAAATTGAAGATTTTGAGTAAGCAAAACTCTGTAAAAATGGCAATTTTGGTCACTGTGAGGGTTTAAAAAGTGGTTATTCAACATGAGACCCGATCCAAAAGACATTTTGAACCTTTTTTGGTAGAGTCCAAAAAAAAATTTTCTGATGAAAAACGATGACCCCGGACCAGTCGAACGTTGAAAAAATGGTCAATATTGATGAAATTTTTACATTTAATCTTTTGACTTTAAATGACGGTTGAATGTGAATTATTACTTTTTCAACTAAAATAAGTGTGTTTAAAGTCATTTCTGTGCCTGAAATTGGTCAAAATTTAAGATTTTGAGTAAGCAAAACTCTGTAAAAATGGCAATTTTGGTCACTGTGAGGGTTTAAAAAGTGGTTATTCAACATGAGGCCCGATCCAAAAGACATTTTGAATCTCTTTTGGTAGAGTCCAAAAAATCCATTTTCTGATGAAAAACGATGACCCCGGACCAGTCGAACGTTGAAAAAATGGTCAATATTGATGAAATTTTAACATTTAATCTTTTGACTTTAAATGACGGTTGGATGTGAATTATTACTTTTTCAACTAAAATAAGTGTGTTTAAAGTCATTTCTGTGCCTGAAATTGGTCAAAATTGAAGATTTTGAGTAAGCAAAACTCTGTAAAAATGGCAATTTTGGTCACTGTGAGGGTTTAAAAAGTGGTTATTCAACATGAGGCCCGATCCAAAAGACATTTTGAATCTTTTTTGGTAGAGTCCAAAAAATCCATTTTCTGATGAAAAACGATGACCCCGGACCAGTCGAACGTTGAAAAAATGGTCAATATTGATGAAATTTTAACATTTAATCTTTTGACTTTAAATGACGGTTGGATGTGAATTATTACTTTTTCAACTAAAATAAGTGTGTTTAAAGTCATTTCTGTGCCTGAAATTGGTCAAAATTGAAGATTCTGAGTAAGCAAAACTCTGTAAAAATGGCAATTTTGGTCACTGTGAGGGTTTAAAAAGTGGTTATTCAACATGAGACCCGATCCAAAAAACATTTTGAATCTTTTTTGGTAGAGTCCAAAAAATCCATTTCCTGATGAAAAACGATGACCCCGGACCAGTCGAACGTTGAAAAAATGGTCAATATTGATGAAATTTTAACATTTAATCTTTTGACTTTAAATGACGGTTGGATGTGAATTCTTACTTTTTCAACTAAAATAAGTGTGTTTAAAGTCATTTCTGTGCCTGAAATTTGTCAAAATTGAAGATTTTGAGTAAGCAAAACTCTGTAAAAATGGCAATTTTGGTCACTGTGAGGGTTTAAAAAGTGGTTATTCAACATGAGGCCCGATCCAAATGACATTTTGAATCATTTTTGGTAGAGTCCAAAAAAATCAATTTTCTGATGAAAAACGATGACCCCGGACCAGTCGAACGTTGAAAAAATGGTCAATATTGATGAAATTTTAACATTTAATCTTTTGACTTTAAATGACGGTTGGATGTGAATTATTACTTTTTCAACTAAAATAAGTGTGTTTAAAGTCATTTCTGTGCCTGAAATTGGTCAAAATTTAATTTAAGATTTTGAGTAAGCAAAACTCTGTAAAAATGGCAATTTTGGTCACTGTGAGGGTTTAAAAAGTGGTTATTCAACATGAGGCCCGATCCAAATGACATTTTGAATCATTTTTGGTAGAGTCCAAAAAATCAATTTTCTGATGAAAAACGATGACCCCGGACCAGTCGACCGTTGAAAAAATGGTCAATATTGATGAAATTTTAACATTTAATCTTTTGACTTTAAATAATGGTTGGATGTGAATTATTACTTTTTCAACTAAAATAAGTGTGTTTAAAGTCATTTTTGTGCCTGAAATTGGTCAAAATTGAAGATTTTGAGTAAGCAAAACTCTGTAAAAATGGCAATTTTGGTCACTGTGAGGGTTTAAAAAGTGGTTATTCAACATGAGACCCGATCCAAAAAACATTTTGAATCTTTTTTGGTAGAGTCCAAAAAATCCATTTTCTGATGAAAAACGATGACCCCGGACCAGTCGAACGTTGAAAAAATGGTCAATATTGATGAAATTTTAACATTTAATCTTTTGACTTTAAATGACGGTTGGATGTGAATTATTACTTTTTCAACTAAAATAAGTGTGTTTAAAGTCATTTCTGTGCCTGAAATTGGTCAAAATTTAAGATTTTGAGTAAGCAAAACTCTGTAAAAATGGCAATTTTGGTCACTGTGAGGGTTTAAAAAGTGGTTATTCAACATGAGGCCCGATCCAAATGACATTTTGAATCATTTTTGGTAGAGTCCAAAAAAATCAATTTTCTGATGAAAAACGATGACCCCGGACCAGTCGAACGTTGAAAAAATGGTCAATATTGATGAAATGTTTACATTTAATCTTTTGACTTTAAATGACAGTTGGATGTGAATTATTACTTTTTCAACTAAAATAAGTGTGTTTAAAGTCATTTCTGTGCCTGAAAGTGGTCAAAATTGAAGATTTTGAGTAAGCAAAACTCTGTAAAAATGGCAATTTTGGTCACTGTGAGGGTTTAAAAAGTGGTTATTCAACATGAGACCCGATCCAAAAGACATTTTGAATCATTTTTGGTAGAGTCCAAAAAATCAATTTTCTGATGAAAAACGATGACCCCGGACCAGTCGAACGTTGAAAAAATGGTCAATATTGATGAAATTTTAACATTTAATCTTTTGACTTTAAATGACGGTTGGATGTGAATTATTACTTTTTCAACTAAAATAAGTGTGTTTAAAGTCATTTCTGTGCCTGAAATTGGTCAAAATTGAAGATTTTGAGTAAGCAAAACTCTGTAAAAATGGCAATTTTGGTCACTGTGAGGGTTTAAAAAGTGGTTATTCAACATGAGGCCCGATCCAAATGACATTTTGAATCTTTTTTGGTAGAGTCCAAAAAATCCATTTTCTGATGAAAAACGATGACCCCGGACCAGTCGAACGTTGAAAAAATGGTCAATATTGATGAAATTTTAACATTTAATCTTTTGACTTTAAATGACGGTTGGATGTGAATTATTACTTTTTCAACTAAAATAAGTGTGTTTAAAGTCATTTCTGTGCCTGAAATTGGTGAAAATTGAAGATTTTGAGTAAGCAAAACTCTGTAAAAATGGCAATTTTGGTCACTGTGAGGGTTTAAAAAGTGGTTATTCAACATGAGGCCCGATCCAAATGACATTTTGAATCATTTTTGGTAGAGTCCAAAAAAATCAATTTTCTGATGAAAAACGATGACCCCGGACCAGTCGAACGTTGAAAAAATGGTCAATATTGATGAAATGTTTACATTTAATCTTTTGACTTTAAATGACAGTTGGATGTGAATTATTACTTTTTCAACTAAAATAAGTGTGTTTAAAGTCATTTCTGTGCCTGAAAGTGGTCAAAATTGAAGATTTTGAGTAAGCAAAACTCTGTAAAAATGGCAATTTTGGTCACTGTGAGGGTTTAAAAAGTGGTTATTCAACATGAGACCCGATCCAAAAGACATTTTGAATCATTTTTGGTAGAGTCCAAAAAATCAATTTTCTGATGAAAAACGATGACCCCGGACCAGTCGAACGTTGAAAAAATGGTCAATATTGATGAAATTTTAACATTTAATCTTTTGACTTTAAATGACGGTTGGATGTGAATTATTACTTTTTCAACTAAAATAAGTGTGTTTAAAGTCATTTCTGTGCCTGAAATTGGTCAAAATTGAAGATTTTGAGTAAGCAAAACTCTGTAAAAATGGCAATTTTGGTCACTGTGAGGGTTTAAAAAGTGGTTATTCAACATGAGGCCCGATCCAAATGACATTTTGAATCATTTTTGGTAGAGTCCAAAAAATCAATTTTCTGATGAAAAACGATGACCCCGGACCAGTCGAACGTTGAAAAAATGGTCAATATTGATGAAATTTTAACATTTAATCTTTTGACTTTAAATGACGGTTGGATGTGAATTATTACTTTTTCAACTAAAATAAGTGTGTTTAAAGTCATTTCTGTGCCTGAAATTGGTCAAAATTGAAGATTCTGAGTAAGCAAAACTCTGTAAAAATGGCAATTTTGGTCACTGTGAGGGTTTAAAAAGTGGTTATTCAACATGAGACCCGATCCAAAAAACATTTTGAATCTTTTTTGGTAGAGTCCAAAAAATCCATTTTCTGATGAAAAACGATGACCCCGGACCAGTCGAACGTTGAAAAAATGGTCAATATTGATGAAATTTTAACATTTAATCTTTTGACTTTAAATGACGGTTGGATGTGAATTATTACTTTTTCAACTAAAATAAGTGTGTTTAAAGTCATTTCTGTGCCTGAAATTGGTCAAAATTGAAGATTTTGAGTAAGCAAAACTCTGTAAAAATGGCAATTTTGGTCACTGTGAGGGTTTAAAAAGTGGTTATTCAACATGAGACCCGATCCAAAAGACATTTTGAATCTTTTTTGGTAGAGTCCAAAAAAAAATTTTCTGATGAAAAACGATGACCCCGGACCAGTCGAACGTTGAAAAAATGGTCAATATTGATGAAATTTTTACATTTAATCTTTTGACTTTAAATGACGGTTGAATGTGAATTATTACTTTTTCAACGAAAATAAGTGTGTTTAAAGTCATTTCTGTGCCTGAAATTGGTCAAAATTTAAGATTTTGAGTAAGCAAAACTCTGTAAAAATGGCAATTTTGGTCACTGTGAGGGTTTAAAAAGTGGTTATTCAACATGAGGCCCGATCCAAAAGACATTTTGAATCTCTTTTGGTAGAGTCCAAAAAATCCATTTTCTGATGAAAAACGATGACCCCGGACCAGTCGAACGTTGAAAAAATGGTCAATATTGATGAAATTTTAACATTTAATCTTTTGACTTTAAATGACGGTTGGATGTGAATTATTACTTTTTCAACTAAAATAAGTGTGTTTAAAGTCATTTCTGTGCCTGAAATTGGTCAAAATTGAAGATTTTGAGTAAGCAAAACTCTGTAAAAATGGCAATTTTGGTCACTGTGAGGGTTTAAAAAGTGGTTATTCAACATGAGGCCCGATCCAAAAGACATTTTGAATCTTTTTTGGTAGAGTCCAAAAAATCCATTTTCTGATGAAAAACGATACCCCGGACCAGTCGAAAGTTGAAAAAATGGTCAATATTGATGAAATTTTAACATTTAATCTTTTGACTTTAAATGACGGTTGGATGTGAATTATTACTTTTTCAACTAAAATAAGTGTGTTTAAAGTCATTTCTGTGCCTGAAATTGGTCAAAATTGAAGATTTTGAGTAAGCAAAACTCTGTAAAAATGGCAATTTTGGTCACTGTGAGGGTTTAAAAAGTGGTTATTCAACATGAGGCCCGATCCAAATGACATTTTGAATCATTTTTGGTAGAGTCCAAAAAAATCAATTTTCTGATGAAAAACGATGACCCCGGACCAGTCGAACGTTGAAAAAATGGTCAATATTGATGAAATGTTTACATTTAATCTTTTGACTTTAAATGACAGTTGGATGTGAATTATTACTTTTTCAACTAAAATAAGTGTGTTTAAAGTCATTTCTGTGCCTGAAAGTGGTCAAAATTGAAGATTTTGAGTAAGCAAAACTCTGTAAAAATGGCAATTTTGGTCACTGTGAGGGTTTAAAAAGTGGTTATTCAACATGAGACCCGATCCAAAAGACATTTTGAATCATTTTTGGTAGAGTCCAAAAAATCAATTTTCTGATGAAAAACGATGACCCCGGACCAGTCGAACGTTGAAAAAATGGTCAATATTGATGAAATTTTAACATTTAATCTTTTGACTTTAAATGACGGTTGGATGTGAATTATTACTTTTTCAACTAAAATAAGTGTGTTTAAAGTCATTTCTGTGCCTGAAATTGGTCAAAATTGAAGATTTTGAGTAAGCAAAACTCTGTAAAAATGGCAATTTTGGTCACTGTGAGGGTTTAAAAAGTGGTTATTCAACATGAGGCCCGATCCAAATGACATTTTGAATCATTTTTGGTAGAGTCCAAAAAATCAATTTTCTGATGAAAAACGATGACCCCGGACTAGTCGAACGTTGAAAAAATGGTCAATATTGATGAAATTTTAACATTTAATCTTTTGACTTTAAATGACGGTTGGATGTGAATTATTACTTTTTCAACTAAAATAAGTGTGTTTAAAGTCATTTCTGTGCCTGAAATTGGTCAAAATTGAAGATTCTGAGTAAGCAAAACTCTGTAAAAATGGCAATTTTGGTCACTGTGAGGGTTTAAAAAGTGGTTATTCAACATGAGACCCGATCCAAAAAACATTTTGAATCTTTTTTGGTAGAGTCCAAAAAATCCATTTTCTGATGAAAAACGATGACCCCGGACCAGTCGAACGTTGAAAAAATGGTCAATATTGATGAAATTTTAACATTTAATCTTTTGACTTTAAATGACGGTTGGATGTGAATTATTACTTTTTCAACTAAAATAAGTGTGTTTAAAGTCATTTCTGTGCCTGAAATTGGTCAAAATTGAAGATTTTGAGTAAGCAAAACTCTGTAAAAATGGCAATTTTGGTCACTGTGAGGGTTTAAAAAGTGGTTATTCAACATGAGACCCGATCCAAAAGACATTTTGAATCTTTTTTGGTAGAGTCCAAAAAAAAAATTTCTGATGAAAAACGATGACCCCGGACCAGTCGAACGTTGAAAAAATGGTCAATATTGATGAAATTTTTACATTTAATCTTTTGACTTTAAATGACGGTTGAATGTGAATTATTACTTTTTCAACTAAAATAAGTGTGTTTAAAGTCATTTCTGTGCCTGAAATTGGTCAAAATTTAAGATTTTGAGTAAGCAAAACTCTGTAAAAATGGCAATTTTGGTCACTGTGAGGGTTTAAAAAGTGGTTATTCAACATGAGGCCCGATCCAAAAGACATTTTGAATCTCTTTTGGTAGAGTCCAAAAAATCCATTTTCTGATGAAAAACGATGACCCCGGACCAGTCGAACGTTGAAAAAATGGTCAATATTGATGAAATTTTAACATTTAATCTTTTGACTTTAAATGACGGTTGGATGTGAATTATTACTTTTTCAACTAAAATAAGTGTGTTTAAAGTCATTTCTGTGCCTGAAATTGGTCAAAATTGAAGATTTTGAGTAAGCAAAACTCTGTAAAAATGGCAATTTTGGTCACTGTGAGGGTTTAAAAAGTGGTTATTCAACATGAGGCCCGATCCAAAAGACATTTTGAATCTTTTTTGGTAGAGTCCAAAAAATCCATTTTCTGATGAAAAACGATACCCCGGACCAGTCGAAAGTTGAAAAAATGGTCAATATTGATGAAATTTTAACATTTAATCTTTTGACTTTAAATGACGGTTGGATGTGAATTATTACTTTTTCAACTAAAATAAGTGTGTTTAAAGTCATTTCTGTGCCTGAAATTGGTCAAAATTGAAGATTTTGAGTAAGCAAAACTCTGTAAAAATGGCAATTTTGGTCACTGTGAGGGTTTAAAAAGTGGTTATTCAACATGAGGCCCGATCCAAATGACATTTTGAATCATTTTTGGTAGAGTCCAAAAAATTAATTTTCTGATGAAAAACGATGACCCCGGACCAGTCGAACGTTGAAAAAATGGTCAATATTGATGAAATTTTAAGATTTAATCTTTTGACTTTAAATGACGGTTGGATGTGAATTATTACTTTTTCAACTAAAATAAGTGTGTTTAAAGTGATTTCTGTGCCTGAAATTGGTCAAAATTGAAGATTTTGAGTAAGCAAAACTCTGCAAAAATGGCAATTTTGGTCACTGTGAGGGTTTAAAAAGTGGTTATTCAACATGAGACCCGATCCAAAAGACATTTTGAATCTTTTTTGGTAGAGTCCAGAAAATCAATTTTCTGATGAAAAACGATGACCCCGGACCAGTCGAACGTTGAAAAAATGGTCAATATTGATGAAATTTTAACATTTAATCTTTTGACTTTAAATGACGGTTGGATGTGAATTATTACTTTTTCAACTAAAATAGGTGTGTTTAAAGTCATTTCTGTGCCTGAAATTGGTCAAAATTTAAGATTTTGAGTAAGCAAAACTCTGTAAAAATGGCAATTTGGGTCACTGTGAGGGTTTAAAAAGTGGTTATTCAACATGAGGCCCGATCCAAATGACATTTTGAATCATTTTTGGTAGAGTCCAAAAAATCAATTTTCTGATGAAAAACGATGACCCCGGACCAGTCGAACGTTGAAAAAATGGTCAATATTGATGAAATTTTAACATTTAATCTTTTGACTTTAAATGACGGTTGGATGTGAATTATTACTTTTTCAACTAAAACAAGTGTGTTTAAAGTCATTTCTGTGCCTGAAATTGGTCAAAATTTAAGATTTTGAGTAAGCAAAACTCTGTAAAAATTGCAATTTTGGTCACTGTGAGGGTTTAAAAAGTGGTTATTCAACATGAGGCCCGATCCAAATGACATTTTGAATCATTTTTGGTAGAGTCCAAAAAATCAATTTTCTGATGAAAAACGATGACCCCGGACCAGTCGAACGTTGAAAAAATGGTCAATATTGATGAAATTTTAACATTTAATCTTTTGACTTTAAATGACGGTTGGATGTGAATTATTACTTTTTCAACTAAAATAAGTGTGTTTAAAGTCATTTCTGTGCCTGAAAGTGGTCAAAATTGAAGATTTTGAGTAAGCAAAACTCTGTAAAAATGGCAATTTTGGTCACTGTGAGGGTTTAAAAAGTGGTTATTCAACATGAGACCCGATCCAAAAGACATTTTGAATCATTTTTGGTAGAGTCCAAAAAATCAATTTTCTGATGAAAAACGATGACCCCGGACCAGTCGAACGTTGAAAAAATGGTCAATATTGATGAAATTTTAACATTTAATCTTTTGACTTTAAATGACGGTTGGATGTGAATTATTACTTTTTCAACTAAAATAAGTGTGTTTAAAGTCATTTCTGTGCCTGAAATTGGTCAAAATTGAAGATTTTGAGTAAGCAAAACTCTGTAAAAATGGCAATTTTGGTCACTGTGAGGGTTTAAAAAGTGGTTATTCAACATGAGGCCCGATCCAAATGACATTTTGAATCATTTTTGGTAGAGTCCAAAAAATCAATTTTCTGATGAAAAACGATGACCCCGGACCAGTCGAACGTTGAAAAAATGGTCAATATTGATGAAATTTTAACATTTAATCTTTTGACTTTAAATGACGGTTGGATGTGAATTATTACTTTTTCAACTAAAATAAGTGTGTTTAAAGTCATTTCTGTGCCTGAAATTGGTCAAAATGTAAGATTTTGAGTAAGCAAAACTCTGTAAAAATGGCAATTTTGGTCACTGTGAGGGTTTAAAAAGTGGTTATTCAACATGAGGCCCAATCCAAATGACATTTTGAATCATTTTTGGTAGAGTCCAAAAAATCAATTTTCTGATGAAAAACGATGACCCCGGACCAGTCGAACGTTGAAAAAATGGTCAATATTGATGAAATTTTAACATTTAATCTTTTGACTTTAAATGACGGTTGGATGTGAATTATTACTTTTTCAACTAAAATAAGTGTGTTTAAAGTCATTTCTGTGCCTGAAATTGGTCAAAATTGAAGATTTTGAGTAAGCAAAACTCTGTAAAAATGGCAATTTTGGTCACTGTGAGGGTTTAAAAAGTGGTTATTCAACATGAGGCCCGATCCAAAAGACATTTTGAATCTTTTTTGGTAGAGTCCAAAAAATCCATTTTCTGATGAAAAACGATGACCCCGGACCAGTCGAACGTTGAAAAAATGGTCAATATTGATGAAATTTTAACATTTAATCTTTTGACTTTAAATGACGTTTGGATGTGAATTATTACTTTTTCAACTAAAATAAGTGTGTTTAACGTCATTTCTGTGCCTGAAATTGGTCAAAATTGAAGATTCTGAGTAAGCAAAACTCTGTAAAAATGGCAATTTTGGTCACTGTGAGGGTTTAAAAAGTGGTTATTCAACATGAGACCCGATCCAAAAAACATTTTGAATCTTTTTTGGTAGAGTCCAAAAAATCCATTTTCTGATGAAAAACGATGACCAGTCGAACGTTGAAAAAATGGTCAATATTGATGAAATTTTAACATTTAATCTTTTGACTTTAAATGACGGTTGGATGTGAATTATTACTTTTTCAACTAAAATAAGTGTGTTTAAAGTCATTTCTGTGCCTGAAATTGGTCAAAATTGAAGATTTTGAGTAAGCAAAACTCTGTAAAAATGGCAATTTTGGTCACTGTGAGGGTTTAAAAAGTGGTTATTCAACATGAGACCCGATCCAAAAGACATTTTGAACCTTTTTTGGTAGAGTCCAAAAAAAAATTTTCTGATGAAAAACGATGACCCCGGACCAGTCGAACGTTGAAAAAATGGTCAATATTGATGAAATTTTTACATTTAATCTTTTGACTTTAAATGACGGTTGAATGTGAATTATTACTTTTTCAACTAAAATAAGTGTGTTTAAAGTCATTTCTGTGCCTGAAATTGGTCAAAATTTAAGATTTTGAGTAAGCAAAACTCTGTAAAAATGGCAATTTTGGTCACTGTGAGGGTTTAAAAAGTGGTTATTCAACATGAGGCCCGATCCAAAAGACATTTTGAATCTCTTTTGGTAGAGTCCAAAAAATCCATTTTCTGATGAAAAACGATGACCCCGGACCAGTCGAACGTTGAAAAAATGGTCAATATTGATGAAATTTTAACATTTAATCTTTTGACTTTAAATGACGGTTGGATGTGAATTATTACTTTTTCAACTAAAATAAGTGTGTTTAAAGTCATTTCTGTGCCTGAAATTGGTCAAAATTGAAGATTTTGAGTAAGCAAAACTCTGTAAAAATGGCAATTTTGGTCACTGTGAGGGTTTAAAAAGTGGTTATTCAACATGAGGCCCGATCCAAAAGACATTTTGAATCTTTTTTGGTAGAGTCCAAAAAATCCATTTTCTGATGAAAAACGATGACCCCGGACCAGTCGAACGTTGAAAAAATGGTCAATATTGATGAAATTTTAACATTTAATCTTTTGACTTTAAATGACGGTTGGATGTGAATTATTACTTTTTCAACTAAAATAAGTGTGTTTAAAGTCATTTCTGTGCCTGAAATTGGTCAAAATTGAAGATTCTGAGTAAGCAAAACTCTGTAAAAATGGCAATTTTGGTCACTGTGAGGGTTTAAAAAGTGGTTATTCAACATGAGACCCGATCCAAAAAACATTTTGAATCTTTTTTGGTAGAGTCCAAAAAATCCATTTTCTGATGAAAAACGATGACCCCGGACCAGTCGAACGTTGAAAAAATGGTCAATATTGATGAAATTTTAACATTTAATCTTTTGACTTTAAATGACGGTTGGATGTGAATTATTACTTTTTAAACTAAAATAAGTGTGTTTAAAGTCATTTCTGTGCCTGAAATTGGTCAAAATTGAAGATTTTGAGTAAGCAAAACTCTGTAAAAATGGCAATTTTGGTCACTGTGAGGGTTTAAAAAGTGGTTATTCAACATGAGGCCCGATCCAAATGACATTTTGAATCATTTTTGGTAGAGTCCAAAAAAATCAATTTTCTGATGAAAAACGATGACCCCGGACCAGTCGAACGTTGAAAAAATGGTCAATATTGATGAAATTTTAACATTTAATCTTTTGACTTTAAATGACGGTTGGATGTGAATTATTACTTTTTCAACTAAAATAAGTGTGTTTAAAGTCATTTCTGTGCCTGAAATTGGTCAAAATGTAAGATTTTGAGTAAGCAAAACTCTGTAAAAATGGCAATTTTGGTCACTGTGAGGGTTTAAAAAGTGGTTATTCAACATGAGGCCCGATCCAAATGACATTTTGAATCATTTTTGGTAGAGTCCAAAAAATCAATTTTCTGATGAAAAACGATGACCCCGGACCAGTCGACCGTTGAAAAAATGGTCAATATTGATGAAATTTTAACATTTAATCTTTTGACTTTAAATAACGGTTGGATGTGAATTATTACTTTTTCAACTAAAATAAGTGTGTTTAAAGTCATTTTTGTGCCTGAAATTGGTCAAAATTGAAGATTTTGAGTAAGCAAAACTCTGTAAAAATGGCAATTTTGGTCACTGTGAGGGTTTAAAAAGTGGTTATTCAACATGAGGCCCGATCCAAATGACATTTTGAATCATTTTTGGTAGAGTCCAAAAAATCAATTTTCTGATGAAAAACGATGACCCCGGACCAGTCGACCGTTGAAAAAATGGTCAATATTGATGAAATTTTAACATTTAATCTTTTGACTTTAAATAACGGTTGGATGTGAATTATTACTTTTTCAACTAAAATAAGTGTGTTTAAAGTCATTTTTGTGCCTGAAATTGGTCAAAATTGAAGATTTTGAGTAAGCAAAACTCTGTAAAAATGGCAATTTTGGTCACTGTGAGGGTTTAAAAAGTGGTTATTCAACATGAGACCCGATCCAAAAAACATTTTGAATCTTTTTTGGTAGAGTCCAAAAAATCCATTTTCTGATGAAAAACGATGACCCCGGACCAGTCGAACGTTGAAAAAATGGTCAATATTGATGAAATTTTAACATTTAATCTTTTGACTTTAAATGACGGTTGGATGTGAATTATTACTTTTTCAACTAAAATAAGTGTGTTTAAAGTCATTTCTGTGCCTGAAATTGGTCAAAATTTAAGATTTTGAGTAAGCAAAACTCTGTAAAAATGGCAATTTTGGTCACTGTGAGGGTTTAAAAAGTGGTTATTCAACATGAGGCCCGATCCAAATGACATTTTGAATCATTTTTGGTAGAGTCCAAAAAAATCAATTTTCTGATGAAAAACGATGACCCCGGACCAGTCGAACGTTGAAAAAATGGTCAATATTGATGAAATGTTTACATTTAATCTTTTGACTTTAAATGACAGTTGGATGTGAATTATTACTTTTTCAACTAAAATAAGTGTGTTTAAAGTCATTTCTGTGCCTGAAAGTGGTCAAAATTGAAGATTTTGAGTAAGCAAAACTCTGTAAAAATGGCAATTTTGGTCACTGTGAGGGTTTAAAAAGTGGTTATTCAACATGAGACCCGATCCAAAAGACATTTTGAATCATTTTTGGTAGAGTCCAAAAAATCAATTTTCTGATGAAAAACGATGACCCCGGACCAGTCGAACGTTGAAAAAATGGTCAATATTGATGAAATTTTAACATTTAATCTTTTGACTTTAAATGACGGTTGGATGTGAATTATTACTTTTTCAACTAAAATAAGTGTGTTTAAAGTCATTTCTGTGCCTGAAATTGGTCAAAATTGAAGATTTTGAGTAAGCAAAACTCTGTAAAAATGGCAATTTTGGTCACTGTGAGGGTTTAAAAAGTGGTTATTCAACATGAGGCCCGATCCAAATGACATTTTGAATCTTTTTTGGTAGAGTCCAAAAAATCCATTTTCTGATGAAAGACGATGACCCCGGACCAGTCGAACGTTGAAAAAATGGTCAATATTGATGAAATTTTAACATTTAATCTTTTGACTTTAAATGACGGTTGGATGTGAATTATTACTTTTTCAACTAAAATAAGTGTGTTTGAAGTCATTTCTGTGCCTGAAATTGGTCAAAATTGAAGATTTTGAGTAAGCATACTCTGTAAAAATGGCAATTTTGGTCACTGTGAGGGTTTAAAAAGTGGTTATTCAACATGAGGCCCGATCCAAATGACATTTTGAATCATTTTTGGTAGAGTCCAAAAAAATCAATTTTCTGATGAAAAACGATGACCCCGGACCAGTCGAACGTTGAAAAAATGGTCAATATTGATGAAATGTTTACATTTAATCTTTTGACTTTAAATGACAGTTGGATGTGAATTATTACTTTTTCAACTAAAATAAGTGTGTTTAAAGTCATTTCTGTGCCTGAAAGTGGTCAAAATTGAAGATTTTGAGTAAGCAAAACTCTGTAAAAATGGCAATTTTGGTCACTGTGAGGGTTTAAAAAGTGGTTATTCAACATGAGACCCGATCCAAAAGACATTTTGAATCATTTTTGGTAGAGTCCAAAAAATCAATTTTCTGATGAAAAACGATGACCCCGGACCAGTCGAACGTTGAAAAAATGGTCAATATTGATGAAATTTTAACATTTAATCTTTTGACTTTAAATGACGGTTGGATGTGAATTATTACTTTTTCAACTAAAATAAGTGTGTTTAAAGTCATTTCTGTGCCTGAAATTGGTCAAAATTGAAGATTTTGTGTAAGCAAAACTCTGTAAAAATGGCAATTTTGGTCACTGTGAGGGTTTAAAAAGTGGTTATTCAACATGAGGCCCGATCCAAATGACATTTTGAATCATTTTTGGTAGAGTCCAAAAAATCAATTTTCTGATGAAAAACGATGACCCCGGACCAGTCGAACGTTGAAAAAATGGTCAATATTGATGAAATTTTAACATTTAATCTTTTGACTTTAAATGACGGTTGGATGTGAATTATTACTTTTTCAACTAAAATAAGTGTGTTTAAAGTCATTTCTGAAAAACGATGACCAGTCGAACGTTGAAAAAATGGTCAATATTGATGAAATTTTAACATTTAATCTTTTGACTTTAAATGACGGTTGGATGTGAATTATTACTTTTTCAACTAAAATAAGTGTGTTTAAAGTCATTTCTGTGCCTGAAATTGGTCAAAATTGAAGATTTTGAGTAAGCAAAACTCTGTAAAAATGGCAATTTTGGTCACTGTGAGGGTTTAAAAAGTGGTTATTCAACATGAGACCCGATCCAAAAGACATTTTGAATCTTTTTTGGTAGAGTCCAAAAAAAAACTTTTCTGATGAAAAACGATGACCCCGGACCAGTCGAACGTTGAAAAAATGGTCAATATAGATGAAATTTTAACATTTAATCTTTTGACTTTAAATGACGGTTGGATGTGAATTATTACTTTTTCAACTAAAATAAGTGTGTTTAAAGTCATTTCTGTGCCTGAAATTGGTCAAAATTGAAGATTTTGAGTAAGCAAAACTCTGTAAAAATGGCAATTTTGGTCACTGTGAGGGTTTAAAAAGTGGTTATTCAACATGAGGCCCGATCCAAAAGACATTTTGAATCTTTTTTGGTAGAGTCCAAAAAATCCATTTTCTGATGAAAAACGATACCCCGGACCAGTCGAAAGTTGAAAAAATGGTCAATATTGATGAAATTTTAACATTTAATCTTTTGACTTTAAATGACGGTTGGATGTGAATTATTACTTTTTCAACTAAAATAAGTGTGTTTAAAGTCATTTCTGTGCCTGAAATTGGTCAAAATTGAAGATTTTGAGTAAGCAAAACTCTGTAAAAATTGCAATTTTGGTCACTGTGAGGGTTTAAAAAGTGGTTATTCAACATGAGGCCCGATCCAAATGACATTTTGAATCATTTTTGGTAGAGTCCAAAAAATCAATTTTCTGATGAAAAACGATGACCCCGGACCAGTCGAACGTTGAAAAAATGGTCAATATTGATGAAATTTTTACATTTAATCTTTTGACTTTAAATGACGGTTGGATGTGAATTATTACTTTTTCAACTAAAACAAGTGTGTTTAAAGTCATTTCTGTGCCTGAAATTGGTCAAAATTTAAGATTTTGAGTTAGCAAAACTCTGTAAAAATGGCAATTTTGGTCACTGTGAGGGTTTAAAAAGTGGTTATTCAACATGAGACCCGATCCAAAAGACATTTTGAATCATTTTTGGTAGAGTCCAAAAAATCAATTTTCTGATGAAAAACGATTACCCCGGACCAGTCGAACGTTGAAAAAATGGTCAATATTGATGAAATTTTAACATTTAATCTTTTGACTTTAAATGACGGTTGGATGTGAATTATTACTTTTTCAACTAAAATAAGTGTGTTTAAAGTCATTTCTGTGCCTGAAATTGGTCAAAATTGAAGATTTTGAGTAAGCAAAACTCTGTAAAAATGGCAATTTTGGTCACTGTGAGGGTTTAAAAAGTGGTTATTCAACATGAGGCCCGATCCAAATGACATTTTGAATCATTTTTGGTAGAGTCCAAAAAATCAATTTTCTGATGAAAAACGATGACCCCGGACCAGTCGAACGTTGAAAAAATGGTCAATATTGATGAAATTTTAACATTTAATCTTTTGACTTTAAATGACGGTTGGATGTGAATTATTACTTTTTCAACTAAAATAAGTGTGTTTAAAGTCATTTCTGTGCCTGAAATTGGTCAAAATTTAAGATTTTGAGTAAGCAAAACTCTGTAAAAATTGCAATTTTGGTCACTGTGAGGGTTTAAAAAGTGGTTATTCAACATGAGGCCCGATCCAAATGACATTTTGAATCATTTTTGGTAGAGTCCAAAAAATCAATTTTCTGATGAAAAACGATGACCCCGGACCAGTCGAACGTTGAAAAAATGGTCAATATTGATGAAATTTTTACATTTAATCTTTTGACTTTAAATGACGGTTGGATGTGAATTATTACTTTTTCAACTAAAACAAGTGTGTTTAAAGTCATTTCTGTGCCTGAAATTGGTCAAAATTTAAGATTTTGAGTTAGCAAAACTCTGTAAAAATGGCAATTTTGGTCACTGTGAGGGTTTAAAAAGTGGTTATTCAACATGAGACCCGATCCAAAAGACATTTTGAATCATTTTTGGTAGAGTCCAAAAAATCAATTTTCTGATGAAAAACGATTACCCCGGACCAGTCGAACGTTGAAAAAATGGTCAATATTGATGAAATTTTAACATTTAATCTTTTGACTTTAAATGACGGTTGGATGTGAATTATTACTTTTTCAACTAAAATAAGTGTGTTTAAAGTCATTTCTGTGCCTGAAATTGGTCAAAATTGAAGATTTTGAGTAAGCAAAACTCTGTAAAAATGGCAATTTTGGTCACTGTGAGGGTTTAAAAAGTGGTTATTCAACATGAGGCCCGATCCAAATGACATTTTGAATCATTTTTGGTAGAGTCCAAAAAATCAATTTTCTGATGAAAAACGATGACCCCGGACCAGTCGAACGTTGAAAAAATGGTCAATATTGATGAAATTTTAACATTTAATCTTTTGACTTTAAATGACGGTTGGATGTGAATTATTACTTTTTCAACTAAAATAAGTGTGTTTAAAGTCATTTCTGTGCCTGAAATTGGTCAAAATGTAAGATTTTGAGTAAGCAAAACTCTGTAAAAATGGCAATTTTGGTCACTGTGAGGGTTTAAAAAGTGGCTATTCAACATGAGGCCCAATCCAAATGACATTTTGAATCATTTTTGGTAGAGTCCAAAAAATCAATTTTCTGATGAAAAACGATGACCCCGGACCAGTCGAACGTTGAAAAAATGGTCAATATTGATGAAATTTTAACATTTAATCTTTTGACTTTAAATGACGGTTGGATGTGAATTATTACTTTTTCAACTAAAATAAGTGTGTTTAAAGTCATTTCTGTGCCTGAAATTGGTCAAAATGTAAGATTTTGAGTAAGCAAAACTCTGTAAAAATGGCAATTTTGGTCACTGTGAGGGTTTAAAAAGTGGTTATTCAACATGAGGCCCGATCCAAAAGACATTTTGAATCTCTTTTGGTAGAGTCCAAAAAATCCATTTTCTGATGAAAAACGATGACCCCGGACCAGTCGAACGTTGAAAAAATGGTCAATATTGATGAAATTTTAACATTTAATCTTTTGACTTTAAATGACGGTTGGATGTGAATTATTACTTTTTCAACTAAAATAAGTGTGTTTAAAGTAATTTCTGTGCCTGAAAGTGGTCAAAATTGAAGATTTTGAGTAAGCAAAACTCTGTAAAAATGGCAATTTTGGTCACTGTGAGGGTTTAAAAAGTGGTTATTCAACATGAGGCCCGATCCAAATGACATTTTGAATCATTTTTGATAGAGTCCAAAAAATCAATTTTCTGATGAAAAACGATGACCCCGGACCAGTCGAACGTTGAAAAAATGGTCAATATTGATGAAATTTTTACATTTAATCTTTTGACTTTAAATGACGGTTGGATGTGAATTATTACTTTTTCAACTAAAATAAGTGTGTTTAAAGTCATTTCTGTGCCTGAAATTGGTCAAAATTTAAGATTTTGAGTAAGCAAAACTCTGTAAAAATTGCAATTTTGGTCACTGTGAGGGTTTAAAAAGTGGTTATTCAACATGAGACCCGATCCAAAAAACATTTTGAATCTTTTTTGGTAGAGTCCAAAAAATCAATTTTCTGATGAAAAACGATGACCCCGGACCAGTCGAACGTTGAAAAAATTGTCAATATTGATGAAATTTTAACATTTAATCTTTTGACTTTAAATGACGGTTGGATGTGAATTATTACTTTTTCAACTAAAATAAGTGTGTTTAAAGTCATTTCTGTGCCTGAAATTGGTCAAAATTGAAGATTTTGAGTAAGCAAAACTCTGTAAAAATGGCAATTTTGGTCACTGTGAGGGTTTAAAAAGTGGTTATTCAACATGAGGCCCGATCCAAATGACATTTTGAATCATTTTTGGTAGAGTCCAAAAAATTAATTTTCTGATGAAAAACGATGACCCCGGACCAGTCGAACGTTGAAAAAATGGTCAATATTGATGAAATTTTAAGATTTAATCTTTTGACTTTAAATGACGGTTGGATGTGAATTATTACTTTTTCAACTAAAATAGGTGTGTTTAAAGTCATTTCTGTGCCTGAAATTGGTCAAAATTTAAGATTTTGAGTAAGCAAAACTCTGTAAAAATTGCAATTTTGGTCACTGTGAGGGTTTAAAAAGTGGTTATTCAACATGAGGCCCGATCCAAATGACATTTTGAATCATTTTTGGTAGAGTCCAAAAAATCAATTTTCTGATGAAAAACGATGACCCCGGACCAGTCGAACGTTGAAAAAATGGTCAATATTGATGAAATTTTAACATTTAATCTTTTGACTTTAAATGACGGTTGGATGTGAATTATTACTTTTTCAACTAAAACAAGTGTGTTTAAAGTCATTTCTGTGCCTGAAATTGGTCAAAATTTAAGATTTTGAGTAAGCAAAACTCTGTAAAAATTGCAATTTTGGTCACTGTGAGGGTTTAAAAAGCGGTTATTCAACATGAGGCCCGATCCAAATGACATTTTGAATCATTTTTGGTAGAGTCCAAAAAATCAATTTTCTGATGAAAAACGATGACCCCGGACCAGTCGAACGTTGAAAAAATGGTCAATATTGATGAAATTTTAACATTTAATCTTTTGACTTTAAATGACGGTTGGATGTGAATTATTACTTTTTCAACTAAAACAAGTGTGTTTAAAGTCATTTCTGTGCCTGAAATTGGTCAAAATTTAAGATTTTGAGTAAGCAAAACTCTGTAAAAATTGCAATTTTGGTCACTGTGAGGGTTTAAAAAGTGGTTATTCAACATGAGACCCGATCCAAAAAACATTTTGAATCTTTTTTGGTAGAGTCCAAAAAATCAATTTTCTGATGAAAAACTATGACCCCGGACCAGTCGAACGTTGAAAAAATTGTCAATATTGATGAAATTTTAACATTTAATCTTTTGACTTTAAATGACGGTTGGATGTGAATTATTACTTTTTCAACTAAAACAAGTGTGTTTAAAGTCATTTCTGTGCCTGAAATTGGTCAAAATTTAAAGATTTTGAGTAAGCAAAACTCTGTAAAAATTGCAATTTTGGTCACTGTGAGGGTTTAAAAAGTGGTTATTCAACATGAGACCCGATCCAAAAAACATTTTGAATCTTTTTTGGTAGAGTCCAAAAAAATCAATTTTCTGATGAAAAACGATGACCCCGGACCAGTCGAACGTTGAAAAAATTGTCAATATTGATGAAATTTTAACATTTAATCTTTTGACTTTAAATGACGGTTGGATGTGAATTATTACTTTTTCAACTAAAATAAGTGTGTTTAAAGTCATTTCTGTGCCTGAAATTGGTCAAAATTGAAGATTTTGAGTAAGCAAAACTCTGTAAAAATGGCAATTTTGGTCACTGTGAGGGTTTAAAAAGTGGTTATTCAACATGAGACCCGATCCAAAAGACATTTTGAATCTTTTTTGGTAGAGTCCAAAAAATCCATTTTCTGATGAAAAACGATGACCCCGGACCAGTCGAACGTTGAAAAAATGGTAAATATTGATGAAATTTTAACATTTAATCTTTTGACTTTAAATGACGGTTGGATGTGAATTATTACTTTTTCAACTAAAATAAGTGTGTTTAAAGTCATTTCTGTGCCTGAAATTGGTCAAAATTGAAGATTTTGAGTAAGCAAAACTCTGTAAAAATGGCAATTTTGGTCACTGTGAGGGTTTAAAAAGTAGTTATTCAACATGAGGCCCGATCCAAATGACATTTTGAATCATTTTTGGTAGAGTCCCAAAAATTAATTTTCTGATGAAAAACGATGACCCCGGACCAGTCGAACGTTGAAAAAATGGTCAATATTGATGAAATTTTAACATTTAATCTTTTGACTTTAAATAACAGTTGGATGTGAATTATTACTTTTTCAACTAAAATAAGTGTGTTTAAAGTCATTTCTGTGCCTGAAATTGGTCAAAATTGAAGATTTTGAGTAAGCAAAAAAATGTAAAAATGGCAATTTTGGTCACTGTGAGGGTTTAAAAAGTGGTTATTCAACATGAGACCCGATCCAAAAGACATTTTGAATCTTTTTTGGTAGAGTCCAAAAAAAAATTTTCTGATGAAAAACGATGACCCCGGACCAGTCGAACGTTGAAAAAATGGTCAATATTGATGAAATTTTAACATTTAATCTTTTGACTTTAAATGACGGTTGGATGTGAATTATTACTTTTTCAACTAAAATAAGTGTGTTTAAAGTCATTTCTGTGCCTGAAATTGGTCAAAATTGAAGATTCTGAGTAAGCAAAACTCTGTAAAAATGGCAATTTTGGTCACTGTGAGGGTTTAAAAAGTGGTTATTCAACATGAGACCCGATCCAAAAAACATTTTGAATCTTTTTTGGTAGAGTCCAAAAAATCCATTTTCTGATGAAAAACGATGACCCCGGACCAGTCGAACGTTGAAAAAATGGTCAATATTGATGAAATTTTAACATTTAATCTTTTGACTTTAAATGACGGTTGGATGTGAATTATTACTTTTTCAACTAAAATAAGTGTGTTTAAAGTCATTTCTGTGCCTGAAATTGGTCAAAATTGAAGATTTTGAGTAAGCAAAACTCTGTAAAAATGGCAATTTTGGTCACTGTGAGGGTTTAAAAAGTGGTTATTCAACATGAGGCCCGATCCAAATGACATTTTGAATCATTTTTGGTAGAGTCCAAAAAAATCAATTTTCTGATGAAAAACGATGACCCCGGACCAGTCGAACGTTGAAAAAATGGTCAATATTGATGAAATTTTAACATTTAATCTTTTGACTTTAAATAACGGTTGGATGTGAATTATTACTTTTTCAACTAAAATAAGTGTGTTTAAAGTCATTTCTGTGCCTGAAATTGGTCAAAATTGAAGATTTTGAGTAAGCAAAACTCTGTAAAAATGGCAATTTTGGTCACTGTGAGGGTTTAAAAAGTGGTTATTCAACATGAGACCCGATCCAAAAAACATTTTGAATCTTTTTTGGTAGAGTCCAAAAAATCCATTTTCTGATGAAAAACGATGACCCCGGACCAGTCGAACATTGAAAAAATGGTCAATATTGATGAAATTTTAACATTTAATCTTTTGACTTTAAATGACGGTTGGATGTGAATTATTACTTTTTCAACTAAAATAAGTGTGTTTAAAGTCATTTCTGTGCCTGAAATTGGTCAAAATTGAAGATTTTGAGTAAGCAAAACTCTGTAAAAATGGCAATTTTGGTCACTGTGAGGGTTTAAAAAGTGGATATTCAACATGAGGCCCGATCCAAATGACATTTTGAATCATTTTTGGTAGAGTCCAAAAAAATCAATTTTCTGATGAAAAACGATGACCCCGGACCAGTCGAACGTTGAAAAAATGGTCAATATTGATGAAATTTTAACATTTAATCTTTTGACTTTAAATGACGGTTGGATGTGAATTATTACTTTTTCAACTAAAATAAGTGTGTTTAAAGTCATTTCTGTGCCTGAAATTGGTCAAAATTTAAGATTTTGAGTAAGCAAAACTCTGTAAAAATGGCAATTTTGGTCACTGTGAGGGTTTAAAAAGTGGTTATTCAACATGAGGCCCGATCCAAATGACATTTTGAATCATTTTTGGTAGAGTCCAAAAAAATCAATTTTCTGATGAAAAACGATGACCCCGGACCAGTCGAACGTTGAAAAAATGGTCAAAATTGATGAAATGTTTACATTTAATCTTTTGACTTTAAATGACAGTTGGATGTGAATTATTACTTTTTCAACTAAAATAAGTGTGTTTAAAGTCATTTCTGTGCCTGAAAGTGGTCAAAATTGAAGATTTTGAGTAAGCAAAACTCTGTAAAAATGGCAATTTTGGTCACTGTGAGGGTTTAAAAAGTGGTTATTCAACATGAGACCCGATCCAAAAGACATTTTGAATCATTTTTGGTAGAGTCCAAAAAATCAATTTTCTGATGAAAAACGATGACCCCGGACCATTCGAACGTTGAAAAAATGGTCAATATTGATGAAATTTTAACATTTAATCTTTTGACTTTAAATGACGGTTGGATGTGAATTATTACTTTTTCAACTAAAATAAGTGTGTTTAAAGTCATTTCTGTGCCTGAAATTGGTCAAAATTAAAGATTTTGAGTAAGCAAAACTCTGTAAAAATGGCAATTTTGGTCACTGTGAGGGTTTAAAAAGTGGTTATTCAACATGAGGCCCGATCCAAATGACATTTTGAATCATTTTTGGTAGAGTCCAAAAAATCAATTTTCTGATGAAAAACGATGACCCCGGACCAGTCGAACGTTGAAAAAATGGTCAATATTGATGAAATTTTAACATTTAATCTTTTGACTTTAAATGACGGTTGGATGTGAATTATTACTTTTTCAACTAAAATAAGTGTGTTTAAAGTCATTTCTGTGCCTGAAATTGGTCAAAATGTAAGATTTTGAGTAAGCAAAACTCTGTAAAAATGGCAATTTTGGTCACTGTGAGGGTTTAAAAAGTGGTTATTCAACATGAGGCCCAATCCAAATGACATTTTGAATTATTTTTGGTAGAGTCCAAAAAATCAATTTTCTGATGAAAAACGATGACCCCGGACCAGTCGAACGTTGAAAAAATGGTCAATATTGATGAAATTTTAACATTTAATCTTTTGACTTTAAATGACGGTTGGATGTGAATTATTACTTTTTCAACTAAAATAAGTGTGTTTAAAGTCATTTCTGTGCCTGAAATTGGTCAAAATTGAAGATTTTGAGTAAGCAAAACTCTGTAAAAATGGCAATTTTGGTCACTGTGAGGGTTTAAAAAGTGGTTATTCAACATGAGGCCCGATCCAAAAGACATTTTGAATCTTTTTTGGTAGAGTCCAAAAAATCCATTTTCTGATGAAAAACGATGACCCCGGACCAGTCGAACGTTGAAAAAATGGTCAATATTGATGAAATTTTAACATTTAATCTTTTGACTTTAAATGACGGTTGGATGTGAATTATTACTTTTTCAACTAAAATAAGTGTGTTTAAAGTCATTTCTGTGCCTGAAATTGGTCAAAATTGAAGATTCTGAGTAAGCAAAACTCTGTAAAAATGGCAATTTTGGTCACTGTGAGGGTTTAAAAAGTGGTTATTCAACATGAGACCCGATCCAAAAAACATTTTGAATCTTTTTTGGTAGAGTCCAAAAAATCCATTTTCTGATGAAAAACGATGACCCCGGACCAGTCGAACGTTGAAAAAATGGTCAATATTGATGAAATTTTAACATTTAATCCTTTGACTTTAACTGACGGTTGGATGTGAATTATTACTTTTTCAACTAAAATAAGTGTGTTTAAAGGCATTTCTGTGCCTGAAATTGGTCAAAATTGAAGATTTTGAGTAAGCAAAACTCTGTAAAAATGGCAATTTTGGTCACTGTGAGGGTTTAAAAAGTGGTTATTCAACATGAGGCCCGATCCAAATGACATTTTGAATCATTTTTGGTAGAGTCCAAAAAATCAATTTTCTGATGAAAAACGATGACCCCGGACCAGTCGAACGTTGAAAAAATGGTCAATATTGATGAAATTTTAACATTTAATCTTTTGACTTTAAATGACGGTTGGATGTGAATTATTACTTTTTCAACTAAAATAAGTGTTTTTAAAGTCATTTCTGTGCCTGAAATTGGTCAAAATTGAAGAATTTGAGTAAGCAAAACTCTGTAAAAATGGCAATTTTGGTCACTGTGAGGGTTTAAAAAGTGGTTATTCAACATGAGGCCCAATCCAAATGACATTTTGAATCATTTTTGGTAGAGTCCAAAAAATCAATTTTCTGATGAAAAACGATGACCCCGGACCAGTCGAACGTTGAAAAAATGGTCAATATTGATGAAATTTTAACATTTAATCTTTTGACTTTAAATGACGGTTGGATGTGAATTATTACTTTTTCAACTAAAATAAGTGTGTTTAAAGTCATTTCTGTGCCTGAAATTGGTCAAAATTGAAGATTTTGAGTAAGCAAAACTCTGTAAAAATGGCAATTTTGGTCACTGTGAGGGTTTAAAAAGTGGTTATTCAACATGAGGCCCGATCCAAAAGACATTTTGAATCTTTTTTGGTAGAGTCCAAAAAATCCATTTTCTGATGAAAAACGATGACCCCGGACCAGTCGAACGTTGAAAAAATGGTCAATATTGATGAAATTTTAACATTTAATCTTTTGACTTTAAATGGCGGTTGGATGTGAATTATTACTTTTTCAACTAAAATAAGTGTGTTTAAAGTCATTTCTGTGCCTGAAATTGGTCAAAATTGCAGATTCTGAGTAAGCAAAACTCTGTAAAAATGGCAATTTTGGTCACTGTGAGGGTTTAAAAAGTGGTTATTCAACATGAGACCCGATCCAAAAGACATTTTGAATCTTTTTTGGTAGAGTCCAAAAAAAAATTTTATGATGAAAAACGATGACCCCTGACCAGTCGAACGTTGAAAAAATGGTCAATATTGATGAAATTTTTACATTTAATCTTTTGACTTTAAATGACGGTTGAATGTGAATTATTACTTTTTCAACTAAAATAAGTGTGTTTAAAGTCATTTCTGTGCCTGAAATTGGTCAAAATTTAAGATTTTGAGTAAGCAAAACTCTGTAAAAATGGCAATTTTGGTCACTGTGAGGGTTTAAAAAGTGGTTATTCAACATGAGACCCGATCCAAAAAACATTTTGAATCTTTTTTGGTAGAGTCCAAAAAATCCATTTTCTGATGAAAAACGATGACCCCGGACCAGTCGAACGTTGAAAAAATGGTCAATATTGATGAAATTTTAACATTTAATCTTTTGACTTTAAATGACGGTTGGATGTGAATTATTACTTTTTCAACTAAAATAAGTGTGTTTAAAGTCATTTCTGTGCCTGAAATTGGTCAAAATTGAAGATTTTGAGTAAGCAAAACTCTGTAAAAATGGCAATTTTGGTCACTGTGAGGGTTTAAAAAGTGGTTATTCAACATGAGGCCCGATCCAAATGACATTTTGAATCATTTTTGGTAGAGTCCAAAAAAATCCATTTTCTGATGAAAAACGATGACCCCGGACCAGTCGAACGTTGAAAAAATGGTCAATATTGATGAAATTTTAACATTTAATCTTTTGACTTTAAATGACGGTTGGATGTGAATTATTACTTTTTCAACTAAAATAAGTGTGTTTAAAGTCATTTCTGTGCCTGAAATTGGTCAAAATTTAAGATTTTGAGTAAGCAAAACTCTGTAAAAATGGCAATTTTGGTCACTGTGAGGGTTTAAAAAGTGGTTATTCAACATGAGGCCCGATCCAAATGACATTTTGAATCATTTTTGGTAGAGTCCAAAAAAATCAATTTTCTGATGAAAAACGATGACCCCGGACCAGTCGAACGTTGAAAAAATGGTCAATATTGATGAAATGTTTACATTTAATCTTTTGACTTTAAATGACAGTTGGATGTGAATTATTACTTTTTCAACTAAAATAAGTGTGTTTAAAGTCATTTCTGTGCCTGAAATTGGTCAAAATTTAAGATTTTGAGTAAGCAAAACTCTGTAAAAATGGCAATTTTGGTCACTGTGAGGGTTTAAAAAGTGGTTATTCAACATGAGGCCCGATCCAAATGACATTTTGAATCATTTTTGGTAGAGTCCAAAAAAATCAATTTTCTGATGAAAAACGATGACCCCGGACCAGTCGAACGTTGAAAAAATGGTCAATATTGATGAAATGTTTACATTTAATCTTTTGACTTTAAATGACAGTTGGATGTGAATTATTACTTTTTCAACTAAAATAAGTGTGTTTAAAGTCATTTCTGTGCCTGAAAGTGGTCAAAATTGAAGATTTTGAGTAAGCAAAACTCTGTAAAAATGGCAATTTTGGTCACTGTGAGGGTTTAAAAAGTGGTTATTCAACATGAGACCCGATCCAAAAGACATTTTGAATCATTTTTGGTAGAGTCCAAAAAATCAATTTTCTGATGAAAAACGATGACCCCGGACCAGTCGAACGTTGAAAAAATGGTAAATATTGATGAAATTTTAACATTTAATCTTTTGACTTTAAATGACGGTTGGATGTGAATTATTACTTTTTCAACTAAAATAAGTGTGTTTAAAGTCATTTCTGTGCCTGAAATTGGTCAAAATTGAAGATTTTGAGTAAGCAAAACTCTGTAAAAATGGCAATTTTGGTCACTGTGAGGGTTTAAAAAGTGGTTATTCAACATGAGGCCCGATCCAAATGACATTTTGAATCATTTTTGGTAGAGTCCAAAAAATCAATTTTCTGATGAAAAACGATGACCCCGGACCAGTCGAACGTTGAAAAAATGGTCAATATTGATGAAATTTTAACATTTAATCTTTTGACTTTAAATGACGGTTGGATGTGAATTATTACTTTTTCAACTAAAATAAGTGTGTTTAAAGTCATTTCTGTGCCTGAAATTGGTCAAAATGTAAGATTTTGAGTAAGCAAAACTCTGTAAAAATGGCAATTTTGGTCACTGTGAGGGTTTAAAAAGTGGTTATTCAACATGAGGCCCAATCCAAATGACATTTTGAATCATTTTTGGTAGAGTCCAAAAAATCAATTTTCTGATGAAAAACGATGACCCCGGACCAGTCGAACGTTGAAAAAATGGTCAATATTGATGAAATTTTAACATTTAATCTTTTGACTTTAAATGACGGTTGGATGTGAATTATTACTTTTTCAACTAAAATAAGTGTGTTTAAAGTCATTTCTGTGCCTGAAATTGGTCAAAATTGAAGATTTTGAGTAAGCAAAACTCTGTAAAAATGGCAATTTTGGTCACTGTGAGGGTTTAAAAAGTGGTTATTCAACATGAGGCCCGATCCAAAAGACATTTTGAATCTTTTTTGGTAGAGTCCAAAAAATCCATTTTCTGATGAAAAACGATGACCCCGGACCAGTCGAACGTTGAAAAAATGGTCAATATTGATGAAATTTTAACATTTAATCTTTTGACTTTAAATGACGGTTGGATGTGAATTATTACTTTTTCAACTAAAATAAGTGTGTTTAAAGTCATTTCTGTGCCTGAAATTGGTCAAAATTGAAGATTCTGAGTAAGCAAAACTCTGTAAAAATGGCAATTTTGGTCACTGTGAGGGTTTAAAAAGTGGTTATTCAACATGAGACCCGATCCAAAAAACATTTTGAATCTTTTTTGGTAGAGTCCAAAAAATCCATTTTCTGATGAAAAACGATGACCAGTCGAACGTTGAAAAAATGGTCAATATTGATGAAATTTTAACATTTAATCTTTTGACTTTAAATGACGGTTGGATGTGAATTATTACTTTTTCAACTAAAATAAGTGTGTTTAAAGTCATTTCTGTGCCTGAAATTGGTCAAAATTGAAGATTTTGAGTAAGCAAAACTCTGTAAAAATGGCAATTTTGGTCACTGTGAGGGTTTAAAAAGTGGTTATTCAACATGAGACCCGATCCAAAAGACATTTTGAATCTTTTTTGGTAGAGTCCAAAAAAAAATTTTCTGATGAAAAACGATGACCCCGGACCAGTCGAACGTTGAAAAAATGGTCAATATTGATGAAATTTTTACATTTAATCTTTTGACTTTAAATGACGGTTGAATGTGAATTATTACTTTTTCAACTAAAATAAGTGTGTTTAAAGTCATTTCTGTGCCTGAAATTGGTCAAAATTTAAGATTTTGAGTAAGCAAAACTCTGTAAAAATGGCAATTTTGGTCACTGTGAGGGTTTAAAAAGTGGTTATTCAACATGAGGCCCGATCCAAAAGACATTTTGAATCTCTTTTGGTAGAGTCCAAAAAATCCATTTTCTGATGAAAAACGATGACCCCGGACCAGTCGAACGTTGAAAAAATGGTCAATATTGATGAAATTTTAACATTTAATCTTTTGACTTTAAATGACGGTTGGATGTGAATTATTACTTTTTCAACTAAAATAAGTGTGTTTAAAGTCATTTCTGTGCCTGAAATTGGTCAAAATTGAAGATTTTGAGTAAGCAAAACTCTGTAAAAATGGCAATTTTGGTCACTGTGAGGGTTTAAAAAGTGGTTATTCAACATGAGGCCCGATCCAAATGACATTTTGAATCATTTTTGGTAGAGTCCAAAAAAATCCATTTTCTGATGAAAAACGATGACCCCGGACCAGTCGAACGTTGAAAAAATGGTCAATATTGATGAAATTTTAACATTTAATCTTTTGACTTTAAATGACGGTTGGATGTGAATTATTACTTTTTCAACTAAAATAAGTGTGTTTAAAGTCATTTCTGTGCCTGAAATTGGTCAAAATTTAAGATTTTGAGTAAGCAAAACTCTGTAAAAATGGCAATTTTGGTCACTGTGAGGGTTTAAAAAGTGGTTATTCAACATGAGGCCCGATCCAAATGACATTTTGAATCATTTTTGGTAGAGTCCAAAAAAATCAATTTTCTGATGAAAAACGATGACCCCGGACCAGTCGAACGTTGAAAAAATGGTCAATATTGATGAAATGTTTACATTTAATCTTTTGACTTTAAATGACAGTTGGATGTGAATTATTACTTTTTCAACTAAAATAAGTGTGTTTAAAGTCATTTCTGTGCCTGAAAGTGGTCAAAATTGAAGATTTTGAGTAAGCAAAACTCTGTAAAAATGGCAATTTTGGTCACTGTGAGGGTTTAAAAAGTGGTTATTCAACATGAGACCCGATCCAAAAGACATTTTGAATCATTTTTGGTAGAGTCCAAAAAATCAATTTTCTGATGAAAAACGATGACCCCGGACCAGTCGAACGTTGAAAAAATGGTCAATATTGATGAAATTTTAACATTTAATCTTTTGACTTTAAATGACGGTTGGATGTGAATTATTACTTTTTCAACTAAAATAAGTGTGTTTAAAGTCATTTCTGTGCCTGAAATTGGTCAAAATTGAAGATTTTGAGTAAGCAAAACTCTGTAAAAATGGCAATTTTGGTCACTGTGAGGGTTTAAAAAGTGGTTATTCAACATGAGGCCCGATCCAAATGACATTTTGAATCATTTTAGGTAGAGTCCAAAAAATCAATTTTCTGATGAAAAACAATGACCCCGGACCAGTCGAACGTTGAAAAAATGGTCAATATTGATGAAATTTTAACATTTAATCTTTTGACTTTAAATGACGGTTGGATGTGAATTATTACTTTTTCAACTAAAATAAGTGTGTTTAAAGTCATTTCTGTGCCTGAAATTGGTCAAAATGTAAGATTTTGAGTAAGCAAAACTCTGTAAAAATGGCAATTTTGGTCACTGTGAGGGTTTAAAAAGTGGTTATTCAACATGAGGCCCAATCCAAATGACATTTTGAATCATTTTTGGTAGAGTCCAAAAAATCAATTTTCTGATGAAAAACGATGACCCCGGACCAGTCGAACGTTGAAAAAATGGTCAATATTGATGAAATTTTAACATTTAATCTTTTGACTTTAAATGACGGTTGGATGTGAATTATTACTTTTTCAACTAAAATAAGTGTGTTTAAAGTCATTTCTGTGCCTGAAATTGGTCAAAATTGAAGATTTTGAGTAAGCAAAACTCTGTAAAAATGGCAATTTTGGTCACTGTGAGGGTTTAAAAAGTGGTTATTCAACATGAGGCCCGATCCAAAAGACATTTTGAATCTTTTTTGGTAGAGTCCAAAAAATCCATTTTCTGATGAAAAACGATGACCCCGGACCAGTCGAACGTTGAAAAAATGGTCAATATTGATGAAATTTTAACATTTAATCTTTTGACTTTAAATGACGGTTGGATGTGAATTATTACTTTTTCAACTAAAATAAGTGTGTTTAAAGTCATTTCTGTGCCTGAAATTGGTCAAAATTGAAGATTCTGAGTAAGCAAAACTCTGTAAAAATGGCAATTTTGGTCACTGTGAGGGTTTAAAAAGTGGTTATTCAACATGAGACCCGATCCAAAAAACATTTTGAATCTTTTTTGGTAGAGTCCAAAAAATCCATTTTCTGATGAAAAACGATGACCAGTCGAACGTTGAAAAAATGGTCAATATTGATGAAATTTTAACATTTAATCTTTTGACTTTAAATGACGGTTGGATGTGAATTATTACTTTTTCAACTAAAATAAGTGTGTTTAAAGTCATTTCTGTGCCTGAAATTGGTCAAAATTGAAGATTTTGAGTAAGCAAAACTCTGTAAAAATGGCAATTTTGGTCACTGTGAGGGTTTAAAAAGTGGTTATTCAACATGAGACCCGATCCAAAAGACATTTTGAACCTTTTTTGGTAGAGTCCAAAAAAAAATTTTCTGATGAAAAACGATGACCCCGGACCAGTCGAACGTTGAAAAAATGGTCAATATTGATGAAATTTTTACATTTAATCTTTTGACTTTAAATGACGGTTGAATGTGAATTATTACTTTTTCAACTAAAATAAGTGTGTTTAAAGTCATTTCTGTGCCTGAAATTGGTCAAAATTTAAGATTTTGAGTAAGCAAAACTCTGTAAAAATGGCAATTTTGGTCACTGTGAGGGTTTAAAAAGTGGTTATTCAACATGAGGCCCGATCCAAAAGACATTTTGAATCTCTTTTGGTAGAGTCCAAAAAATCCATTTTCTGATGAAAAACGATGACCCCGGACCAGTCGAACGTTGAAAAAATGGTCAATATTGATGAAATTTTAACATTTAATCTTTTGACTTTAAATGACGGTTGGATGTGAATTATTACTTTTTCAACTAAAATAAGTGTGTTTAAAGTCATTTCTGTGCCTGAAATTGGTCAAAATTGAAGATTCTGAGTAAGCAAAACTCTGTAAAAATGGCAATTTTGGTCACTGTGAGGGTTTAAAAAGTGGTTATTCAACATGAGACCCGATCCAAAAAACATTTTGAATCTTTTTTGGTAGAGTCCAAAAAATCCATTTTCTGATGAAAAACGATGACCCCGGACCAGTCGAACGTTGAAAAAATGGTCAATATTGATGAAATTTTAACATTTAATCTTTTGACTTTAAATGACGGTTGGATGTGAATTATTACTTTTTAAACTAAAATAAGTGTGTTTAAAGTCATTTCTGTGCCTGAAATTGGTCAAAATTGAAGATTTTGAGTAAGCAAAACTCAGTAAAAATGGCAATTTTGGTCACTGTGAGGGTTTAAAAAGTGGTTATTCAACATGAGGCCCGATCCAAATGACATTTTGAATCATTTTTGGTAGAGTCCAAAAAAATCAATTTTCTGATGAAAAACGATGACCCCGGACCAGTCGAACGTTGAAAAAATGGTCAATATTGATGAAATTTTAACATTTAATCTTTTGACTTTAAATGACGGTTGGATGTGAATTATTACTTTTTCAACTAAAATAAGTGTGTTTAAAGTCATTTCTGTGCCTGAAATTGGTCAAAATTTAAGATTTTGAGTAAGCAAAACTCTGTAAAAATGGCAATTTTGGTCACTGTGAGGGTTTAAAAAGTGGTTATTCAACATGAGGCCCGATCCAAATGACATTTTGAATCATTTTTGGTAGAGTCCAAAAAATCAATTTTCTGATGAAAAACGATGACCCCGGACCAGTCGACCGTTGAAAAAATGGTCAATATTGATGAAATTTTAACATTTAATCTTTTGACTTTAAATAACGGTTGGATGTGAATTATTACTTTTTCAACTAAAATAAGTGTGTTTAAAGTCATTTTTGTGCCTGAAATTGGTCAAAATTGAAGATTTTGAGTAAGCAAAACTCTGTAAAAATGGCAATTTTGGTCACTGTGAGGGTTTAAAAAGTGGTTATTCAACATGAGACCCGATCCAAAAAACATTTTGAATCTTTTTTGGTAGAGTCCAAAAAATCCATTTTCTGATGAAAAACGATGACCCCGGACCAGTCGAACGTTGAAAAAATGGTCAATATTGATGACATTTTAACATTTAATCTTTTGACTTTAAATGACGGTTGGATGTGAATTATTACTTTTTCAACTAAAATAAGTGTGTTTAAAGTCATTTCTGTGCCTGAAATTGGTCAAAATTTAAGATTTTGAGTAAGCAAAACTCTGTAAAAATGGCAATTTTGGTCACTGTGAGGGTTTAAAAAGTGGTTATTCAACATGAGGCCCGATCCAAATGACATTTTGAATCATTTTTGGTAGAGTCCAAAAAAATCAATTTTCTGATGAAAAACGATGACCCCGGACCAGTCGAACGTTGAAAAAATGGTCAATATTGATGAAATTTTAACATTTAATCTTTTGACTTTAAATGACAGTTGGATGTGAATTATTACTTTTTCAACTAAAATAAGTGTGTTTAAAGTCATTTCTGTGCCTGAAAGTGGTCAAAATTGAAGATTTTGAGTAAGCAAAACTCTGTAAAAATGGCAATTTTGGTCACTGTGAGGGTTTAAAAAGTGGTTATTCAACATGAGACCCGATCCAAAAGACATTTTGAATCATTTTTGGTAGAGTCCAAAAAATCAATTTTCTGATGAAAAACGATGACCCCGGACCAGTCGAACGTTGAAAAAATGGTCAATATTGATGAAATTTTAACATTTAATCTTTTGACTTTAAATGACGGTTGGATGTGAATTATTACTTTTTCAACTAAAATAAGTGTGTTTAAAGTCATTTCTGTGCCTGAAATTGGTCAAAATTGAAGATTTTGAGTAAGCAAAACTCTGTAAAAATGGCAATTTTGGTCACTGTGAGGGTTTAAAAAGTGGTTATTCAACATGAGGCCCGATCCAAATGACATTTTGAATCATTTTTGGTAGAGTCCAAAAAATCAATTTTCTGATGAAAAACGATGACCCCGGACCAGTCGAACGTTGAAAAAATGGTCAATATTGATGAAATTTTAACATTTAATCTTTTGACTTTAAATGACGGTTGGATGTGAATTATTACTTTTTCAACTAAAATAAGTGTGTTTAAAGTCATTTCTGTGCCTGAAATTGGTCAAAATTGAAGATTCTGAGTAAGCAAAACTCTGTAAAAATGGCAATTTTGGTCACTGTGAGGGTTTAAAAAGTGGTTATTCAACATGAGACCCGATCCAAAAAACATTTTGAATCTTTTTTGGTAGAGTCCAAAAAATCCATTTTCTGATGAAAAACGATGACCCCGGACCAGTCGAACGTTGAAAAAATGGTCAATATTGATGAAATTTTAACATTTAATCTTTTGACTTTAAATGACGGTTGGATGTGAATTATTACTTTTTCAACTAAAATAAGTGTGTTTAAAGTCATTTCTGTGCCTGAAATTGGTCAAAATTGAAGATTTTGAGTAAGCAAAACTCTGTAAAAATGGCAATTTTGGTCACTGTGAGGGTTTAAAAAGTGGTTATTCAACATGAGACCCGATCCAAAAGACATTTTGAATCTTTTTTGGTAGAGTCCCAAAAAAAATTTTCTGATGAAAAACGATGACCCCGGACCAGTCGAACGTTGAAAAAATGGTCAATATTGATGAAATTTTTACATTTAATCTTTTGACTTTAAATGACGGTTGAATGTGAATTATTACTTTTTCAACTAAAATAAGTGTGTTTAAAGTCATTTCTGTGCCTGAAATTGGTCAAAATTTAAGATTTTGAGTAAGCAAAACTCTGTAAAAATGGCAATTTTGGTCACTGTGAGGGTTTAAAAAGTGGTTATTCAACATGAGGCCCGATCCAAAAGACATTTTGAATCTCTTTTGGTAGAGTCCAAAAAATCCATTTTCTGATGAAAAACGATGACCCCGGACCAGTCGAACGTTGAAAAAATGGTCAATATTGATGAAATTTTAACATTTAATCTTTTGACTTTAAATGACGGTTGGATGTGAATTATTACTTTTTCAACTAAAATAAGTGTGTTTAAAGTCATTTCTGTGCCTGAAATTGGTCAAAATTGAAGATTTTGAGTAAGCAAAACTCTGTAAAAATGGCAATTTTGGTCACTGTGAGGGTTTAAAAAGTGGTTATTCAACATGAGGCCCGATCCAAAAGACATTTTGAATCTTTTTTGGTAGAGTCCAAAAAATCCATTTTCTGATGAAAAACGATGACCCCGGACCAGTCGAACGTTGAAAAAATGGTCAATATTGATGAAATTTTAACATTTAATCTTTTGACTTTAAATGACGGTTGGATGTGAATTATTACTTTTTCAACTAAAATAAGTGTGTTTAAAGTCATTTCTGTGCCTGAAATTGGTCAAAATTGAAGATTCTGAGTAAGCAAAACTCTGTAAAAATGGCAATTTTGGTCACTGTGAGGGTTTAAAAAGTGGTTATTCAACATGTGACCCGATCCAAAAAACATTTTGAATCTTTTTTGGTAGAGTCCAAAAAATCCATTTTCTGATGAAAAACGATGACCCCGGACCAGTCGAACGTTGAAAAAATGGTCAATATTGATGAAATTTTAACATTTAATCTTTTGACTTTAAATGACGGTTGGATGTGAATTATTACTTTTTCAACTAAAATAAGTGTGTTTAAAGTCATTTCTGTGCCTGAAATTGGTCAAAATTGAAGATTTTGAGTAAGCAAAACTCTGTAAAAATGGCAATTTTGGTCACTGTGAGGGTTTAAAAAGTGGTTATTCAACATGAGGCCCGATCCAAATGACATTTTGAATCATTTTTGGTAGAGTCCAAAAAAATCAATTTTTTGATGAAAAACGATGACCCCGGACCAGTCGAACGTTGAAAAAATGGTCAATATTGATGAAATTTTAACATTTAATCTTTTGACTTTAAATAACGGTTGGATGTGAATTATTACTTTTTCAACTAAAATAAGTGTGTTTAAAGTCATTTTTGTGCCTGAAATTGGTCAAAATTGAAGATTTTGAGTAAGCAAAACTCTGTAAAAATGGCAATTTTGGTCACTGTGAGGGTTTAAAAAGTGGTTATTCAACATGAGACCCGATCCAAAAAACATTTTGAATCTTTTTTGGTAGAGTCCAAAAAATCCATTTTCTGATGAAAAACGATGACCCCGGACCAGTCGAACGTTGAAAAAATGGTCAATATTGATGAAATTTTAACATTTAATCTTTTGACTTTAAATGACGGTTGGATGTGAATTATTACTTTTTCAACTAAAATAAGTGTGTTTAAAGTCATTTCTGTGCCTGAAATTGGTCAAAATTTAAGATTTTGAGTAAGCAAAACTCTGTAAAAATGGCAATTTTGGTCACTGTGAGGGTTTAAAAAGTGGTTATTCAACATGAGGCCCGATCCAAATGACATTTTGAATCATTTTTGGTAGAGTCCAAAAAAATCAATTTTCTGATGAAAAACGATGACCCCGGACCAGTCGAACGTTGAAAAAATGGTCAATATTGATGAAATGTTTACATTTAATCTTTTGACTTTAAATGACAGTTGGATGTGAATTATTACTTTTTCAACTAAAATAAGTGTGTTTAAAGTCATTTCTGTGCCTGAAAGTGGTCAAAATTGAAGATTTTGAGTAAGCAAAACTCTGTAAAAATGGCAATTTTGGTCACTGTGAGGGTTTAAAAAGTGGTTATTCAACATGAGACCCGATCCAAAAGACATTTTGAATCATTTTTGGTAGAGTCCAAAAAATCAATTTTCTGATGAAAAACGATGACCCCGGACCAGTCGAACGTTGAAAAAATGGTCAATATTGATGAAATTTTAACATTTAATCTTTTGACTTTAAATGACGGTTGGATGTGAATTATTACTTTTTCAACTAAAATAAGTGTGTTTAAAGTCATTTCTGTGCCTGAAATTGGTCAAAATTGAAGATTTTGAGTAAGCAAAACTCTGTAAAAATGGCAATTTTGGTCACTGTGAGGGTTTAAAAAGTGGTTATTCAACATGAGGCCCGATCCAAATGACATTTTGAATCTTTTTTGGTAGAGTCCAAAAAATCCATTTTCTTATGAAAAACGATGACCCCGGACCAGTCGAACGTTGAAAAAATGGTCAATATTGATGAAATTTTAACATTTAATCTTTTGACTTTAAATGACGGTTGGATGTGAATTATTACTTTTTCAACTAAAATAAGTGTGTTTAAAGTCATTTCTGTGCCTGAAATTGGTCAAAATTGAAGATTTTGAGTAAGCAAAACTCTGTAAAAATGGCAATTTTGGTCACTGTGAGGGTTTAAAAAGTGGTTATTCAACATGAGGCCCGATCCAAATGACATTTTGAATCATTTTTGGTAGAGTCCAAAAAAATCAATTTTCTGATGAAAAACGATGACCCCGGACCAGTCGAACGTTGAAAAAATGGTCAATATTGATGAAATTTTAACATTTAATCTTTTGACTTTAAATGACGGTTGGATGTGAATTATTACTTTTTCAACTAAAATAAGTGTGTTTAAAGTCATTTCTGTGCCTGAAATTGGTCAAAATTTAAGATTTTGAGTAAGCAAAACTCTGTAAAAATGGCAATTTTGGTCACTGTGAGGGTTTAAAAAGTGGTTATTCAACATGAGGCCCGATCCAAATGACATTTTGAATCATTTTTGGTAGAGTCCAAAAAAATCAATTTTCTGATGAAAAACGATGACCCCGGACCAGTCGAACGTTGAAAAAATGGTCAATATTGATGAAATGTTTACATTTAATCTTTTGACTTTAAATGACAGTTGGATGTGAATTATTACTTTTTCAACTAAAATAAGTGTGTTTAAAGTCATTTCTGTGCCTGAAAGTGGTCAAAATTGAAGATTTTGAGTAAGCAAAACTCTGTAAAAATGGCAATTTTGGTCACTGTGAGGGTTTAAAAAGTGGTTATTCAACATGAGACCCGATCCAAAAGACATTTTGAATCATTTTTGGTAGAGTCCAAAAAATCAATTTTCTGATGAAAAACGATGACCCCGGACCAGTCGAACGTTGAAAAAATGGTCAATATTGATGAAATTTTAACATTTAATCTTTTGACTTTAAATGACGGTTGGATGTGAATTATTACTTTTTCAACTAAAATAAGTGTGTTTAAAGTCATTTCTGTGCCTGAAATTGTTCAAAATTGAAGATTTTGAGTAAGCAAAACTCTGTAAAAATGGCAATTTTGGTCACTGTGAGGGTTTAAAAAGTGGTTATTCAACATGAGGCCCGATCCAAATGACATTTTGAATCATTTTTGGTAGAGTCCAAAAAATCAATTTTCTGATGAAAAACGATGACCCCGGACCAGTCGAACGTTGAAAAAATGGTCAATATTGATGAAATTTTAACATTTAATCTTTTGACTTTAAATGACGGTTGGATGTGAATTATTACTTTTTCAACTAAAATAAGTGTGTTTAAAGTCATTTCTGGGCCTGAAATTGGTCAAATTGTAAGATTTTGAGTAAGCAAAACTCTGTAAAAATGGCAATTTTGGTCACTGTGAGGGTTTAAAAAGTGGTTATTCAACATGAGGCCCAATCCAAATGACATTTTGAATCATTTTTGGTAGAGTCCAAAAAATCAATTTTCTGATGAAAAACGATGACCCCGGACCAGTCGAACGTTGAAAAAATGGTCAATATTGATGAAATTTTAACATTTAATCTTTTGACTTTAAATGACGGTTGGATGTGAATTATTACTTTTTCAACTAAAATAAGTGTGTTTAAAGTCATTTCTGTGCCTGAAATTGGTCAAAATTGAAGATTTTGAGTAAGCAAAACTCTGTAAAAATGGCAATTTTGGTCACTGTGAGGGTTTAAAAAGTGGTTATTCAACATGAGGCCCGATCCAAAAGACATTTTGAATCTTTTTTGGTAGAGTCCAAAAAATCCATTTTCTGATGAAAAACGATGACCCCGGACCAGTCGAACGTTGAAAAAATGGTCAATATTGATGAAATTTTAACATTTAATCTTTTGACTTTAAATGACGGTTGGATGTGAATTATTACTTTTTCAACTAAAATAAGTGTGTTTAAAGTCATTTCTGTGCCTGAAATTGGTCAAAATTGAAGATTCTGAGTAAGCAAAACTCAGTAAAAATGGCAATTTTGGTCACTGTGAGGGTTTAAAAAGTGGTTATTCAACATGAGACCCGATCCAAAAAACATTTTGAATCTTTTTTGGTAGAGTCCAAAAAATCCATTTTCTGATGAAAAACGATGACCCCGGACCAGTCGAACGTTGAAAAAATGGTCAATATTGATGAAATTTTAACATTTAATCTTTTGACTTTAAATGACGGTTGGATGTGAATTATTACTTTTTCAACTAAAATAAGTGTGTTTAAAGTCATTTCTGTGCCTGAAATTGGTCAAAATTGAAGATTTTGAGTAAGCAAAACTCTGTAAAAATGGCAATTTTGGTCACTGTGAGGGTTTAAAAAGTGGTTATTCAACATGAGACCCGATCCAAAAGACATTTTGAATCTTTTTTGGTAGAGTCCAAAAAAAAATTTTCTGATGAAAAACGATGACCCCGGACCAGTCGAACGTTGAAAAAATGGTCAATATTGATGAAATTTTTACATTTAATCTTTTGACTTTAAATGACGGTTGAATGTGAATTATTACTTTTTCAACTAAAATAAGTGTGTTTAAAGTCATTTCTGTGCCTGAAATTGGTCAAAATTTAAGATTTTGAGTAAGCAAAACTCTGTAAAAATGGCAATTTTGGTCACTGTGAGGGTTTAAAAAGTGGTTATTCAACATGAGGCCCGATCCAAAAGACATTTTGAATCTCTTTTGGTAGAGTCCAAAAAATCCATTTTCTGATGAAAAACGATGACCCCGGACCAGTCGAACGTTGAAAAAATGGTCAATATTGATGAAATTTTAACATTTAATCTTTTGACTTAAAATGACGGTTGGATGTGAATTATTACTTTTTCAACTAAAATAAGTGTGTTTAAAGTCATTTCTGTGCCTGAAATTGGTGAAAATTGAAGATTTTGAGTAAGCAAAACTCTGTAAAAATGGCAATTTTGGTCACTGTGAGGGTTTAAAAAGTGGTTATTCAACATGAGGCCCGATCCAAAAGACATTTTGAATCTTTTTTGGTAGAGTCCAAAAAATCCATTTTCTGATGAAAAACGATGACCCCGGACCAGTCGAACGTTGAAAAAATGGTCAATATTGATGAAATTTTAACATTTAATCTTTTGACTTTAAATGACGGTTGGATGTGAATTATTACTTTTTCAACTAAAATAAGTGTGTTTAAAGTCATTTCTGTGCCTGAAATTGGTCAAAATTGAAGATTCTGAGTAAGCAAAACTCTGTAAAAATGGCAATTTTGGTCACTGTGAGGGTTTAAAAAGTGGTTATTCAACATGAGACCCGATCCAAAAAACATTTTGAATCTTTTTTGGTAGAGTCCAAAAAATCCATTTTCTGATGAAAAACGATGACCCCGGACCAGTCGAACGTTGAAAAAATGGTCAATATTGATGAAATTTTAACATTTAATCTTTTGACTTTAAATGACGGTTGGATGTGAATTATTACTTTTTCAACTAAAATAAGTGTGTTTAAAGTCATTTCTGTGCCTGAAATTGGTCAAAATTGAAGATTTTGAGTAAGCAAAACTCTGTAAAAATGGCAATTTTGGTCACTGTGAGGGTTTAAAAAGTGGTTATTCAACATGAGGCCCGATCCAAATGACATTTTGAATCATTTTTGGTAGAGTCCAAAAAAATCAATTTTCTGATGAAAAACGATGACCCCGGACCAGTCGAACGTTGAAAAAATGGTCAATATTGATGAAATTTTAACATTTAATCTTTTGACTTTAAATGACGGTTGGATGTGAATTATTACTTTTTCAACTAAAATAAGTGTGTTTAAAGTCATTTCTGTGCCTGAAATTGGTCAAAATTTAAGATTTTGAGTAAGCAAAACTCTGTAAAAATGGCAATTTTGGTCACTGTGAGGGTTTAAAAAGTGGTTATTCAACATGAGGCCCGATCCAAATGACATTTTGAATCATTTTTGGTACAGTCCAAAAAATCAATTTTCTGATGAAAAACGATGACCCCGGACCAGTCGACCGTTGAAAAAATGGTCAATATTGATGAAATTTTAACATTTAATCTTTTGACTTTAAATAACGGTTGGATGTGAATTATTACTTTTTCAACTAAAATAAGTGTGTTTAAAGTCATTTTTGTGCCTGAAATTGGTCAAAATTGAAGATTTTGAGTAAGCAAAACTCTGTAAAAATGGCAATTTTGGTCACTGTGAGGGTTTAAAAAGTGGTTATTCAACATGAGACCCGATCCAAAAAACATTTTGAATCTTTTTTGGTAGAGTCCAAAAAATCCATTTTCTGATGAAAAACGATGACCCCGGACCAGTCGAACGTTGAAAAAATGGTCAATATTGATGAAATTTTAACATTTAATCTTTTGACTTTAAATGACGGTTGGATGTGAATTATTACTTTTTCAACTAAAATAAGTGTGTTTAAAGTCATTTCTGTGCCTGAAATTGGTCAAAATTTAAGATTTTGAGTAAGCAAAACTCTGTAAAAATGGCAATTTTGGTCACTGTGAGGGCTTAAAAAGTGGTTATTCAACATGAGGCCCGATCCAAATGACATTTTGAATCATTTTTGGTAGAGTCCAAAAAAATCAATTTTCTGATGAAAAACGATGACCCCGGACCAGTCGAACGTTGAAAAAATGGTCAATATTGATGAAATGTTTACATTTAATCTTTTGACTTTAAATGACAGTTGGATGTGAATTATTACTTTTTCAACTAAAATAAGTGTGTTTAAAGTCATTTCTGTGCCTGAAAGTGGTCAAAATTGAAGATTTTGAGTAAGCAAAACTCTGTAAAAATGGCAATTTTGGTCACTGTGAGGGTTTAAAAAGTGGTTATTCAACATGAGACCCGATCCAAAAGACATTTTGAATCATTTTTGGTAGAGTCCAAAAAATCAATTTTCTGATGAAAAACGATGACCCCGGACCAGTCGAACGTTGAAAAAATGGTCAATATTGATGACATTTTAACATTTAATCTTTTGACTTTAAATGACGGTTGGATGTGAATTATTACTTTTTCAACTAAAATAAGTGTGTTTAAAGTCATTTCTGTGCCTGAAATTGGTCAAAATTTAAGATTTTGAGTAAGCAAAACTCTGTAAAAATGGCAATTTTGGTCACTGTGAGGGTTTAAAAAGTGGTTATTCAACATGAGGCCCGATCCAAATGACATTTTGAATCTTTTTTGGTAGAGTCCAAAAAATCCATTTTCTGATGAAAAACGATGACCCCGGACCAGTCGAACGTTGAAAAAATGGTCAATATTGATGAAATTTTAACATTTAATCTTTTGACTTTAAATGACGGTTGGATGTGAATTATTACTTTTTCAACTAAAATAAGTGTGTTAAAGTCATTTCTGTGCCTGAAATTGGTCAAAATTGAAGATTTTGAGTAAGCAAAACTCTGTAAAAATGGCAATTTTGGTCACTGTGAGGGTTTAAAAAGTGGTTATTCAACATGAGGCCCGATCCAAATGACATTTTGAATCATTTTTGGTAGAGTCCAAAAAAATCAATTTTCTGATGAAAAACGATGACCCCGGACCAGTCGAACGTTGAAAAAATGGTCAATATTGATGAAATGTTTACATTTAATCTTTTGACTTTAAATGACAGTTGGATGTGAATTATTACTTTTTCAACTAAAATAAGTGTGTTTAAAGTCATTTCTGTGCCTGAAAGTGGTCAAAATTGAAGATTTTGAGTAAGCAAAACTCTGTAAAAATGGCAATTTTGGTCACTGTGAGGGTTTAAAAAGTGGTTATTCAACATGAGACCCGATCCAAAAGACATTTTGAATCATTTTTGGTAGAGTCCAAAAAATCAATTTTCTGATGAAAAACGATGACCCCGGACCAGTCGAACGTTGAAAAAATGGTCAATATTGATGAAATTTTAACATTTAATCTTTTGACTTTAAATGACGGTTGGATGTGAATTATTACTTTTTCAACTAAAATAAGTGTGTTTAAAGTCATTTCTGTGCCTGAAATTGGTCAAAATTGAAGATTTTGAGTAAGCAAAACTCTGTAAAAATGGCAATTTTGGTCACTGTGAGGGTTTAAAAAGTGGTTATTCAACATGAGGCCCGATCCAAATGACATTTTGAATCATTTTTGGTAGAGTCCAAAAAATCAATTTTCTGATGAAAAACGATGACCCCGGACCAGTCGAACGTTGAAAAAATGGTCAATATTGATGAAATTTTAACATTTAATCTTTTGACTTTAAATGACGGTTGGATGTGAATTATTACTTTTTCAACTAAAATAAGTGTGTTTAAAGTCATTTCTGTGCCTGAAATTGGTCAAAATGTAAGATTTTGAGTAAGCAAAACTCTGTAAAAATGGCAATTTTGGTCACTGTGAGGGTTTAAAAAGTGGTTATTCAACATGAGGCCCAATCCAAATGACATTTTGAATCATTTTTGGTAGAGTCCAAAAAATCAATTTTCTGATGAAAAACGATGACCCCGGACCAGTCGAACGTTGAAAAAATGGTCAATATTGATGAAATTTTAACATTTAATCTTTTGACTTTAAATGACGGTTGGATGTGAATTATTACTTTTTCAACTAAAATAAGTGTGTTTAAAGTCATTTCTGTGCCTGAAATTGGTCAAAATTGAAGATTTTGAGTAAGCAAAACTCTGTAAAAATGGCAATTTTGGTCACTGTGAGGGTTTAAAAAGTGGTTATTCAACATGAGGCCCGATCCAAAAGACATTTTGAATCTTTTTTGGTAGAGTCCAAAAAATCCATTTTCTGATGAAAAACGATGACCCCGGACCAGTCGAACGTTGAAAAAATGGTCAATATTGATGAAATTTTAACATTTAATCTTTTGACTTTAAATGACGGTTGGATGTGAATTATTACTTTTTCAACTAAAATAAGTGTGTTTAAAGTCATTTCTGTGCCTGAAATTGGTCAAAATTGAAGATTCTGAGTAAGCAAAACTCTGTAAAAATGGCAATTTTGGTCACTGTGAGGGTTTAAAAAGTGGTTATTCAACATGAGACCCGATCCAAAAAACATTTTGAATCTTTTTTGGTAGAGTCCAAAAAATCCATTTTCTGATGAAAAACGATGACCCCGGACCAGTCGAACGTTGAAAAAATGGTCAATATTGATGAAATTTTAACATTTAATCTTTTGACTTTAAATGACGGTTGGATGTGAATTATTACTTTTTCAACTAAAATAAGTGTGTTTAAAGTCATTTCTGTGCCTGAAATTGGTCAAAATTTAAGATTTTGAGTAAGCAAAACTCTGTAAAAATGGCAATTTTGGTCACTGTGAGGGTTTAAAAAGTGGTTATTCAACATGAGGCCCGATCCAAAAGACATTTTGAATCTCTTTTGGTAGAGTCCAAAAAATCCATTTTCTGATGAAAAACGATGACCCCGGACCAGTCGAACGTTGAAAAAATGGTCAATATTGATGAAATTTTAGCATTTAATCTTTTGACTTAAAATGACGGTTGGATGTGAATTATTACTTTTTCAACTAAAATAAGTGTGTTTAAAGTCATTTCTGTGCCTGAAATTGGTCAAAATTGAAGATTTTGAGTAAGCAAAACTCTGTAAAAATGGCAATTTTGGTCACTGTGAGGGTTTAAAAAGTGGTTATTCAACATGAGGCCCGATCGAAAAAAGACATTTTGAATCTTTTTTGGTAGAGTCCAAAAAATCCATTTTCTGATGAAAAACGATGACCCCGGACCAGTCGAACGTTGAAAAAATGGTCAATATTGATGAAATTTTAACATTTAATCTTTTGACTTTAAATGACGGTTGGATGTGAATTATTACTTTTTCAACTAAAATAAGTGTGTTTAAAGTCATTTCTGTGCCTGAAATTGGTCAAAATTGAAGATTCTGAGTAAGCAAAACTCTGTAAAAATGGCAATTTTGGTCACTGTGAGGGTTTAAAAAGTGGTTATTCAACATGAGACCCGATCCAAAAAACATTTTGAATCTTTTTTGGTAGAGTCCAAAAAATCCATTTTCTGATGAAAAACGATGACCCCGGACCAGTCGAACGTTGAAAAAATGGTCAATATTGATGAAATTTTAACATTTAATCTTTTGACTTTAAATGACGGTTGGATGTGAATTATTACTTTTTCAACTAAAATAAGTGTGTTTAAAGTCATTTCTGTGCCTGAAATTGGTCAAAATTGAAGATTTTGAGTAAGCAAAACTCTGTAAAAATGGCAATTTTGGTCACTGTGAGGGTTTAAAAAGTGGTTATTCAACATGAGGCTCGATCCAAATGACATTTTGAATCATTTTTGGTAGAGTCCAAAAAAATCAATTTTCTGATGAAAAACGATGACCCCGGACCAGTCGAACGTTGAAAAAATGGTCAATATTGATGAAATTTTAACATTTAATCTTTTGACTTTAAATGACGGTTGGATGTGAATTATTACTTTTTCAACTAAAATAAGTGTGTTTAAAGTCATTTCTGTGCCTGAAATTGGTCAAAATTGAAGATTTTGAGTAAGCAAAACTCTGTAAAAATGGCAATTTTGGTCACTGTGAGGGTTTAAAAAGTGGTTATTCAACATGAGACCCGATCCAAAAAACATTTTGAATCTTTTTTGGTAGAGTCCAAAAAATCAATTTTCTGATGAAAAACGATGACCCCGGACCAGTCGAACGTTGAAAAAATGGTCAATATTGATGAAATTTTAACATTTAATCTTTTGACTTTAAATGACGGTTGGATGTGAATTATTACTTTTTCAACTAAAATAAGTGTGTTTAAAGTCATTTCTGTGCCTGAAATTGGTCAAAATTGAAGATTTTGAGTAAGCAAAACTCTGTAAAAATGGCAATTTTGGTCACTGTGAGGGTTTAAAAAGTGGTTATTCAACATGAGGCCCGATCCAAATGACATTTTGAATCATTTTTGGTAGAGTCCAAAAAATCAATTTTCTGATGAAAAACGATGACCCCGGACCAGTCGAACGTTGAAAAAATGGTCAATATTGATGAAATTTTAACATTTAATCTTTTGACTTTAAATGACGGTTGGATGTGAATTATTACTTTTTCAGCTAAAATAAGTGTGTTTAAAGTCATTTCTGTGCCTGAAATTGGTCAAAATGTAAGATTTTGAGTAAGCAAAACTCTGTAAAAATGGCAATTTTGGTCACTGTGAGGGTTTAAAAAGTGGTTATTCAACACGAGGCCCAATCCAAATGACATTTTGAATCATTTTTGGTAGAGTCCAAAAAATCAATTTTCTGATGAAAAACGATGACCCCGGACCAGTCGAACGTTGAAAAAATGGTCAATATTGATGAAATTTTAACATTTAATCTTTTGACTTTAAATGACGGTTGGATGTGAATTATTACTTTTTCAACTAAAATAAGTGTGTTTAAAGTCATTTCTGTGCCTGAAATTGGTCAAAATTGAAGATTTTGAGTAAGCAAAACTCTGTAAAAATGGCAATTTTGGTCACTGTGAGGGTTTAAAAAGTGGTTATTCAACATGAGGCCCGATCCAAAAGACATTTTGAATCTTTTTTGGTAGAGTCCAAAAAATCCATTTTCTGATGAAAAACGATGACCCCGGACCAGTCGAACGTTGAAAAAATGGTCAATATTGATGAAATTTTAACATTTAATCTTTTGACTTTAAATGACGGTTGGATGTGAATTATTACTTTTTCAACTAAAATAAGTGTGTTTAAAGTCATTTCTGTGCCTGAAATTGGTCAAAATTGAAGATTCTGAGTAAGCAAAACTCTGTAAAAATGGCAATTTTGGTCACTGTGAGGGTTTAAAAAGTGGTTATTCAACATGAGACCCGATCCAAAAAACATTTTGAATCTTTTTTGGTAGAGTCCAAAAAATCCATTTTCTGATGAAAAAACGATGACCCCGGACCAGTCGAACGTTGAAAAAATGGTCAATATTGATGAAATTTTAACATTTAATCTTTTGACTTTAAATGACGGTTGGATGTGAATTATTACTTTTTCAACTAAAATAAGTGTGTTTAAAGTCATTTCTGTGCCTGAAATTGGTCAAAATTGAAGATTTTGAGTAAGCAAAACTCTGTAAAAATGGCAATTTTGGTCACTGTGAGGGTTTAAAAAGTGGTTATTCAACATGAGACCCGATCCAAAAGACATTTTGAATCTTTTTTGGTAGAGTCCAAAAAAAAATTTTCTGATGAAAAACGATGACCCCGGACCAGTCGAACGTTGAAAAAATGGTCAATATTGATGAAATTTTTACATTTAATCTTTTGACTTTAAATGACGGTTGAAATTGAATTATTACTTTTTCAACTAAAATAAGTGTGTTTAAAGTCATTTCTGTGCCTGAAATTGGTCAAAATTTAAGATTTTGAGTAAGCAAAACTCTGTAAAAATGGCAATTTTGGTCACTGTGAGGGTTTAAAAAGTGGTTATTCAACATGAGGCCCGATCCAAAAGACATTTTGAATCTCTTTTGGTAGAGTCCAAAAAATCCATTTTCTGATGAAAAACGATGACCCCGGACCAGTCGAACGTTGAAAAAATGGTCAATATTGATGAAATTTTAACATTTAATTTTTTGACTTTAAATGACGGTTGGATGTGAATTATTACTTTTTCAACTAAAATAAGTGTGTTTAAAGTCATTTCTGTGCCTGAAATTGGTCAAAATTGAAGATTTTGAGTAAGCAAAACTCTGTAAAAATGGCAATTTTGGTCACTGTGAGGGTTTAAAAAGTGGTTATTCAACATGAGGCCCGATCCAAAAGACATTTTGAATCTTTTTTGGTAGAGTCCAAAAAATCCATTTTCTGATGAAAAACGATGACCCCGGACCAGTCGAACGTTGAAAAAATGGTCAATATTGATGAAATTTTAACATTTAATCTTTTGACTTTAAATGACGGTTGGATGTGAATTATTACTTTTTCAACTAAAATAAGTGTGTTTAAAGTCATTTCTGTGCCTGAAATTGGTCAAAATTGAAGATTCTGAGTAAGCAAAACTCTGTAAAAATGGCAATTTTGGTCACTGTGAGGGTTTAAAAAGTGGTTATTCAACATGAGACCCGATCCAAAAAACATTTTGAATCTTTTTTGGTAGAGTCCAAAAAATCCATTTTCTGATGAAAAACGATGACCCCGGACCAGTCGAACGTTGAAAAAATGGTCAATATTGATGAAATTTTAACATTTAATCTTTTGACTTTAAATGACGGTTGGATGTGAATTATTACTTTTTCAACTAAAATAAGTGTGTTTAAAGTCATTTCTGTGCCTGAAATTGGTCAAAATTGAAGATTTTGAGTAAGCAAAACTCTGTAAAAATGGCAATTTTGGTCACTGTGAGGGTTTAAAAAGTGGTTATTCAACATGAGGCCCGATCCAAATGACATTTTGAATCATTTTTGGTAGAGTCCAAAAAAATCAATTTTCTGATGAAAAACGATGACCCCGGACCAGTCGAACGTTGAAAAAATGGTCAATATTGATGAAATTTTAACATTTAATCTTTTGACTTTAAATGACGGTTGGATGTGAATTATTACTTTTTCAACTAAAATAAGTGTGTTTAAAGTCATTTCTGTGCCTGAAATTGGTCAAAATTTAAGATTTTGAGTAAGCAAAACTCTGTAAAAATGGCAATTTTGGTCACTGTGAGGGTTTAAAAAGTGGTTATTCAACATGAGGCCCGATCCAAATGACATTTTGAATCATTTTTGGTAGAGTCCAAAAAATCAATTTTCTGATGAAAAACGATGACCCCGGACCAGTCGACCGTTGAAAAAATGGTCAATATTGATGAAATTTTAACATTTATTCTTTTGACTTTAAATAACGGTTGGATGTGAATTATTACTTTTTCAACTAAAATAAGTGTGTTTAAAGTAATTTCTGTGCCTGAAATTGGTCAAAATTGAAGATTTTGAGTAAGCAAAACTCTGTAAAAATGGCAATTTTGGTCACTGTGAGGGTTTAAAAAGTGGTTATTCAACATGAGACCCGATCCAAAAAACATTTTGAATCTTTTTTGGTAGAGTCCAAAAAATCCATTTTCTGATGAAAAACGATGACCCCGGACCAGTCGAACGTTGAAAAAATGGTCAATATTGATGAAATTTTAACATTTAATCTTTTGACTTTAAATGACGGTTGGATGTGAATTATTACTTTTTCAACTAAAATAAGTGTATTTAAAGTCATTTCTGTGCCTGAAATTGGTCAAAATTTAAGATTTTGAGTAAGCAAAACTCTGTAAAAATGGCAATTTTGGTCACTGTGAGGGTTTAAAAAGTGGTTATTCAACATGAGGCCCGATCCAAATGACATTTTGAATCATTTTTGGTAGAGTCCAAAAAATCCATTTTCTGATGAAAAACGATGACCCCGGACCAGTCGACCGTTGAAAAAATGGTCAATATTGATGAAATTTTAACATTTAATCTTTTGACTTTAAATAACGGTTGGATGTGAATTATTACTTTTTCAACTAAAATAAGTGTGTTTAAAGTCATTTCTGGTCCTGAAATTGGTCAAAATTGAAGATTTTGAGTAAGCAAAACTCTGTAAAAATGGCAATTTTGGTCACTGTGAGGGTTTAAAAAGTGGTTATTCAACATGAGACCCGATCCAAAAAACATTTTGAATCTTTTTTGGTAGAGTCCAAAAAATCCATTTTCTGATGAAAAACGATGACCCCGGACCAGTCGAACGTTGAAAAAATGGTCAATATTGATGACATTTTAACATTTAATCTTTTGACTTTAAATGACGGTTGGATGTGAATTATTACTTTTTCAACTAAAATAAGTGTGTTTAAAGTCATTTCTGTGCCTGAAATTGGTCAAAATTTAAGATTTTGAGTAAGCAAAACTCTGTAAAAATGGCAATTTTGGTCACTGTGAGGGTTTAAATAGTGGTTATTCAACATGAGGCCCAATCCAAATGACATTTTGAATCATTTTTGGTAGAGTCCAAAAAAATCAATTTTCTGATGAAAAACGATGACCCCGGACCAGTCGAACGTTGAAAAAATGGTCAATATTGATGAAATGTTTACATTTAATCTTTTGACTTTAAATGACAGTTGGATGTGAATTATTACTTTTTCAACTAAAATAAGTGTGTTTAAAGTCATTTCTGTGCCTGAAAGTGGTCAAAATTGAAGATTTTGAGTAAGCAAAACTCTGTAAAAATGGCAATTTTGGTCACTGTGAGGGTTTAAAAAGTGGTTATTCAACATGAGACCCGATCCAAAAGACATTTTGAATCATTTTTGGTAGAGTCCAAAAAATCAATTTTCTGATGAAAAACGATGACCCCGGACCAGTCGAACATTGAAAAAATGGTCAATATTGATGAAATTTTAACATTTAATCTTTTGACTTTAAATAACGGTTGGATGTGAATTATTACTTTTTCAACTAAAATAAGTGTGTTTAAAGTCATTTCTGTGCCTGAAAGTGGTCAAAATTGAAGATTTTGAGTAAGCAAAACTCTGTAAAAATGGCAATTTTGGTCACTGTGAGGGTTTAAAAAGTGGTTATTCAACATGAGGCCCGATCCAAATGACATTTTGAATCATTTTTGGTAGAGTCCAAAAAAATCAATTTTCTGATGAAAAACGATGACCCCGGACCAGTCGAACGTTGAAAAAATGGTCAATATTGATGAAATTTTAACATTTAATCTTTTGACTTTAAATGACGGTTGGATGTGAATTATTACTTTTTCAACTAAAATAAGTGTGTTTAAAGTCATTTCTGTGCCTGAAATTGGTCAAAATGTAAGAATTTGAGTAAGTAAAACTCTGTAAAAATGGCAATTTTGGTCACTGTGAGGGTTTAAAAAGTGGTTATTCAACATGAGGCCCGATCCAAATGACATTTTGAATCATTTTTGGTAGAGTCCAAAAAAATCAATTTTCTGATGAAAAACGATGACCCCGGACCAGTCGAACGTTGAAAAAAATGGTCAATATTGATGAAATGTTTACATTTAATCTTTTGACTTTAAATGACAGTTGGATGTGAATTATTACTTTTTCAACTAAAATAAGTGTGTTTAAAGTCATTTCTGTGCCTGAAAGTGGTCAAAATTGAAGATTTTGAGTAAGCAAAACTCTGTAAAAATGGCAATTTTGGTCACTGTGAGGGTTTAAAAAGTGGTTATTCAACATGAGACCCGATCCAAAAGACATTTTGAATCATTTTTGGTAGAGTCCAAAAAATCAATTTTCTGATGAAAAACGATGACCCCGGACCAGTCGAACATTGAAAAAATGGTCAATATTGATGAAATTTTAACATTTAATCTTTTGACTTTAAATGACGGTTGGATGTGAATTATTACTTTTTCAACTAAAATAAGTGTGTTTAAAGTCATTTCTGTGCCTGAAATTGGTCAAAATTGAAGATTTTGAGTAAGCAAAACTCTGTAAAAATGGCAATTTTGGTCACTGTGAGGGTTTAAAAAGTGGTTATTCAACATGAGGCCCGATCCAAATGACATTTTGAATCATTTTTGGTAGAGTCCAAAAAATCAATTTTCTGATGAAAAACGATGACCCCGGACCAGTCGAACGTTGAAAAAATGGTCAATATTGATGAAATTTTAACATTTAATCTTTTGACTTTAAATGACGGTTGGATGTGAATTATTACTTTTTCAACTAAAATAAGTGTGTTTAAAGTCATTTCTGTGCCTGAAATTGGTCAAAATGTAAGATTTTGAGTAAGCAAAACTCTGTAAAAATGGCAATTTTGGTCACTGTGAGGGTTTAAAAAGTGGTTATTCAACATGAGGCCCGATCCAAAAGACATTTTGAATCTTTTTTGGTAGAGTCCAAAAAATCCATTTTCTGATGAAAAACGATGACCAGTCGAACGTTGAAAAAATGGTCAATATTGATGAAATTTTAACATTTAATCTTTTGACTTTAAATGACGGTTGGATGTGAATTATTACTTTTTCAACTAAAATAAGTGTGTTTAAAGTCATTTCTGTGCCTGAAATTGGTCAAAATTGAAGATTCTGAGTAAGCAAAACTCTGTAAAAATGGCAATTTTGGTCACTGTGAGGGTTTAAAAAGTGGTTATTCAACATGAGACCCGATCCAAAAAACATTTTGAATCTTTTTTGGTAGAGTCCAAAAAATCCATTTTCTGATGAAAAACGATGACCCCGGACCAGTCGAACGTTGAAAAAATGGTCAATATTGATGAAATTTTAACATTTAATCTTTTGACTTTAAATGACGGTTGGATGTGAATTATTACTTTTTCAACTAAAATAAGTGTGTTTAAAGTCATTTCTGTGCCTGAAATTGGTCAAAATTGAAGATTTTGAGTAAGCAAAACTCTGTAAAAATGGCAATTTTGGTCACTGTGAGGGTTTAAAAAGTGGTTATTCAACATGAGACCCGATCCAAAAGACATTTTGAATCTTTTTTGGTAGAGTCCAAAAAAAAATTTTCTGATGAAAAACGATGACCCCGGACCAGTCGAACGTTGAAAAAATGGTCAATATTGATGAAATTTTTACATTTAATCTTTTGACTTTAAATGACGGTTGAATGTGAATTATTACTTTTTCAACTAAAATAAGTGTGTTTAAAGTCATTTCTGTGCCTGAAATTGGTCAAAATTTAAGATTTTGAGTAAGCAAAACTCTGTAAAAATGGCAATTTTGGTCACTGTGAGGGTTTAAAAAGTGGTTATTCAACATGAGGCCCGATCCAAAAGACATTTTGAATCTCTTTTGGTAGAGTCCAAAAAATCCATTTTCTGATGAAAAACGATGACCCCGGACCAGTCGAACGTTGAAAAAATGGTCAATATTGATGAAATTTTAACATTTAATCTTTTGATTTTAAATGACGGTTGGATGTGAATTATTACTTTTTCAACTAAAATAAGTGTGTTTAAAGTCATTTCTGTGCCTGAAATTGGTCAAAATTGAAGATTCTGAGTAAGCAAAACTCTGTAAAAATGGCAATTTTGGTCACTGTGAGGGTTTAAAAAGTGGTTATTCAACATGAGACCCGATCCAAAAAACATTTTGAATCTTTTTTGGTAGAGTCCAAAAAATCCATTTTCTGATGAAAAACGATGACCCCGGACCAGTCGAACGTTGAAAAAATGGTCAATATTGATGAAATTTTAACATTTAATCTTTTGACTTTAAATGACGGTTGGATGTGAATTATTACTTTTTCCACTAAAATAAGTGTGTTTAAAGTCATTTCTGTGCCTGAAATTGGTCAAAATTGAAGATTTTGAGTAAGCAAAACTCTGTAAAAATGGCAATTTTGGTCACTGTGAGGGTTTAAAAAGTGGTTATTCAACATGAGGCCCGATCCAAATGACATTTTGAATCATTTTTGGTAGAGTCCAAAAAAATCAATTTTCTGATGAAAAACGATGACCCCGGACGAGTCGAACGTTGAAAAAATGGTCAATATTGATGAAATTTTAACATTTAATCTTTTGACTTTAAATGACGGTTGGATGTGAATTATTACTTTTTCAACTAAAATAAGTGTGTTTAAAGTCATTTCTGTGCCTGAAATTGGTCAAAATTTAAGATTTTGAGTAAGCAAAACTCTGTAAAAATGGCAATTTTGGTCACTGTGAGGGTTTAAAAAGTGGTTATTCAACATGAGGCCCGATCCAAATGACATTTTGAATCATTTTTGGTAGAGTCCAAAAAATCAATTTTCTGATGAAAAACGATGACCCCGGACCAGTCGACCGTTGAAAAAATGGTCAATATTGATGAAATTTTAACATTTAATCTTTTGACTTTAAATAACGGTTGGATGTGAATTATTACTTTTTCAACTAAAATAAGTGTGTTTAAAGTCATTTCTGTGCCTGAAATTGGTCAAAATTGAAGATTTTGAGTAAGCAAAACTCTGTAAAAATGGCAATTTTGGTCACTGTGAGGGTTTAAAAAGTGGTTATTCAACATGAGACCCGATCCAAAAAACATTTTGAATCTTTTTTGGTAGAGTCCAAAAAATCCATTTTCTGATGAAAAACGATGACCCCGGACCAGTCGAACGTTGAAAAAATGGTCAATATTGATGAAATTTTAACATTTAATCTCTTGACTTTAAATGACGGTTGGATGTGAATTATTACTTTTTCAACTAAAATAAGTGTGTTTAAAGTCATTTCTGTGCCTGAAATTGGTCAAAATTGAAGATTTTGAGTAAGCAAAACTCTGTAAAAATGGCAATTTTGGTCACTGTGAGGGTTTAAAAAGTGGTTATTCAACATGAGGCCCGATCCAAAAGACATTTTGAATCTTTTTTGGTAGAGTCCAAAAAATCCATTTTCTGATGAAAAACGATGACCCCGGACCAGTCGAACGTTGAAAAAATGGTCAATATTGATGAAATTTTAACATTTAATCTTTTGACTTTAAATGACGGTTGGATGTGAATTATTACTTTTTCAACTAAAATAAGTGTGTTTAAAGTCATTTCTGTGCCTGAAATTGGTCAAAATTGAAGATTCTGAGTAAGCAAAACTCTGTAAAAATGGCAATTTTGGTCACTGTGAGGGTTTAAAAAGTGGTTATTCAACATGAGACCCGATCCAAAAAACATTTTGAATCTTTTTTGGTAGAGTCCAAAAAATCCATTTTCTGATGAAAAACGATGACCCCGGACCAGTCGAACGTTGAAAAAATGGTCAATATTGATGAAATTTTAACATTTAATCTTTTGACTTTAAATGACGGTTGGATGTGAATTATTACTTTTTCAACTAAAATAAGTGTGTTTAAAGTCATTTCTGTGCCTGAAATTGGTCAAAATTGAAGATTTTGAGTAAGCAAAACTCTGTAAAAATGGCAATTTTGGTCACTGTGAGGGTTTAAAAAGTGGTTATTCAACATGAGGCCCGATCCAAATGACATTTTGAATCATTTTTGGTAGAGTCCAAAAAAATCAATTTTCTGATGAAAAACGATGACCCCGGACCAGTCGAACGTTGAAAAAATGGTCAATATTGATGAAATTTTAACATTTAATCTTTTGACTTTAAATAACGGTTGGATGTGAATTATTACTTTTTCAACTAAAATAAGTGTGTTTAAAGTCATTTCTGGTCCTGAAATTGGTCAAAATTGAAGATTTTGAGTAAGCAAAACTCTGTAAAAATGGCAATTTTGGTCACTGTGAGGGTTTAAAAAGTGGTTATTCAACATGAGACCCGATCCAAAAAACATTTTGAATCTTTTTTGGTAGAGTCCAAAAAATCCATTTTCTGATGAAAAACGATGACCCCGGACCAGTCGAACGTTGAAAAAATGGTCAATATTGATGACATTTTAACATTTAATCTTTTGACTTTAAATGACGGTTGGATGTGAATTATTACTTTTTCAACTAAAATAAGTGTGTTTAAAGTCATTTCTGTGCCTGAAATTGGTCAAAATTTAAGATTTTGAGTAAGCAAAACTCTGTAAAAATTGCAATTTTGGTCACTGTGAGGGTTTAAATAGTGGTTATTCAACATGAGGCCCAATCCAAATGACATTTTGAATCATTTTTGGTAGAGTCCAAAAAAATCAATTTTCTGATGAAAAACGATGACCCCGGACCAGTCGAACGTTGAAAAAATGGTCAATATTGATGAAATGTTTACATTTAATCTTTTGACTTTAAATGACAGTTGGATGTGAATTATTACTTTTTCAACTAAAATAAGTGTGTTTAAAGTCATTTCTGTGCCTGAAAGTGGTCAAAATTGAAGATTTTGAGTAAGCAAAACTCTGTAAAAATGGCAATTTTGGTCACTGTGAGGGTTTAAAAAGTGGTTATTCAACATGAGACCCGATCCAAAAGACATTTTGAATCATTTTTGGTAGAGTCCAAAAAATCAATTTTCTGATGAAAAACGATGACCCCGGACCAGTCGAACATTGAAAAAATGGTCAATATTGATGAAATTTTAACATTTAATCTTTTGACTTTAAATAACGGTTGGATGTGAATTATTACTTTTTCAACTAAAATAAGTGTGTTTAAAGTCATTTCTGTGCCTGAAAGTGGTCAAAATTGAAGATTTTGAGTAAGCAAAACTCTGTAAAAATGGCAATTTTGGTCACTGTGAGGGTTTAAAAAGTGGTTATTCAACATGAGGCCCGATCCAAATGACATTTTGAATCATTTTTGGTAGAGTCCAAAAAAATCAATTTTCTGATGAAAAACGATGACCCCGGACCAGTCGAACGTTGAAAAAATGGTCAATATTGATGAAATTTTAACATTTAATCTTTTGACTTTAAATGACGGTTGGATGTGAATTATTACTTTTTCAACTAAAATAAGTGTGTTTAAAGTCATTTCTGTGCCTGAAATTGGTCAAAATTTAAGAATTTGAGTAAGTAAAACTCTGTAAAAATGGCAATTTTGGTCACTGTGAGGGTTTAAAAAGTGGTTATTCAACATGAGGCCCGATCCAAATGACATTTTGAATCATTTTTGGTAGAGTCCAAAAAAATCAATTTTCTGATGAAAAACGATGACCCCGGACCAGTCGAACGTTGAAAAAAATGGTCAATATTGATGAAATGTTTACATTTAATCTTTTGACTTTAAATGACAGTTGGATGTGAATTATTACTTTTTCAACTAAAATAAGTGTGTTTAAAGTCATTTCTGTGCCTGAAAGTGGTCAAAATTGAAGATTTTGAGTAAGCAAAACTCTGTAAAAATGGCAATTTTGGTCACTGTGAGGGTTTAAAAAGTGGTTATTCAACATGAGACCCGATCCAAAAGACATTTTGAATCATTTTTGGTAGAGTCCAAAAAATCAATTTTCTGATGAAAAACGATGACCCCGGACCAGTCGAACATTGAAAAAATGGTCAATATTGATGAAATTTTAACATTTAATCTTTTGACTTTAAATGACGGTTGGATGTGAATTATTACTTTTTCAACTAAAATAAGTGTGTTTAAAGTCATTTCTGTGCCTGAAATTGGTCAAAATTGAAGATTTTGAGTAAGCAAAACTCTATAAAAATGGCAATTTTGGTCACTGTGAGGGTTTAAAAAGTGGTTATTCAACATGAGGCCCGATCCAAATGACATTTTGAATCATTTTTGGTAGAGTCCAAAAAATCAATTTTCTGATGAAAAACGATGACCCCGGACCAGTCGAACGTTGAAAAAATGGTCAATATTGATGAAATTTTAACATTTAATCTTTTGACTTTAAATGACGGTTGGATGTGAATTATTACTTTTTCAACTAAAATAAGTGTGTTTAAAGTCATTTCTGTGCCTGAAATTGGTCAAAATGTAAGATTTTGAGTAAGCAAAACTCTGTAAAAATGGCAATTTTGGTCACTGTGAGGGTTTAAAAAGTGGTTATTCAACATGAGGCCCGATCCAAAAGACATTTTGAATCTTTTTTGGTAGAGTCCAAAAAATCCATTTTCTGATGAAAAACGATGACCCCGGACCAGTCGAACGTTGAAAAAATGGTCAATATTGATGAAATTTTAACATTTAATCTTTTGACTTTAAATGACGGTTGGATGTGAATTATTACTTTTTCAACTAAAATAAGTGTGTTTAAAGTCATTTCTGTGCCTGAAATTGGTCAAAATTGAAGATTCTGAGTAAGCAAAACTCTGTAAAAATGGCAATTTTGGTCACTGTGAGGGTTTAAAAAGTGGTTATTCAACATGAGACCCGATCCAAAAAACATTTTGAATCTTTTTTGGTAGAGTCCAAAAAATCCATTTTCTGATGAAAAACGATGACCCCGGACCAGTCGAACGTTGAAAAAATGGTCAATATTGATGAAATTTTTACATTTAATCTTTTGACTTTAAATGACGGTTGAATGTGAATTATTACTTTTTCAACTAAAATAAGTGTGTTTAAAGTCATTTCTGTGCCTGAAATTGGTCAAAATTTAAGATTTTGAGTAAGCAAAACTCTGTAAAAATGGCAATTTTGGTCACTGTGAGGGTTTAAAAAGTGGTTATTCAACATGAGGCCCGATCCAAAAGACATTTTGAATCTCTTTTGGTAGAGTCCAAAAAATCCATTTTCTGATGAAAAACGATGACCCCGGACCAGTCGAACGTTGAAAAAATGGTCAATATTGATGAAATATTAACATTTAATCTTTTGACTTTAAATGACAGTTGGATGTGAATTATTACTTTTTCAACTAAAATAAGTGTGTTTAAAGTCATTTCTGTGCCTGAAAGTGGTCAAAATTGAAGATTTTGAGTAAGCAAAACTCTGTAAAAATGGCAATTTTGGTCACTGTGAGGGTTTAAAAAGTGGTTATTCAACATGAGACCCGATCCAAAAGACATTTTGAATCATTTTTGGTAGAGTCCAAAAAATCAATTTTCTGATGAAAAACGATGACCCCGGACCAGTCGAACATTGAAAAAATGGTCAATATTGATGAAATTTTAACATTTAATCTTTTGACTTTAAATGACGGTTGGATGTGAATTATTACTTTTTCAACTAAAATAAGTGTGTTTAAAGTCATTTCTGTGCCTGAAATTGGTCAAAATTGAAGATTTTGAGTAAGCAAAACTCTGTAAAAATGGCAATTTTGGTCACTGTGAGGGTTTAAAAAGTGGTTATTCAACATGAGGCCCGATCCAAATGACATTTTGAATCATTTTTGGTAGAGTCCAAAAAATCAATTTTCTGATGAAAAACGATGACCCCGGACCAGTCGAACGTTGAAAAAATGGTCAATATTGATGAAATTTTAACATTTAATCTTTTGACTTTAAATGACGGTTGGATGTGAATTATTACTTTTTCAACTAAAATAAGTGTGTTTAAAGTCATTTCTGTGCCTGAAATTGGTCAAAATGTAAGATTTTGAGTAAGCAAAACTCTGTAAAAATGGCAATTTTGGTCACTGTGAGGGTTTAAAAAGTGGTTATTCAACATGAGGCCCGATCCAAAAGACATTTTGAATCTTTTTTGGTAGAGTCCAAAAAATCCATTTTCTGATGAAAAACGATGACCCCGGACCAGTCGAACGTTGAAAAAATGGTCAATATTGATGAAATTTTAACATTTAATCTTTTGACTTTAAATGACGGTTGGATGTGAATTATTACTTTTTCAACTAAAATAAGTGTGTTTAAAGTCATTTCTGTGCCTGAAATTGGTCAAAATTGAAGATTCTGAGTAAGCAAAACTCTGTAAAAATGGCAATTTTGGTCACTGTGAGGGTTTAAAAAGTGGTTATTCAACATGAGACCCGATCCAAAAAACATTTTGAATCTTTTTTGGTAGAGTCCAAAAAATCCATTTTCTGATGAAAAACGATGACCCCGGACCAGTCGAACGTTGAAAAAATGGTCAATATTGATGAAATTTTTACATTTAATCTTTTGACTTTAAATGACGGTTGAATGTGAATTATTACTTTTTCAACTAAAATAAGTGTGTTTAAAGTCATTTCTGTGCCTGAAATTGGTCAAAATTTAAGATTTTGAGTAAGCAAAACTCTGTAAAAATGGCAATTTTGGTCACTGTGAGGGTTTAAAAAGTGGTTATTCAACATGAGGCCCGATCCAAAAGACATTTTGAATCTCTTTTGGTAGAGTCCAAAAAATCCATTTTCTGATGAAAAACGATGACCCCGGACCAGTCGAACGTTGAAAAAATGGTCAATATTGATGAAATATTAACATTTAATCTTTTGACTTTAAATGACGGTTGGATGTGAATTATTACTTTTTCAACTAAAATAAGTGTGTTTAAAGTCATTTCTGTGCCTGAAATTGGTCAAAATGTAAGATTTTGAGTAAGCAAAACTCTGTAAAAATGGCAATTTTGGTCACTGTGAGGGTTTAAAAAGTGGTTATTCAACATGAGGCCCGATCCAAATGACATTTTGAATCATTTTTGGTAGAGTCCAAAAAATCAATTTTCTGATGAAAAACGATGACCCCGGACCAGTCGAACGTTGAAAAAATGGTCAATATTGATGAAATTTTAACATTTAATCTTTTGACTTTAAATGACGGTTGGATGTGAATTATTACTTTTTCAACTAAAATAAGTGTGTTTAAAGTCATTTCTGTGCCTGAAATTGGTCAAAATGTAAGATTTTGAGTAAGCAAAACTCTGTAAAAATGGCAATTTTGGTCACTGTGAGGGTTTAAAAAGTGGTTATTCAACATGAGGCCCGATCCAAAAGACATTTTGAATCTTTTTTGGTAGAGTCCAAAAAATCCATTTTCTGATGAAAAACGATGACCCCGGACCAGTCGAACGTTGAAAAAATGGTCAATATTGATGAAATTTTAACATTTAATCTTTTGACTTTAAATGACGGTTGGATGTGAATTATTACTTTTTCAACTAAAATAAGTGTGTTTAAAGTCATTTCTGTGCCTGAAATTGGTCAAAATTGAAGATTCTGAGTAAGCAAAACTCTGTAAAAATGGCAATTTTGGTCACTGTGAGGGTTTAAAAAGTGGTTATTCAACATGAGACCCGATCCAAAAAACATTTTGAATCTTTTTTGGTAGAGTCCAAAAAATCCATTTTCTGATGAAAAACGATGACCCCGGACCAGTCGAACGTTGAAAAAATGGTCAATATTGATGAAATTTTTACATTTAATCTTTTGACTTTAAATGACGGTTGAATGTGAATTATTACTTTTTCAACTAAAATAAGTGTGTTTAAAGTCATTTCTGTGCCTGAAATTGGTCAAAATTGAAGATTTTGAGTAAGCAAAACTCTGTAAAAATGGCAATTTTGGTCACTGTGAGGGTTTAAAAAGTGGTTATTCAACATGAGGCCCGATCCAAAAGACATTTTGAATCTCTTTTGGTAGAGTCCAAAAAATCCATTTTCTGATGAAAAACGATGACCCCGGACCAGTCGAACGTTGAAAAAATGGTCAATATTGATGAAATTTTAACATTTAATCTTTTGATTTTAAATGACGGTTGGATGTGAATTATTACTTTTTCAACTAAAATAAGTGTGTTTAAAGTCATTTCTGTGCCTGAAATTGGTCAAAATTGAAGATTCTGAGTAAGCAAAACTCTGTAAAAATGGCAATTTTGGTCACTGTGAGGGTTTAAAAAGTGGTTATTCAACATGAGGCCCGATCCAAATGACATTTTGAATCATTTTTGGTAGAGTCCAAAAAATCAATTTTCTGATGAAAAACGATGACCCCGGACCAGTCGACCGTTGAAAAAATGGTCAATATTGATGAAATTTTAACATTTAATCTTTTGACTTTAAATAACGGTTGGATGTGAATTATTACTTTTTCAACTAAAATAAGTGTGTTTAAAGTCATTTCTGTGCCTGAAATTGGTCAAAATTGAAGATTTTGAGTAAGCAAAACTCTGTAAAAATGGCAATTTTGGTCACTGTGAGGGTTTAAAAAGTGGTTATTCAACATGAGACCCGATCCAAAAAACATTTTGAATCTTTTTTGGTAGAGTCCAAAAAATCCATTTTCTGATGAAAAACGATGACCCCGGACCAGTCGAACGTTGAAAAAATGGTCAATATTGATGAAATTTTAACATTTAATCTTTTGACTTTAAATGACGGTTGGATGTGAATTATTACTTTTTCAACTAAAATAAGTGTGTTTAAAGTCATTTCTGTGCCTGAAATTGGTCAAAATGTAAGATTTTGAGTAAGCAAAACTCTGTAAAAATGGCAATTTTGGTCACTGTGAGGGTTTAAAAAGTGGTTATTCAACATGAGGCCCGATCCAAATGACATTTTGAATCATTTTTGGTAGAGTCCCAAAAAATCAATTTTCTGATGAAAAACGATGACCCCGGACCAGTCGAACGTTGAAAAAATGGTCAATATTGATGAAATGTTTACATTTAATCTTTTGACTTTAAATGACAGTTGGATGTGAATTATTACTTTTTCAACTAAAATAAGTGTGTTTAAAGTCATTTCTGTGCCTGAAAGTGGTCAAAATTGAAGATTTTGAGTAAGCAAAACTCTGTAAAAATGGCAATTTTGGTCACTGTGAGGGTTTAAAAAGTGGTTATTCAACATGAGACCCGATCCAAAAGACATTTTGAATCATTTTTGGTAGAGTCCAAAAAATCAATTTTCTGATGAAAAACGATGACCCCGGACCAGTCGAACGTTGAAAAAATGGTCAATATTGATGAAATTTTAACATTTAATCTTTTGACTTTAAATGACGGTTGGATGTGAATTATTACTTTTTCAACTAAAATAAGTGTGTTTAAAGTCATTTCTGTGCCTGAAATTGGTCAAAATGTAAGATTTTGAGTAAGCAAAACTCTGTAAAAATGGCAATTTTGGTCACTGTGAGGGTTTAAAAAGTGGTTATTCAACATGAGGCCCGATCCAAATGACATTTTGAATCATTTTTGGTAGAGTCCAAAAAATCAATTTTCTGATGAAAAACGATGACCCCGGACCAGTCGAACGTTGAAAAAATGGTCAATATTGATGAAATTTTAACATTTAATCTTTTGACTTTAAATGACGGTTGGATGTGAATTATTACTTTTTCAACTAAAATAAGTGTGTTTAAAGTCATTTCTGTGCCTGAAATTGGTCAAAATGTAAGATTTTGAGTAAGCAAAACTCTGTAAAAATGGCAATTTTGGTCACTGTGAGGGTTTAAAAAGTGGTTATTCAACATGAGACCCGATCCCAAAAACATTTTGAATCTTTTTTGGTAGAGTCCAAAAAATCCATTTTCTGATGAAAAACGATGACCCCGGACCAGTCGAACGTTGAAAAAATGGTCAATATTGATGAAATTTTAACATTTAATCTTTTGACTTTAAATGACGGTTGGATGTGAATTATTACTTTTTCAACTAAAATAAGTGTGTTTAAAGTCATTTCTGTGCCTGAAATTGGTCAAAATTGAAGATTTTGAGTAAGCAAAACTCTGTAAAAATGGCAATTTTGGTCACTGTGAGGGTTTAAAAAGTGGTTATTCAACATGAGGCCCGATCCAAATGACATTTTGAATCATTTTTGGTAGAGTCCAAAAAAATCAATTTTCTGATGAAAAACGATGACCCCGGACGAGTCGAACGTTGAAAAAATGGTCAATATTGATGAAATTTTAACATTTAATCTTTTGACTTTAAATGACGGTTGGATGTGAATTATTACTTTTTCAACTAAAATAAGTGTGTTTAAAGTCATTTCTGTGCCTGAAAGTGGTCAAAATTGAAGATTTTGAGTAAGCAAAACTCTGTAAAAATGGCAATTTTGGTCACTGTGAGGGTTTAAAAAGTGGTTATTCAACATGAGGCCCGATCCAAATGACATTTTGAATCATTTTTGGTAGAGTCCAAAAAAATCAATTTTCTGATGAAAAACGATGACCCCGGACCAGTCGAACGTTGAAAAAATGGTCAATATTGATGAAATTTTAACATTTAATCTTTTGACTTTAAATGACGGTTGGATGTGAATTATTACTTTTTCAACTAAAATAAGTGTGTTTAAAGTCATTTCTGTGCCTGAAATTGGTCAAAATTTAAGAATTTGAGTAAGTAAAACTCTGTAAAAATGGCAATTTTGGTCACTGTGAGGGTTTAAAAAGTGGTTATTCAACATGAGGCCCGATCCAAATGACATTTTGAATCATTTTTGGTAGAGTCCAAAAAAATCAATTTTCTGATGAAAAACGATGACCCCGGACCAGTCGAACGTTGAAAAAAATGGTCAATATTGATGAAATGTTTACATTTAATCTTTTGACTTTAAATGACAGTTGGATGTGAATTATTACTTTTTCAACTAAAATAAGTGTGTTTAAAGTCATTTCTGTGCCTGAAAGTGGTCAAAATTGAAGATTTTGAGTAAGCAAAACTCTGTAAAAATGGCAATTTTGGTCACTGTGAGGGTTTAAAAAGTGGTTATTCAACATGAGACCCGATCCAAAAGACATTTTGAATCATTTTTGGTAGAGTCCAAAAAATCAATTTTCTGATGAAAAACGATGACCCCGGACCAGTCGAACATTGAAAAAATGGTCAATATTGATGAAATTTTAACATTTAATCTTTTGACTTTAAATGACGGTTGGATGTGAATTATTACTTTTTCAACTAAAATAAGTGTGTTTAAAGTCATTTCTGTGCCTGAAATTGGTCAAAATTGAAGATTTTGAGTAAGCAAAACTCTGTAAAAATGGCAATTTTGGTCACTGTGAGGGTTTAAAAAGTGGTTATTCAACATGAGGCCCGATCCAAATGACATTTTGAATCATTTTTGGTAGAGTCCAAAAAATCAATTTTCTGATGAAAAACGATGACCCCGGACCAGTCGAACGTTGAAAAAATGGTCAATATTGATGAAATTTTAACATTTAATCTTTTGACTTTAAATGACGGTTGGATGTGAATTATTACTTTTTCAACTAAAATAAGTGTGTTTAAAGTCATTTCTGTGCCTGAAATTGGTCAAAATGTAAGATTTTGAGTAAGCAAAACTCTGTAAAAATGGCAATTTTGGTCACTGTGAGGGTTTAAAAAGTGGTTATTCAACATGAGGCCCGATCCAAAAGACATTTTGAATCTTTTTTGGTAGAGTCCAAAAAATCCATTTTCTGATGAAAAACGATGACCCCGGACCAGTCGAACGTTGAAAAAATGGTCAATATTGATGAAATTTTAACATTTAATCTTTTGACTTTAAATGACGGTTGGATGTGAATTATTACTTTTTCAACTAAAATAAGTGTGTTTAAAGTCATTTCTGTGCCTGAAATTGGTCAAAATTGAAGATTCTGAGTAAGCAAAACTCTGTAAAAATGGCAATTTTGGTCACTGTGAGGGTTTAAAAAGTGGTTATTCAACATGAGACCCGATCCAAAAAACATTTTGAATCTTTTTTGGTAGAGTCCAAAAAATCCATTTTCTGATGAAAAACGATGACCCCGGACCAGTCGAACGTTGAAAAAATGGTCAATATTGATGAAATTTTTACATTTAATCTTTTGACTTTAAATGACGGTTGAATGTGAATTATTACTTTTTCAACTAAAATAAGTGTGTTTAAAGTCATTTCTGTGCCTGAAATTGGTCAAAATTTAAGATTTTGAGTAAGCAAAACTCTGTAAAAATGGCAATTTTGGTCACTGTGAGGGTTTAAAAAGTGGTTATTCAACATGAGGCCCGATCCAAAAGACATTTTGAATCTCTTTTGGTAGAGTCCAAAAAATCCATTTTCTGATGAAAAACGATGACCCCGGACCAGTCGAACGTTGAAAAAATGGTCAATATTGATGAAATATTAACATTTAATCTTTTGACTTTAAATGACGGTTGGATGTGAATTATTACTTTTTCAACTAAAATAAGTGTGTTTAAAGTCATTTCTGTGCCTGAAATTGGTCAAAATGTAAGATTTTGAGTAAGCAAAACTCTGTAAAAATGGCAATTTTGGTCACTGTGAGGGTTTAAAAAGTGGTTATTCAACATGAGGCCCGATCCAAATGACATTTTGAATCATTTTTGGTAGAGTCCAAAAAATCAATTTTCTGATGAAAAACGATGACCCCGGACCAGTCGAACGTTGAAAAAATGGTCAATATTGATGAAATTTTAACATTTAATCTTTTGACTTTAAATGACGGTTGGATGTGAATTATTACTTTTTCAACTAAAATAAGTGTGTTTAAAGTCATTTCTGTGCCTGAAATTGGTCAAAATGTAAGATTTTGAGTAAGCAAAACTCTGTAAAAATGGCAATTTTGGTCACTGTGAGGGTTTAAAAAGTGGTTATTCAACATGAGGCCCGATCCAAAAGACATTTTGAATCTTTTTTGGTAGAGTCCAAAAAATCCATTTTCTGATGAAAAACGATGACCCCGGACCAGTCGAACGTTGAAAAAATGGTCAATATTGATGAAATTTTAACATTTAATCTTTTGACTTTAAATGACGGTTGGATGTGAATTATTACTTTTTCAACTAAAATAAGTGTGTTTAAAGTCATTTCTGTGCCTGAAATTGGTCAAAATTGAAGATTCTGAGTAAGCAAAACTCTGTAAAAATGGCAATTTTGGTCACTGTGAGGGTTTAAAAAGTGGTTATTCAACATGAGACCCGATCCAAAAAACATTTTGAATCTTTTTTGGTAGAGTCCAAAAAATCCATTTTCTGATGAAAAACGATGACCCCGGACCAGTCGAACGTTGAAAAAATGGTCAATATTGATGAAATTTTTACATTTAATCTTTTGACTTTAAATGACGGTTGAATGTGAATTATTACTTTTTCAACTAAAATAAGTGTGTTTAAAGTCATTTCTGTGCCTGAAATTGGTCAAAATTGAAGATTTTGAGTAAGCAAAACTCTGTAAAAATGGCAATTTTGGTCACTGTGAGGGTTTAAAAAGTGGTTATTCAACATGAGGCCCGATCCAAAAGACATTTTGAATCTCTTTTGGTAGAGTCCAAAAAATCCATTTTCTGATGAAAAACGATGACCCCGGACCAGTCGAACGTTGAAAAAATGGTCAATATTGATGAAATTTTAACATTTAATCTTTTGATTTTAAATGACGGTTGGATGTGAATTATTACTTTTTCAACTAAAATAAGTGTGTTTAAAGTCATTTCTGTGCCTGAAATTGGTCAAAATTGAAGATTCTGAGTAAGCAAAACTCTGTAAAAATGGCAATTTTGGTCACTGTGAGGGTTTAAAAAGTGGTTATTCAACATGAGGCCCGATCCAAATGACATTTTGAATCATTTTTGGTAGAGTCCAAAAAATCAATTTTCTGATGAAAAACGATGACCCCGGACCAGTCGACCGTTGAAAAAATGGTCAATATTGATGAAATTTTAACATTTAATCTTTTGACTTTAAATAACGGTTGGATGTGAATTATTACTTTTTCAACTAAAATAAGTGTGTTTAAAGTCATTTCTGTGCCTGAAATTGGTCAAAATTGAAGATTTTGAGTAAGCAAAACTCTGTAAAAATGGCAATTTTGGTCACTGTGAGGGTTTAAAAAGTGGTTATTCAACATGAGACCCGATCCAAAAAACATTTTGAATCTTTTTTGGTAGAGTCCAAAAAATCCATTTTCTGATGAAAAACGATGACCCCGGACCAGTCGAACGTTGAAAAAATGGTCAATATTGATGAAATTTTAACATTTAATCTTTTGACTTTAAATGACGGTTGGATGTGAATTATTACTTTTTCAACTAAAATAAGTGTGTTTAAAGTCATTTCTGTGCCTGAAATTGGTCAAAATGTAAGATTTTGAGTAAGCAAAACTCTGTAAAAATGGCAATTTTGGTCACTGTGAGGGTTTAAAAAGTGGTTATTCAACATGAGGCCCGATCCAAATGACATTTTGAATCATTTTTGGTAGAGTCCCAAAAAATCAATTTTCTGATGAAAAACGATGACCCCGGACCAGTCGAACGTTGAAAAAATGGTCAATATTGATGAAATGTTTACATTTAATCTTTTGACTTTAAATGACAGTTGGATGTGAATTATTACTTTTTCAACTAAAATAAGTGTGTTTAAAGTCATTTCTGTGCCTGAAAGTGGTCAAAATTGAAGATTTTGAGTAAGCAAAACTCTGTAAAAATGGCAATTTTGGTCACTGTGAGGGTTTAAAAAGTGGTTATTCAACATGAGACCCGATCCAAAAGACATTTTGAATCATTTTTGGTAGAGTCCAAAAAATCAATTTTCTGATGAAAAACGATGACCCCGGACCAGTCGAACGTTGAAAAAATGGTCAATATTGATGAAATTTTAACATTTAATCTTTTGACTTTAAATGACGGTTGGATGTGAATTATTACTTTTTCAACTAAAATAAGTGTGTTTAAAGTCATTTCTGTGCCTGAAATTGGTCAAAATGTAAGATTTTGAGTAAGCAAAACTCTGTAAAAATGGCAATTTTGGTCACTGTGAGGGTTTAAAAAGTGGTTATTCAACATGAGGCCCGATCCAAATGACATTTTGAATCATTTTTGGTAGAGTCCAAAAAATCAATTTTCTGATGAAAAACGATGACCCCGGACCAGTCGAACGTTGAAAAAATGGTCAATATTGATGAAATTTTAACATTTAATCTTTTGACTTTAAATGACGGTTGGATGTGAATTATTACTTTTTCAACTAAAATAAGTGTGTTTAAAGTCATTTCTGTGCCTGAAATTGGTCAAAATGTAAGATTTTGAGTAAGCAAAACTCTGTAAAAATGGCAATTTTGGTCACTGTGAGGGTTTAAAAAGTGGTTATTCAACATGAGACCCGATCCAAAAAACATTTTGAATCTTTTTTGGTAGAGTCCAAAAAATCCATTTTCTGATGAAAAACGATGACCCCGGACCAGTCGAACGTTGAAAAAATGGTCAATATTGATGAAATTTTAACATTTAATCTTTTGACTTTAAATGACGGTTGGATGTGAATTATTACTTTTTCAACTAAAATAAGTGTGTTTAAAGTCATTTCTGTGCCTGAAATTGGTCAAAATTGAAGATTTTGAGTAAGCAAAACTCTGTAAAAATGGCAATTTTGGTCACTGTGAGGGTTTAAAAAGTGGTTATTCAACATGAGGCCCGATCCAAATGACATTTTGAATCATTTTTGGTAGAGTCCAAAAAAATCAATTTTCTGATGAAAAACGATGACCCCGGACGAGTCGAACGTTGAAAAAATGGTCAATATTGATGAAATTTTAACATTTAATCTTTTGACTTTAAATGACGGTTGGATGTGAATTATTACTTTTTCAACTAAAATAAGTGTGTTTAAAGTCATTTCTGTGCCTGAAATTGGTCAAAATTTAAGATTTTGAGTAAGCAAAACTCTGTAAAAATGGCAATTTTGGTCACTGTGAGGGTTTAAAAAGTGGTTATTCAACATGAGGCCCGATCCAAATGACATTTTGAATCATTTTTGGTAGAGTCCAAAAAATCAATTTTCTGATGAAAAACGATGACCCCGGACCAGTCGACCGTTGAAAAAATGGTCAATATTGATGAAATTTTAACATTTAATCTTTTGACTTTAAATAACGGTTGGATGTGAATTATTACTTTTTCAACTAAAATAAGTGTGTTTAAAGTCATTTCTGTGCCTGAAATTGGTCAAAATTGAAGATTTTGAGTAAGCAAAACTCTGTAAAAATGGCAATTTTGGTCACTGTGAGGGTTTAAAAAGTGGTTATTCAACATGAGACCCGATCCAAAAAACATTTTGAATCTTTTTTGGTAGAGTCCAAAAAATCCATTTTCTGATGAAAAACGATGACCCCGGACCAGTCGAACGTTGAAAAAATGGTCAATATTGATGAAATTTTAACATTTAATCTCTTGACTTTAAATGACGGTTGGATGTGAATTATTACTTTTTCAACTAAAATAAGTGTGTTTAAAGTCATTTCTGTGCCTGAAATTGGTCAAAATTGAAGATTTTGAGTAAGCAAAACTCTGTAAAAATGGCAATTTTGGTCACTGTGAGGGTTTAAAAAGTGGTTATTCAACATGAGGCCCGATCCAAAAGACATTTTGAATCTTTTTTGGTAGAGTCCAAAAAATCCATTTTCTGATGAAAAACGATGACCCCGGACCAGTCGAACGTTGAAAAAATGGTCAATATTGATGAAATTTTAACATTTAATCTTTTGACTTTAAATGACGGTTGGATGTGAATTATTACTTTTTCAACTAAAATAAGTGTGTTTAAAGTCATTTCTGTGCCTGAAATTGGTCAAAATTGAAGATTCTGAGTAAGCAAAACTCTGTAAAAATGGCAATTTTGGTCACTGTGAGGGTTTAAAAAGTGGTTATTCAACATGAGACCCGATCCAAAAAACATTTTGAATCTTTTTTGGTAGAGTCCAAAAAATCCATTTTCTGATGAAAAACGATGACCCCGGACCAGTCGAACGTTGAAAAAATGGTCAATATTGATGAAATTTTAACATTTAATCTTTTGACTTTAAATGACAGTTGGATGTGAATTATTACTTTTTCAACTAAAATAAGTGTGTTTAAAGTCATTTCTGTGCCTGAAATTGGTCAAAATTGAAGATTTTGAGTAAGCAAAACTCTGTAAAAATGGCAATTTTGGTCACTGTGAGGGTTTAAAAAGTGGTTATTCAACATGAGGCCCGATCCAAATGACATTTTGAATCATTTTTGGTAGAGTCCAAAAAAATCAATTTTCTGATGAAAAACGATGACCCCGGACCAGTCGAACGTTGAAAAAATGGTCAATATTGATGAAATTTTAACATTTAATCTTTTGACTTTAAATAACGGTTGGATGTGAATTATTACTTTTTCAACTAAAATAAGTGTGTTTAAAGTCATTTCTGGTCCTGAAATTGGTCAAAATTGAAGATTTTGAGTAAGCAAAACTCTGTAAAAATGGCAATTTTGGTCACTGTGAGGGTTTAAAAAGTGGTTATTCAACATGAGACCCGATCCAAAAAACATTTTGAATCTTTTTTGGTAGAGTCCAAAAAATCCATTTTCTGATGAAAAACGATGACCCCGGACCAGTCGAACGTTGAAAAAATGGTCAATATTGATGACATTTTAACATTTAATCTTTTGACTTTAAATGACGGTTGGATGTGAATTATTACTTTTTCAACTAAAATAAGTGTGTTTAAAGTCATTTCTGTGCCTGAAATTGGTCAAAATTTAAGATTTTGAGTAAGCAAAACTCTGTAAAAATGGCAATTTTGGTCACTGTGAGGGTTTAAATAGTGGTTATTCAACATGAGGCCCAATCCAAATGACATTTTGAATCATTTTTGGTAGAGTCCAAAAAAATCAATTTTCTGATGAAAAACGATGACCCCGGACCAGTCGAACGTTGAAAAAATGGTCAATATTGATGAAATGTTTACATTTAATCTTTTGACTTTAAATGACAGTTGGATGTGAATTATTACTTTTTCAACTAAAATAAGTGTGTTTAAAGTCATTTCTGTGCCTGAAAGTGGTCAAAATTGAAGATTTTGAGTAAGCAAAACTCTGTAAAAATGGCAATTTTGGTCACTGTGAGGGTTTAAAAAGTGGTTATTCAACATGAGACCCGATCCAAAAGACATTTTGAATCATTTTTGGTAGAGTCCAAAAAATCAATTTTCTGATGAAAAACGATGACCCCGGACCAGTCGAACATTGAAAAAATGGTCAATATTGATGAAATTTTAACATTTAATCTTTTGACTTTAAATAACGGTTGGATGTGAATTATTACTTTTTCAACTAAAATAAGTGTGTTTAAAGTCATTTCTGTGCCTGAAAGTGGTCAAAATTGAAGATTTTGAGTAAGCAAAACTCTGTAAAAATGGCAATTTTGGTCACTGTGAGGGTTTAAAAAGTGGTTATTCAACATGAGGCCCGATCCAAATGACATTTTGAATCATTTTTGGTAGAGTCCAAAAAAATCAATTTTCTGATGAAAAACGATGACCCCGGACCAGTCGAACGTTGAAAAAATGGTCAATATTGATGAAATTTTAACATTTAATCTTTTGACTTTAAATGACGGTTGGATGTGAATTATTACTTTTTCAACTAAAATAAGTGTGTTTAAAGTCATTTCTGTGCCTGAAATTGGTCAAAATTTAAGAATTTGAGTAAGTAAAACTCTGTAAAAATGGCAATTTTGGTCACTGTGAGGGTTTAAAAAGTGGTTATTCAACATGAGGCCCGATCCAAATGACATTTTGAATCATTTTTGGTAGAGTCCAAAAAAATCAATTTTCTGATGAAAAACGATGACCCCGGACCAGTCGAACGTTGAAAAAAATGGTCAATATTGATGAAATGTTTACATTTAATCTTTTGACTTTAAATGACAGTTGGATGTGAATTATTACTTTTTCAACTAAAATAAGTGTGTTTAAAGTCATTTCTGTGCCTGAAAGTGGTCAAAATTGAAGATTTTGAGTAAGCAAAACTCTGTAAAAATGGCAATTTTGGTCACTGTGAGGGTTTAAAAAGTGGTTATTCAACATGAGACCCGATCCAAAAGACATTTTGAATCATTTTTGGTAGAGTCCAAAAAATCAATTTTCTGATGAAAAACGATGACCCCGGACCAGTCGAACATTGAAAAAATGGTCAATATTGATGAAATTTTAACATTTAATCTTTTGACTTTAAATGACGGTTGGATGTGAATTATTACTTTTTCAACTAAAATAAGTGTGTTTAAAGTCATTTCTGTGCCTGAAATTGGTCAAAATTGAAGATTTTGAGTAAGCAAAACTCTGTAAAAATGGCAATTTTGGTCACTGTGAGGGTTTAAAAAGTGGTTATTCAACATGAGGCCCGATCCAAATGACATTTTGAATCATTTTTGGTAGAGTCCAAAAAATCAATTTTCTGATGAAAAACGATGACCCCGGACCAGTCGAACGTTGAAAAAATGGTCAATATTGATGAAATTTTAACATTTAATCTTTTGACTTTAAATGACGGTTGGATGTGAATTATTACTTTTTCAACTAAAATAAGTGTGTTTAAAGTCATTTCTGTGCCTGAAATTGGTCAAAATGTAAGATTTTGAGTAAGCAAAACTCTGTAAAAATGGCAATTTTGGTCACTGTGAGGGTTTAAAAAGTGGTTATTCAACATGAGGCCCGATCCAAAAGACATTTTGAATCTTTTTTGGTAGAGTCCAAAAAATCCATTTTCTGATGAAAAACGATGACCCCGGACCAGTCGAACGTTGAAAAAATGGTCAATATTGATGAAATTTTAACATTTAATCTTTTGACTTTAAATGACGGTTGGATGTGAATTATTACTTTTTCAACTAAAATAAGTGTGTTTAAAGTCATTTCTGTGCCTGAAATTGGTCAAAATTGAAGATTCTGAGTAAGCAAAACTCTGTAAAAATGGCAATTTTGGTCACTGTGAGGGTTTAAAAAGTGGTTATTCAACATGAGACCCGATCCAAAAAACATTTTGAATCTTTTTTGGTAGAGTCCAAAAAATCCATTTTCTGATGAAAAACGATGACCCCGGACCAGTCGAACGTTGAAAAAATGGTCAATATTGATGACATTTTTACATTTAATCTTTTGACTTTAAATGACGGTTGAATGTGAATTATTACTTTTTCAACTAAAATAAGTGTGTTTAAAGTCATTTCTGTGCCTGAAATTGGTCAAAATTTAAGATTTTGAGTAAGCAAAACTCTGTAAAAATGGCAATTTTGGTCACTGTGAGGGTTTAAAAAGTGGTTATTCAACATGAGGCCCGATCCAAAAGACATTTTGAATCTCTTTTGGTAGAGTCCAAAAAATCCATTTTCTGATGAAAAACGATGACCCCGGACCAGTCGAACGTTGAAAAAATGGTCAATATTGATGAAATTTTAACATTTAATCTTTTGATTTTAAATGACGGTTGGATGTGAATTATTACTTTTTCAACTAAAATAAGTGTGTTTAAAGTCATTTCTGTGCCTGAAATTGGTCAAAATTGAAGATTCTGAGTAAGCAAAACTCTGTAAAAATGGCAATTTTGGTCACTGTGAGGGTTTAAAAAGTGGTTATTCAACATGAGGCCCGATCCAAATGACATTTTGAATCATTTTTGGTAGAGTCCAAAAAATCAATTTTCTGATGAAAAACGATGACCCCGGACCAGTCGACCGTTGAAAAAATGGTCAATATTGATGAAATTTTAACATTTAATCTTTTGACTTTAAATAACGGTTGGATGTGAATTATTACTTTTTCAACTAAAATAAGTGTGTTTAAAGTCATTTCTGTGCCTGAAATTGGTCAAAATTGAAGATTTTGAGTAAGCAAAACTCTGTAAAAATGGCAATTTTGGTCACTGTGAGGGTTTAAAAAGTGGTTATTCAACATGAGACCCGATCCAAAAAACATTTTGAATCTTTTTTGGTAGAGTCCAAAAAATCCATTTTCTGATGAAAAACGATGACCCCGGACCAGTCGAACGTTGAAAAAATGGTCAATATTGATGAAATTTTAACATTTAATCTTTTGACTTTAAATGACGGTTGGATGTGAATTATTACTTTTTCAACTAAAATAAGTGTGTTTAAAGTCATTTCTGTGCCTGAAATTGGTCAAAATGTAAGATTTTGAGTAAGCAAAACTCTGTAAAAATGGCAATTTTGGTCACTGTGAGGGTTTAAAAAGTGGTTATTCAACATGAGGCCCGATCCAAATGACATTTTGAATCATTTTTGGTAGAGTCCCAAAAAATCAATTTTCTGATGAAAAACGATGACCCCGGACCAGTCGAACGTTGAAAAAATGGTCAATATTGATGAAATGTTTACATTTAATCTTTTGACTTTAAATGACAGTTGGATGTGAATTATTACTTTTTCAACTAAAATAAGTGTGTTTAAAGTCATTTCTGTGCCTGAAAGTGGTCAAAATTGAAGATTTTGAGTAAGCAAAACTCTGTAAAAATGGCAATTTTGGTCACTGTGAGGGTTTAAAAAGTGGTTATTCAACATGAGACCCGATCCAAAAGACATTTTGAATCATTTTTGGTAGAGTCCAAAAAATCAATTTTCTGATGAAAAACGATGACCCCGGACCAGTCGAACGTTGAAAAAATGGTCAATATTGATGAAATTTTAACATTTAATCTTTTGACTTTAAATGACGGTTGGATGTGAATTATTACTTTTTCAACTAAAATAAGTGTGTTTAAAGTCATTTCTGTGCCTGAAATTGGTCAAAATGTAAGATTTTGAGTAAGCAAAACTCTGTAAAAATGGCAATTTTGGTCACTGTGAGGGTTTAAAAAGTGGTTATTCAACATGAGGCCCGATCCAAATGACATTTTGAATCATTTTTGGTAGAGTCCAAAAAATCAATTTTCTGATGAAAAACGATGACCCCGGACCAGTCGAACGTTGAAAAAATGGTCAATATTGATGAAATTTTAACATTTAATCTTTTGACTTTAAATGACGGTTGGATGTGAATTATTACTTTTTCAACTAAAATAAGTGTGTTTAAAGTCATTTCTGTGCCTGAAATTGGTCAAAATGTAAGATTTTGAGTAAGCAAAACTCTGTAAAAATGGCAATTTTGGTCACTGTGAGGGTTTAAAAAGTGGTTATTCAACATGAGACCCGATCCAAAAAACATTTTGAATCTTTTTTGGTAGAGTCCAAAAAATCCATTTTCTGATGAAAAACGATGACCCCGGACCAGTCGAACGTTGAAAAAATGGTCAATATTGATGAAATTTTAACATTTAATCTTTTGACTTTAAATGACGGTTGGATGTGAATTATTACTTTTTCAACTAAAATAAGTGTGTTTAAAGTCATTTCTGTGCCTGAAATTGGTCAAAATTGAAGATTTTGAGTAAGCAAAACTCTGTAAAAATGGCAATTTTGGTCACTGTGAGGGTTTAAAAAGTGGTTATTCAACATGAGGCCCGATCCAAATGACATTTTGAATCATTTTTGGTAGAGTCCAAAAAAATCAATTTTCTGATGAAAAACGATGACCCCGGACGAGTCGAACGTTGAAAAAATGGTCAATATTGATGAAATTTTAACATTTAATCTTTTGACTTTAAATGACGGTTGGATGTGAATTATTACTTTTTCAACTAAAATAAGTGTGTTTAAAGTCATTTCTGTGCCTGAAATTGGTCAAAATTTAAGATTTTGAGTAAGCAAAACTCTGTAAAAATGGCAATTTTGGTCACTGTGAGGGTTTAAAAAGTGGTTATTCAACATGAGGCCCGATCCAAATGACATTTTGAATCATTTTTGGTAGAGTCCAAAAAATCAATTTTCTGATGAAAAACGATGACCCCGGACCAGTCGACCGTTGAAAAAATGGTCAATATTGATGAAATTTTAACATTTAATCTTTTGACTTTAAATAACGGTTGGATGTGAATTATTACTTTTTCAACTAAAATAAGTGTGTTTAAAGTCATTTCTGTGCCTGAAATTGGTCAAAATTGAAGATTTTGAGTAAGCAAAACTCTGTAAAAATGGCAATTTTGGTCACTGTGAGGGTTTAAAAAGTGGTTATTCAACATGAGACCCGATCCAAAAAACATTTTGAATCTTTTTTGGTAGAGTCCAAAAAATCCATTTTCTGATGAAAAACGATGACCCCGGACCAGTCGAACGTTGAAAAAATGGTCAATATTGATGAAATTTTAACATTTAATCTCTTGACTTTAAATGACGGTTGGATGTGAATTATTACTTTTTCAACTAAAATAAGTGTGTTTAAAGTCATTTCTGTGCCTGAAATTGGTCAAAATTGAAGATTTTGAGTAAGCAAAACTCTGTAAAAATGGCAATTTTGGTCACTGTGAGGGTTTAAAAAGTGGTTATTCAACATGAGGCCCGATCCAAAAGACATTTTGAATCTTTTTTGGTAGAGTCCAAAAAATCCATTTTCTGATGAAAAACGATGACCCCGGACCAGTCGAACGTTGAAAAAATGGTCAATATTGATGAAATTTTAACATTTAATCTTTTGACTTTAAATGACGGTTGGATGTGAATTATTACTTTTTCAACTAAAATAAGTGTGTTTAAAGTCATTTCTGTGCCTGAAATTGGTCAAAATTGAAGATTCTGAGTAAGCAAAACTCTGTAAAAATGGCAATTTTGGTCACTGTGAGGGTTTAAAAAGTGGTTATTCAACATGAGACCCGATCCAAAAAACATTTTGAATCTTTTTTGGTAGAGTCCAAAAAATCCATTTTCTGATGAAAAACGATGACCCCGGACCAGTCGAACGTTGAAAAAATGGTCAATATTGATGAAATTTTAACATTTAATCTTTTGACTTTAAATGACGGTTGGATGTGAATTATTACTTTTTCAACTAAAATAAGTGTGTTTAAAGTCATTTCTGTGCCTGAAATTGGTCAAAATTGAAGATTTTGAGTAAGCAAAACTCTGTAAAAATGGCAATTTTGGTCACTGTGAGGGTTTAAAAAGTGGTTATTCAACATGAGGCCCGATCCAAATGACATTTTGAATCATTTTTGGTAGAGTCCAAAAAAATCAATTTTCTGATGAAAAACGATGACCCCGGACCAGTCGAACGTTGAAAAAATGGTCAATATTGATGAAATTTTAACATTTAATCTTTTGACTTTAAATAACGGTTGGATGTGAATTATTACTTTTTCAACTAAAATAAGTGTGTTTAAAGTCATTTCTGGTCCTGAAATTGGTCAAAATTGAAGATTTTGAGTAAGCAAAACTCTGTAAAAATGGCAATTTTGGTCACTGTGAGGGTTTAAAAAGTGGTTATTCAACATGAGACCCGATCCAAAAGACATTTTGAATCATTTTTGGTAGAGTCCAAAAAATCAATTTTCTGATGAAAAACGATGACCCCGGACCAGTCGAACATTGAAAAAATGGTCAATATTGATGAAATTTTAACATTTAATCTTTTGACTTTAAATAACGGTTGGATGTGAATTATTACTTTTTCAACTAAAATAAGTGTGTTTAAAGTCATTTCTGTGCCTGAAAGTGGTCAAAATTGAAGATTTTGAGTAAGCAAAACTCTGTAAAAATGGCAATTTTGGTCACTGTGAGGGTTTAAAAAGTGGTTATTCAACATGAGGCCCGATCCAAATGACATTTTGAATCATTTTTGGTAGAGTCCAAAAAAATCAATTTTCTGATGAAAAACGATGACCCCGGACCAGTCGAACGTTGAAAAAATGGTCAATATTGATGAAATTTTAACATTTAATCTTTTGACTTTAAATGACGGTTGGATGTGAATTATTACTTTTTCAACTAAAATAAGTGTGTTTAAAGTCATTTCTGTGCCTGAAATTGGTCAAAATTTAAGAATTTGAGTAAGTAAAACTCTGTAAAAATGGCAATTTTGGTCACTGTGAGGGTTTAAAAAGTGGTTATTCAACATGAGGCCCGATCCAAATGACATTTTGAATCATTTTTGGTAGAGTCCAAAAAAATCAATTTTCTGATGAAAAACGATGACCCCGGACCAGTCGAACGTTGAAAAAAATGGTCAATATTGATGAAATGTTTACATTTAATCTTTTGACTTTAAATGACAGTTGGATGTGAATTATTACTTTTTCAACTAAAATAAGTGTGTTTAAAGTCATTTCTGTGCCTGAAAGTGGTCAAAATTGAAGATTTTGAGTAAGCAAAACCCTGTAAAAATGGCAATTTTGGTCACTGTGAGGGTTTAAAAAGTGGTTATTCAACATGAGACCCGATCCAAAAGACATTTTGAATCATTTTTGGTAGAGTCCAAAAAATCAATTTTCTGATGAAAAACGATGACCCCGGACCAGTCGAACATTGAAAAAATGGTCAATATTGATGAAATTTTAACATTTAATCTTTTGACTTTAAATGACGGTTGGATGTGAATTATTACTTTTTCAACTAAAATAAGTGTGTTTAAAGTCATTTCTGTGCCTGAAATTGGTCAAAATTGAAGATTTTGAGTAAGCAAAACTCTGTAAAAATGGCAATTTTGGTCACTGTGAGGGTTTAAAAAGTGGTTATTCAACATGAGGCCCGATCCAAATGACATTTTGAATCATTTTTGGTAGAGTCCAAAAAATCAATTTTCTGATGAAAAACGATGACCCCGGACCAGTCGAACGTTGAAAAAATGGTCAATATTGATGAAATTTTAACATTTAATCTTTTGACTTTAAATGACGGTTGGATGTGAATTATTACTTTTTCAACTAAAATAAGTGTGTTTAAAGTCATTTCTGTGCCTGAAATTGGTCAAAATGTAAGATTTTGAGTAAGCAAAACTCTGTAAAAATGGCAATTTTGGTCACTGTGAGGGTTTAAAAAGTGGTTATTCAACATGAGGCCCGATCCAAAAGACATTTTGAATCTTTTTTGGTAGAGTCCAAAAAATCCATTTTCTGATGAAAAACGATGACCCCGGACCAGTCGAACGTTGAAAAAATGGTCAATATTGATGAAATTTTAACATTTAATCTTTTGACTTTAAATGACGGTTGGATGTGAATTATTACTTTTTCAACTAAAATAAGTGTGTTTAAAGTCATTTCTGTGCCTGAAATTGGTCAAAATTGAAGATTCTGAGTAAGCAAAACTCTGTAAAAATGGCAATTTTGGTCACTGTGAGGGTTTAAAAAGTGGTTATTCAACATGAGACCCGATCCAAAAAACATTTTGAATCTTTTTTGGTAGAGTCCAAAAAATCCATTTTCTGATGAAAAACGATGACCCCGGACCAGTCGAACGTTGAAAAAATGGTCAATATTGATGAAATTTTTACATTTAATCTTTTGACTTTAAATGACGGTTGAATGTGAATTATTACTTTTTCAACTAAAATAAGTGTGTTTAAAGTCATTTCTGTGCCTGAAATTGGTCAAAATTTAAGATTTTGAGTAAGCAAAACTCTGTAAAAATGGCAATTTTGGTCACTGTGAGGGTTTAAAAAGTGGTTATTCAACATGAGGCCCGATCCAAAAGACATTTTGAATCTCTTTTGGTAGAGTCCAAAAAATCCATTTTCTGATGAAAAACGATGACCCCGGACCAGTCGAACGTTGAAAAAATGGTCAATATTGATGAAATTTTAACATTTAATCTTTTGATTTTAAATGACGGTTGGATGTGAATTATTACTTTTTCAACTAAAATAAGTGTGTTTAAAGTCATTTCTGTGCCTGAAATTGGTCAAAATTGAAGATTCTGAGTAAGCAAAACTCTGTAAAAATGGCAATTTTGGTCACTGTGAGGGTTTAAAAAGTGGTTATTCAACATGAGGCCCGATCCAAATGACATTTTGAATCATTTTTGGTAGAGTCCAAAAAATCAATTTTCTGATGAAAAACGATGACCCCGGACCAGTCGACCGTTGAAAAAATGGTCAATATTGATGAAATTTTAACATTTAATCTTTTGACTTTAAATAACGGTTGGATGTGAATTATTACTTTTTCAACTAAAATAAGTGTGTTTAAAGTCATTTCTGTGCCTGAAATTGGTCAAAATTGAAGATTTTGAGTAAGCAAAACTCTGTAAAAATGGCAATTTTGGTCACTGTGAGGGTTTAAAAAGTGGTTATTCAACATGAGACCCGATCCAAAAAACATTTTGAATCTTTTTTGGTAGAGTCCAAAAAATCCATTTTCTGATGAAAAACGATGACCCCGGACCAGTCGAACGTTGAAAAAATGGTCAATATTGATGAAATTTTAACATTTAATCTTTTGACTTTAAATGACGGTTGGATGTGAATTATTACTTTTTCAACTAAAATAAGTGTGTTTAAAGTCATTTCTGTGCCTGAAATTGGTCAAAATGTAAGATTTTGAGTAAGCAAAACTCTGTAAAAATGGCAATTTTGGTCACTGTGAGGGTTTAAAAAGTGGTTATTCAACATGAGGCCCGATCCAAATGACATTTTGAATCATTTTTGGTAGAGTCCCAAAAAATCAATTTTCTGATGAAAAACGATGACCCCGGACCAGTCGAACGTTGAAAAAATGGTCAATATTGATGAAATGTTTACATTTAATCTTTTGACTTTAAATGACAGTTGGATGTGAATTATTACTTTTTCAACTAAAATAAGTGTGTTTAAAGTCATTTCTGTGCCTGAAATTGGTCAAAATTGAAGATTCTGAGTAAGCAAAACTCTGTAAAAATGGCAATTTTGGTCACTGTGAGGGTTTAAAAAGTGGTTATTCAACATGAGACCCGATCCAAAAAACATTTTGAATCTTTTTTGGTAGAGTCCAAAAAATCCATTTTCTGATGAAAAACGATGACCCCGGACCAGTCGAACGTTGAAAAAATGGTCAATATTGATGAAATTTTTACATTTAATCTTTTGACTTTAAATGACGGTTGGATGTGAATTATTACTTTTTCAACTAAAATAAGTGTGTTTAAAGTCATTTCTGTGCCTGAAATTGGTCAAAATTGAAGATTCTGAGTAAGCAAAACTCTGTAAAAATGGCAATTTTGGTCACTGTGAGGGTTTAAAAAGTGGTTATTCAACATGAGACCCGATCCAAAAAACATTTTGAATCTTTTTTGGTAGAGTCCAAAAAATCCATTTTCTGATGAAAAACGATGACCCCGGACCAGTCGAACGTTGAAAAAATGGTCAATATTGATGAAATTTTTACATTTAATCTTTTGACTTTAAATGACGGTTGAATGTGAATTATTACTTTTTCAACTAAAATAAGTGTGTTTAAAGTCATTTCTGTGCCTGAAATTGGTCAAAATGTAAGATTTTGAGTAAGCAAAACTCTGTAAAAATGGCAATTTTGGTCACTGTGAGGGTTTAAAAAGTGGTTATTCAACATGAGGCCCGATCCAAAAGACATTTTGAATCTTTTTTGGTAGAGTCCAAAAAATCCATTTTCTGATGAAAAACGATGACCCCGGACCAGTCGAACGTTGAAAAAATGGTCAATATTGATGAAATTTTAACATTTAATCTTTTGACTTTAAATGACGGTTGGATGTGAATTATTACTTTTTCAACTAAAATAAGTGTGTTTAAAGTCATTTCTGTGCCTGAAATTGGTCAAAATTTAAGATTTTGAGTAAGCAAAACTCTGTAAAAATGGCAATTTTGGTCACTGTGAGGGTTTAAATAGTGGTTATTCAACATGAGGCCCAATCCAAATGACATTTTGAATCATTTTTGGTAGAGTCCAAAAAAATCAATTTTCTGATGAAAAACGATGACCCCGGACCAGTCGAACGTTGAAAAAATGGTCAATATTGATGAAATTTTTACATTTAATCTTTTGACTTTAAATGACAGTTGGATGTGAATTATTACTTTTTCAACTAAAATAAGTGTGTTTAAAGTCATTTCTGTGCCTGAAAGTGGTCAAAATTGAAGATTTTGAGTAAGCAAAACTCTGTAAAAATGGCAATTTTGGTCACTGTGAGGGTTTAAAAAGTGGTTATTCAACATGAGACCCGATCCAAAAGACATTTTGAATCATTTTTGGTAGAGTCCAAAAAATCAATTTTCTGATGAAAAACGATGACCCCGGACCAGTCGAACATTGAAAAAATGGTCAATATTGATGAAATTTTAACATTTAATCTTTTGACTTTAAATAACGGTTGGATGTGAATTATTACTTTTTCAACTAAAATAAGTGTGTTTAAAGTCATTTCTGTGCCTGAAAGTGGTCAAAATTGAAGATTTTGAGTAAGCAAAACTCTGTAAAAATGGCAATTTTGGTCACTGTGAGGGTTTAAAAAGTGGTTATTCAACATGAGGCCCGATCCAAATGACATTTTGAATCATTTTTGGTAGAGTCCAAAAAAATCAATTTTCTGATGAAAAACGATGACCCCGGACCAGTCGAACGTTGAAAAAATGGTCAATATTGATGAAATTTTAACATTTAATCTTTTGACTTTAAATGACGGTTGGATGTGAATTATTACTTTTTCAACTAAAATAAGTGTGTTTAAAGTCATTTCTGTGCCTGAAATTGGTCAAAATTTAAGAATTTGAGTAAGTAAAACTCTGTAAAAATGGCAATTTTGGTCACTGTGAGGGTTTAAAAAGTGGTTATTCAACATGAGGCCCGATCCAAATGACATTTTGAATCATTTTTGGTAGAGTCCAAAAAAATCAATTTTCTGATGAAAAACGATGACCCCGGACCAGTCGAACGTTGAAAAAAATGGTCAATATTGATGAAATGTTTACATTTAATCTTTTGACTTTAAATGACAGTTGGATGTGAATTATTACTTTTTCAACTAAAATAAGTGTGTTTAAAGTCATTTCTGTGCCTGAAAGTGGTCAAAATTGAAGATTTTGAGTAAGCAAAACTCTGTAAAAATGGCAATTTTGGTCACTGTGAGGGTTTAAAAAGTGGTTATTCAACATGAGACCCGATCCAAAAGACATTTTGAATCATTTTTGGTAGAGTCCAAAAAATCAATTTTCTGATGAAAAACGATGACCCCGGACCAGTCGAACATTGAAAAAATGGTCAATATTGATGAAATTTTAACATTTAATCTTTTGACTTTAAATGACGGTTGGATGTGAATTATTACTTTTTCAACTAAAATAAGTGTGTTTAAAGTCATTTCTGTGCCTGAAATTGGTCAAAATTGAAGATTTTGAGTAAGCAAAACTCTGTAAAAATGGCAATTTTGGTCACTGTGAGGGTTTAAAAAGTGGTTATTCAACATGAGGCCCGATCCAAATGACATTTTGAATCATTTTTGGTAGAGTCCAAAAAATCAATTTTCTGATGAAAAACGATGACCCCGGACCAGTCGAACGTTGAAAAAATGGTCAATATTGATGAAATTTTAACATTTAATCTTTTGACTTTAAATGACGGTTGGATGTGAATTATTACTTTTTCAACTAAAATAAGTGTGTTTAAAGTCATTTCTGTGCCTGAAATTGGTCAAAATGTAAGATTTTGAGTAAGCAAAACTCTGTAAAAATGGCAATTTTGGTCACTGTGAGGGTTTAAAAAGTGGTTATTCAACATGAGGCCCGATCCAAAAGACATTTTGAATCTTTTTTGGTAGAGTCCAAAAAATCCATTTTCTGATGAAAAACGATGACCCCGGACCAGTCGAACGTTGAAAAAATGGTCAATATTGATGAAATTTTAACATTTAATCTTTTGACTTTAAATGACGGTTGGATGTGAATTATTACTTTTTCAACTAAAATAAGTGTGTTTAAAGTCATTTCTGTGCCTGAAATTGGTCAAAATTGAAGATTCTGAGTAAGCAAAACTCTGTAAAAATGGCAATTTTGGTCACTGTGAGGGTTTAAAAAGTGGTTATTCAACATGAGACCCGATCCAAAAAACATTTTGAATCTTTTTTGGTAGAGTCCAAAAAATCCATTTTCTGATGAAAAACGATGACCCCGGACCAGTCGAACGTTGAAAAAATGGTCAATATTGATGAAATTTTTACATTTAATCTTTTGACTTTAAATGACGGTTGAATGTGAATTATTACTTTTTCAACTAAAATAAGTGTGTTTAAAGTCATTTCTGTGCCTGAAATTGGTCAAAATTTAAGATTTTGAGTAAGCAAAACTCTGTAAAAATGGCAATTTTGGTCACTGTGAGGGTTTAAAAAGTGGTTATTCAACATGAGGCCCGATCCAAAAGACATTTTGAATCTCTTTTGGTAGAGTCCAAAAAATCCATTTTCTGATGAAAAACGATGACCCCGGACCAGTCGAACGTTGAAAAAATGGTCAATATTGATGAAATTTTAACATTTAATCTTTTGATTTTAAATGACGGTTGGATGTGAATTATTACTTTTTCAACTAAAATAAGTGTGTTTAAAGTCATTTCTGTGCCTGAAATTGGTCAAAATTGAAGATTCTGAGTAAGCAAAACTCTGTAAAAATGGCAATTTTGGTCACTGTGAGGGTTTAAAAAGTGGTTATTCAACATGAGGCCCGATCCAAATGACATTTTGAATCATTTTTGGTAGAGTCCAAAAAATCAATTTTCTGATGAAAAACGATGACCCCGGACCAGTCGACCGTTGAAAAAATGGTCAATATTGATGAAATTTTAACATTTAATCTTTTGACTTTAAATAACGGTTGGATGTGAATTATTACTTTTTCAACTAAAATAAGTGTGTTTAAAGTCATTTCTGTGCCTGAAATTGGTCAAAATTGAAGATTTTGAGTAAGCAAAACTCTGTAAAAATGGCAATTTTGGTCACTGTGAGGGTTTAAAAAGTGGTTATTCAACATGAGACCCGATCCAAAAAACATTTTGAATCTTTTTTGGTAGAGTCCAAAAAATCCATTTTCTGATGAAAAACGATGACCCCGGACCAGTCGAACGTTGAAAAAATGGTCAATATTGATGAAATGTTTACATTTAATCTTTTGACTTTAAATGACAGTTGGATGTGAATTATTACTTTTTCAACTAAAATAAGTGTGTTTAAAGTCATTTCTGTGCCTGAAAGTGGTCAAAATTGAAGATTTTGAGTAAGCAAAACTCTGTAAAAATGGCAATTTTGGTCACTGTGAGGGTTTAAAAAGTGGTTATTCAACATGAGACCCGATCCAAAAGACATTTTGAATCATTTTTGGTAGAGTCCAAAAAATCAATTTTCTGATGAAAAACGATGACCCCGGACCAGTCGAACGTTGAAAAAATGGTCAATATTGATGAAATTTTAACATTTAATCTTTTGACTTTAAATGACGGTTGGATGTGAATTATTACTTTTTCAACTAAAATAAGTGTGTTTAAAGTCATTTCTGTGCCTGAAATTGGTCAAAATGTAAGATTTTGAGTAAGCAAAACTCTGTAAAAATGGCAATTTTGGTCACTGTGAGGGTTTAAAAAGTGGTTATTCAACATGAGGCCCGATCCAAATGACATTTTGAATCATTTTTGGTAGAGTCCAAAAAATCAATTTTCTGATGAAAAACGATGACCCCGGACCAGTCGAACGTTGAAAAAATGGTCAATATTGATGAAATTTTAACATTTAATCTTTTGACTTTAAATGACGGTTGGATGTGAATTATTACTTTTTCAACTAAAATAAGTGTGTTTAAAGTCATTTCTGTGCCTGAAATTGGTCAAAATGTAAGATTTTGAGTAAGCAAAACTCTGTAAAAATGGCAATTTTGGTCACTGTGAGGGTTTAAAAAGTGGTTATTCAACATGAGACCCGATCCAAAAAACATTTTGAATCTTTTTTGGTAGAGTCCAAAAAATCCATTTTCTGATGAAAAACGATGACCCCGGACCAGTCGAACGTTGAAAAAATGGTCAATATTGATGAAATTTTAACATTTAATCTTTTGACTTTAAATGACGGTTGGATGTGAATTATTACTTTTTCAACTAAAATAAGTGTGTTTAAAGTCATTTCTGTGCCTGAAATTGGTCAAAATTGAAGATTTTGAGTAAGCAAAACTCTGTAAAAATGGCAATTTTGGTCACTGTGAGGGTTTAAAAAGTGGTTATTCAACATGAGGCCCGATCCAAATGACATTTTGAATCATTTTTGGTAGAGTCCAAAAAAATCAATTTTCTGATGAAAAACGATGACCCCGGACGAGTCGAACGTTGAAAAAATGGTCAATATTGATGAAATTTTAACATTTAATCTTTTGACTTTAAATGACGGTTGGATGTGAATTATTACTTTTTCAACTAAAATAAGTGTGTTTAAAGTCATTTCTGTGCCTGAAATTGGTCAAAATTTAAGATTTTGAGTAAGCAAAACTCTGTAAAAATGGCAATTTTGGTCACTGTGAGGGTTTAAAAAGTGGTTATTCAACATGAGGCCCGATCCAAATGACATTTTGAATCATTTTTGGTAGAGTCCAAAAAATCAATTTTCTGATGAAAAACGATGACCCCGGACCAGTCGACCGTTGAAAAAATGGTCAATATTGATGAAATTTTAACATTTAATCTTTTGACTTTAAATAACGGTTGGATGTGAATTATTACTTTTTCAACTAAAATAAGTGTGTTTAAAGTCATTTCTGTGCCTGAAATTGGTCAAAATTGAAGATTTTGAGTAAGCAAAACTCTGTAAAAATGGCAATTTTGGTCACTGTGAGGGTTTAAAAAGTGGTTATTCAACATGAGACCCGATCCAAAAAACATTTTGAATCTTTTTTGGTAGAGTCCAAAAAATCCATTTTCTGATGAAAAACGATGACCCCGGACCAGTCGAACGTTGAAAAAATGGTCAATATTGATGAAATTTTAACATTTAATCTCTTGACTTTAAATGACGGTTGGATGTGAATTATTACTTTTTCAACTAAAATAAGTGTGTTTAAAGTCATTTCTGTGCCTGAAATTGGTCAAAATTGAAGATTTTGAGTAAGCAAAACTCTGTAAAAATGGCAATTTTGGTCACTGTGAGGGTTTAAAAAGTGGTTATTCAACATGAGGCCCGATCCAAAAGACATTTTGAATCTTTTTTGGTAGAGTCCAAAAAATCCATTTTCTGATGAAAAACGATGACCCCGGACCAGTCGAACGTTGAAAAAATGGTCAATATTGATGAAATTTTAACATTTAATCTTTTGACTTTAAATGACGGTTGGATGTGAATTATTACTTTTTCAACTAAAATAAGTGTGTTTAAAGTCATTTCTGTGCCTGAAATTGGTCAAAATTGAAGATTCTGAGTAAGCAAAACTCTGTAAAAATGGCAATTTTGGTCACTGTGAGGGTTTAAAAAGTGGTTATTCAACATGAGGCCCGATCCAAATGACATTTTGAATCATTTTTGGTAGAGTCCAAAAAATCAATTTTCTGATGAAAAACGATGACCCCGGACCAGTCGAACGTTGAAAAAATGGTCAATATTGATGAAATTTTAACATTTAATCTTTTGACTTTAAATGACGGTTGGATGTGAATTATTACTTTTTCAACTAAAATAAGTGTGTTTAAAGTCATTTCTGTGCCTGAAATTGGTCAAAATTGAAGATTCTGAGTAAGCAAAACTCTGTAAAAATGGCAATTTTGGTCACTGTGAGGGTTTAAAAAGTGGTTATTCAACATGAGGCCCGATCCAAATGACATTTTGAATCATTTTTGGTAGAGTCCCAAAAAATCAATTTTCTGATGAAAAACGATGACCCCGGACCAGTCGAACGTTGAAAAAATGGTCAATATTGATGAAATGTTTACATTTAATCTTTTGACTTTAAATGACAGTTGGATGTGAATTATTACTTTTTCAACTAAAATAAGTGTGTTTAAAGTCATTTCTGTGCCTGAAAGTGGTCAAAATTGAAGATTTTGAGTAAGCAAAACTCTGTAAAAATGGCAATTTTGGTCACTGTGAGGGTTTAAAAAGTGGTTATTCAACATGAGACCCGATCCAAAAGACATTTTGAATCATTTTTGGTAGAGTCCAAAAAATCAATTTTCTGATGAAAAACGATGACCCCGGACCAGTCGAACGTTGAAAAAATGGTCAATATTGATGAAATTTTAACATTTAATCTTTTGACTTTAAATGACGGTTGGATGTGAATTATTACTTTTTCAACTAAAATAAGTGTGTTTAAAGTCATTTCTGTGCCTGAAATTGGTCAAAATGTAAGATTTTGAGTAAGCAAAACTCTGTAAAAATGGCAATTTTGGTCACTGTGAGGGTTTAAAAAGTGGTTATTCAACATGAGGCCCGATCCAAATGACATTTTGAATCATTTTTGGTAGAGTCCAAAAAATCAATTTTCTGATGAAAAACGATGACCCCGGACCAGTCGAACGTTGAAAAAATGGTCAATATTGATGAAATTTTAACATTTAATCTTTTGACTTTAAATGACGGTTGGATGTGAATTATTACTTTTTCAACTAAAATAAGTGTGTTTAAAGTCATTTCTGTGCCTGAAATTGGTCAAAATGTAAGATTTTGAGTAAGCAAAACTCTGTAAAAATGGCAATTTTGGTCACTGTGAGGGTTTAAAAAGTGGTTATTCAACATGAGACCCGATCCAAAAAACATTTTGAATCTTTTTTGGTAGAGTCCAAAAAATCCATTTTCTGATGAAAAACGATGACCCCGGACCAGTCGAACGTTGAAAAAATGGTCAATATTGATGAAATTTTAACATTTAATCTTTTGACTTTAAATGACGGTTGGATGTGAATTATTACTTTTTCAACTAAAATAAGTGTGTTTAAAGTCATTTCTGTGCCTGAAATTGGTCAAAATTGAAGATTTTGAGTAAGCAAAACTCTGTAAAAATGGCAATTTTGGTCACTGTGAGGGTTTAAAAAGTGGTTATTCAACATGAGGCCCGATCCAAATGACATTTTGAATCTTTTTTGGTAGAGTCCAAAAAATCCATTTTCTGATGAAAAACGATGACCCCGGACCAGTCGAACGTTGAAAAAATGGTCAATATTGATGAAATTTTAACATTTAATCTCTTGACTTTAAATGACGGTTGGATGTGAATTATTACTTTTTCAACTAAAATAAGTGTGTTTAAAGTCATTTCTGTGCCTGAAATTGGTCAAAATTGAAGATTTTGAGTAAGCAAAACTCTGTAAAAATGGCAATTTTGGTCACTGTGAGGGTTTAAAAAGTGGTTATTCAACATGAGGCCCGATCCAAAAGACATTTTGAATCTTTTTTGGTAGAGTCCAAAAAATCCATTTTCTGATGAAAAACGATGACCCCGGACCAGTCGAACGTTGAAAAAATGGTCAATATTGATGAAATTTTAACATTTAATCTTTTGACTTTAAATGACGGTTGGATGTGAATTATTACTTTTTCAACTAAAATAAGTGTGTTTAAAGTCATTTCTGTGCCTGAAATTGGTCAAAATTGAAGATTCTGAGTAAGCAAAACTCTGTAAAAATGGCAATTTTGGTCACTGTGAGGGTTTAAAAAGTGGTTATTCAACATGAGACCCGATCCAAAAAACATTTTGAATCTTTTTTGGTAGAGTCCAAAAAATCCATTTTCTGATGAAAAACGATGACCCCGGACCAGTCGAACGTTGAAAAAATGGTCAATATTGATGAAATTTTAACATTTAATCTTTTGACTTTAAATGACGGTTGGATGTGAATTATTACTTTTTCAACTAAAATAAGTGTGTTTAAAGTCATTTCTGTGCCTGAAATTGGTCAAAATTGAAGATTTTGAGTAAGCAAAACTCTGTAAAAATGGCAATTTTGGTCACTGTGAGGGTTTAAAAAGTGGTTATTCAACATGAGGCCCGATCCAAATGACATTTTGAATCATTTTTGGTAGAGTCCAAAAAAATCAATTTTCTGATGAAAAACGATGACCCCGGACCAGTCGAACGTTGAAAAAATGGTCAATATTGATGAAATTTTAACATTTAATCTTTTGACTTTAAATAACGGTTGGATGTGAATTATTACTTTTTCAACTAAAATAAGTGTGTTTAAAGTCATTTCTGGTCCTGAAATTGGTCAAAATTGAAGATTTTGAGTAAGCAAAACTCTGTAAAAATGGCAATTTTGGTCACTGTGAGGGTTTAAAAAGTGGTTATTCAACATGAGACCCGATCCAAAAAACATTTTGAATCTTTTTTGGTAGAGTCCAAAAAATCCATTTTCTGATGAAAAACGATGACCCCGGACCAGTCGAACGTTGAAAAAATGGTCAATATTGATGACATTTTAACATTTAATCTTTTGACTTTAAATGACGGTTGGATGTGAATTATTACTTTTTCAACTAAAATAAGTGTGTTTAAAGTCATTTCTGTGCCTGAAATTGGTCAAAATTTAAGATTTTGAGTAAGCAAAACTCTGTAAAAATGGCAATTTTGGTCACTGTGAGGGTTTAAATAGTGGTTATTCAACATGAGGCCCAATCCAAATGACATTTTGAATCATTTTTGGTAGAGTCCAAAAAAATCAATTTTCTGATGAAAAACGATGACCCCGGACCAGTCGAACGTTGAAAAAATGGTCAATATTGATGAAATGTTTACATTTAATCTTTTGACTTTAAATGACAGTTGGATGTGAATTATTACTTTTTCAACTAAAATAAGTGTGTTTAAAGTCATTTCTGTGCCTGAAAGTGGTCAAAATTGAAGATTTTGAGTAAGCAAAACTCTGTAAAAATGGCAATTTTGGTCACTGTGAGGGTTTAAAAAGTGGTTATTCAACATGAGACCCGATCCAAAAGACATTTTGAATCATTTTTGGTAGAGTCCAAAAAATCAATTTTCTGATGAAAAACGATGACCCCGGACCAGTCGAACATTGAAAAAATGGTCAATATTGATGAAATTTTAACATTTAATCTTTTGACTTTAAATAACGGTTGGATGTGAATTATTACTTTTTCAACTAAAATAAGTGTGTTTAAAGTCATTTCTGTGCCTGAAAGTGGTCAAAATTGAAGATTTTGAGTAAGCAAAACTCTGTAAAAATGGCAATTTTGGTCACTGTGAGGGTTTAAAAAGTGGTTATTCAACATGAGGCCCGATCCAAATGACATTTTGAATCATTTTTGGTAGAGTCCAAAAAAATCAATTTTCTGATGAAAAACGATGACCCCGGACCAGTCGAACGTTGAAAAAATGGTCAATATTGATGAAATTTTAACATTTAATCTTTTGACTTTAAATGACGGTTGGATGTGAATTATTACTTTTTCAACTAAAATAAGTGTGTTTAAAGTCATTTCTGTGCCTGAAATTGGTCAAAATTTAAGAATTTGAGTAAGTAAAACTCTGTAAAAATGGCAATTTTGGTCACTGTGAGGGTTTAAAAAGTGGTTATTCAACATGAGGCCCGATCCAAATGACATTTTGAATCATTTTTGGTAGAGTCCAAAAAAATCAATTTTCTGATGAAAAACGATGACCCCGGACCAGTCGAACGTTGAAAAAAATGGTCAATATTGATGAAATGTTTACATTTAATCTTTTGACTTTAAATGACAGTTGGATGTGAATTATTACTTTTTCAACTAAAATAAGTGTGTTTAAAGTCATTTCTGTGCCTGAAAGTGGTCAAAATTGAAGATTTTGAGTAAGCAAAACTCTGTAAAAATGGCAATTTTGGTCACTGTGAGGGTTTAAAAAGTGGTTATTCAACATGAGACCCGATCCAAAAGACATTTTGAATCATTTTTGGTAGAGTCCAAAAAATCAATTTTCTGATGAAAAACGATGACCCCGGACCAGTCGAACATTGAAAAAATGGTCAATATTGATGAAATTTTAACATTTAATCTTTTGACTTTAAATGACGGTTGGATGTGAATTATTACTTTTTCAACTAAAATAAGTGTGTTTAAAGTCATTTCTGTGCCTGAAATTGGTCAAAATTGAAGATTTTGAGTAAGCAAAACTCTGTAAAAATGGCAATTTTGGTCACTGTGAGGGTTTAAAAAGTGGTTATTCAACATGAGGCCCGATCCAAATGACATTTTGAATCATTTTTGGTAGAGTCCAAAAAATCAATTTTCTGATGAAAAACGATGACCCCGGACCAGTCGAACGTTGAAAAAATGGTCAATATTGATGAAATGTTTACATTTAATCTTTTGACTTTAAATGACAGTTGGATGTGAATTATTACTTTTTCAACTAAAATAAGTGTGTTTAAAGTCATTTCTGTGCCTGAAAGTGGTCAAAATTGAAGATTTTGAGTAAGCAAAACTCTGTAAAAATGGCAATTTTGGTCACTGTGAGGGTTTAAAAAGTGGTTATTCAACATGAGACCCGATCCAAAAGACATTTTGAATCATTTTTGGTAGAGTCCAAAAAATCAATTTTCTGATGAAAAACGATGACCCCGGACCAGTCGAACGTTGAAAAAATGGTCAATATTGATGAAATTTTAACATTTAATCTTTTGACTTTAAATGACGGTTGGATGTGAATTATTACTTTTTCAACTAAAATAAGTGTGTTTAAAGTCATTTCTGTGCCTGAAATTGGTCAAAATGTAAGATTTTGAGTAAGCAAAACTCTGTAAAAATGGCAATTTTGGTCACTGTGAGGGTTTAAAAAGTGGTTATTCAACATGAGGCCCGATCCAAATGACATTTTGAATCATTTTTGGTAGAGTCCAAAAAATCAATTTTCTGATGAAAAACGATGACCCCGGACCAGTCGACCGTTGAAAAAATGGTCAATATTGATGAAATTTTAACATTTAATCTTTTGACTTTAAATAACGGTTGGATGTGAATTATTACTTTTTCAACTAAAATAAGTGTGTTTAAAGTCATTTCTGTGCCTGAAATTGGTCAAAATTGAAGATTTTGAGTAAGCAAAACTCTGTAAAAATGGCAATTTTGGTCACTGTGAGGGTTTAAAAAGTGGTTATTCAACATGAGACCCGATCCAAAAAACATTTTGAATCTTTTTTGGTAGAGTCCAAAAAATCCATTTTCTGATGAAAAACGATGACCCCGGACCAGTCGAACGTTGAAAAAATGGTCAATATTGATGAAATTTTAACATTTAATCTCTTGACTTTAAATGACGGTTGGATGTGAATTATTACTTTTTCAACTAAAATAAGTGTGTTTAAAGTCATTTCTGTGCCTGAAATTGGTCAAAATTGAAGATTTTGAGTAAGCAAAACTCTGTAAAAATGGCAATTTTGGTCACTGTGAGGGTTTAAAAAGTGGTTATTCAACATGAGGCCCGATCCAAAAGACATTTCGAATCTTTTTTGGTAGAGTCCAAAAAATCAATTTTCTGATGAAAAACGATGACCCCGGACCAGTCGAACGTTGAAAAAATGGTCAATATTGATGAAATTTTAACATTTAATCTTTTGACTTTAAATGACGGTTGGATGTGAATTATTACTTTTTCAACTAAAATAAGTGTGTTTAAAGTCATTTCTGTGCCTGAAATTGGTCAAAATTGAAGATTCTGAGTAAGCAAAACTCTGTAAAAATGGCAATTTTGGTCACTGTGAGGGTTTAAAAAGTGGTTATTCAACATGAGACCCGATCCAAAAAACATTTTGAATCTTTTTTGGTAGAGTCCAAAAAATCCATTTTCTGATGAAAAACGATGACCCCGGACCAGTCGAACGTTGAAAAAATGGTCAATATTGATGAAATTTTAACATTTAATCTTTTGACTTTAAATGACGGTTGGATGTGAATTATTACTTTTTCAACTAAAATAAGTGTGTTTAAAGTCATTTCTGTGCCTGAAATTGGTCAAAATTGAAGATTTTGAGTAAGCAAAACTCTGTAAAAATGGCAATTTTGGTCACTGTGAGGGTTTAAAAAGTGGTTATTCAACATGAGGCCCGATCCAAATGACATTTTGAATCATTTTTGGTAGAGTCCAAAAAAATCAATTTTCTGATGAAAAACGATGACCCCGGACCAGTCGAACGTTGAAAAAATGGTCAATATTGATGAAATTTTAACATTTAATCTTTTGACTTTAAATAACGGTTGGATGTGAATTATTACTTTTTCAACTAAAATAAGTGTGTTTAAAGTCATTTCTGGTCCTGAAATTGGTCAAAATTGAAGATTTTGAGTAAGCAAAACTCTGTAAAAATGGCAATTTTGGTCACTGTGAGGGTTTAAAAAGTGGTTATTCAACATGAGACCCGATCCAAAAAACATTTTGAATCTTTTTTGGTAGAGTCCAAAAAATCCATTTTCTGATGAAAAACGATGACCCCGGACCAGTCGAACGTTGAAAAAATGGTCAATATTGATGACATTTTAACATTTAATCTTTTGACTTTAAATGACGGTTGGATGTGAATTATTACTTTTTCAACTAAAATAAGTGTGTTTAAAGTCATTTCTGTGCCTGAAATTGGTCAAAATTTAAGATTTTGAGTAAGCAAAACTCTGTAAAAATGGCAATTTTGGTCACTGTGAGGGTTTAAATAGTGGTTATTCAACATGAGGCCCAATCCAAATGACATTTTGAATCATTTTTGGTAGAGTCCAAAAAAATCAATTTTCTGATGAAAAACGATGACCCCGGACCAGTCGAACGTTGAAAAAATGGTCAATATTGATGAAATTTTTACATTTAATCTTTTGACTTTAAATGACAGTTGGATGTGAATTATTACTTTTTCAACTAAAATAAGTGTGTTTAAAGTCATTTCTGTGCCTGAAAGTGGTCAAAATTGAAGATTTTGAGTAAGCAAAACTCTGTAAAAATGGCAATTTTGGTCACTGTGAGGGTTTAAAAAGTGGTTATTCAACATGAGACCCGATCCAAAAGACATTTTGAATCATTTTTGGTAGAGTCCAAAAAATCAATTTTCTGATGAAAAACGATGACCCCGGACCAGTCGAACATTGAAAAAATGGTCAATATTGATGAAATTTTAACATTTAATCTTTTGACTTTAAATAACGGTTGGATGTGAATTATTACTTTTTCAACTAAAATAAGTGTGTTTAAAGTCATTTCTGTGCCTGAAAGTGGTCAAAATTGAAGATTTTGAGTAAGCAAAACTCTGTAAAAATGGCAATTTTGGTCACTGTGAGGGTTTAAAAAGTGGTTATTCAACATGAGGCCCGATCCAAATGACATTTTGAATCATTTTTGGTAGAGTCCAAAAAAATCAATTTTCTGATGAAAAACGATGACCCCGGACCAGTCGAACGTTGAAAAAATGGTCAATATTGATGAAATTTTAACATTTAATCTTTTGACTTTAAATGACGGTTGGATGTGAATTATTACTTTTTCAACTAAAATAAGTGTGTTTAAAGTCATTTCTGTGCCTGAAATTGGTCAAAATTTAAGAATTTGAGTAAGTAAAACTCTGTAAAAATGGCAATTTTGGTCACTGTGAGGGTTTAAAAAGTGGTTATTCAACATGAGGCCCGATCCAAATGACATTTTGAATCATTTTTGGTAGAGTCCAAAAAAATCAATTTTCTGATGAAAAACGATGACCCCGGACCAGTCGAACGTTGAAAAAAATGGTCAATATTGATGAAATGTTTACATTTAATCTTTTGACTTTAAATGACAGTTGGATGTGAATTATTACTTTTTCAACTAAAATAAGTGTGTTTAAAGTCATTTCTGTGCCTGAAAGTGGTCAAAATTGAAGATTTTGAGTAAGCAAAACTCTGTAAAAATGGCAATTTTGGTCACTGTGAGGGTTTAAAAAGTGGTTATTCAACATGAGACCCGATCCAAAAGACATTTTGAATCATTTTTGGTAGAGTCCAAAAAATCAATTTTCTGATGAAAAACGATGACCCCGGACCAGTCGAACATTGAAAAAATGGTCAATATTGATGAAATTTTAACATTTAATCTTTTGACTTTAAATGACGGTTGGATGTGAATTATTACTTTTTCAACTAAAATAAGTGTGTTTAAAGTCATTTCTGTGCCTGAAATTGGTCAAAATTGAAGATTTTGAGTAAGCAAAACTCTGTAAAAATGGCAATTTTGGTCACTGTGAGGGTTTAAAAAGTGGTTATTCAACATGAGGCCCGATCCAAATGACATTTTGAATCATTTTTGGTAGAGTCCAAAAAATCAATTTTCTGATGAAAAACGATGACCCCGGACCAGTCGAACGTTGAAAAAATGGTCAATATTGATGAAATTTTAACATTTAATCTTTTGACTTTAAATGACGGTTGGATGTGAATTATTACTTTTTCAACTAAAATAAGTGTGTTTAAAGTCATTTCTGTGCCTGAAATTGGTCAAAATGTAAGATTTTGAGTAAGCAAAACTCTGTAAAAATGGCAATTTTGGTCACTGTGAGGGTTTAAAAAGTGGTTATTCAACATGAGGCCCGATCCAAAAGACATTTTGAATCTTTTTTGGTAGAGTCCAAAAAATCCATTTTCTGATGAAAAACGATGACCCCGGACCAGTCGAACGTTGAAAAAATGGTCAATATTGATGAAATTTTAACATTTAATCTTTTGACTTTAAATGACGGTTGGATGTGAATTATTACTTTTTCAACTAAAATAAGTGTGTTTAAAGTCATTTCTGTGCCTGAAATTGGTCAAAATTTAAGATTTTGAGTAAGCAAAACTCTGTAAAAATGGCAATTTTGGTCACTGTGAGGGTTTAAATAGTGGTTATTCAACATGAGGCCCAATCCAAATGACATTTTGAATCATTTTTGGTAGAGTCCAAAAAAATCAATTTTCTGATGAAAAACGATGACCCCGGACCAGTCGAACGTTGAAAAAATGGTCAATATTGATGAAATTTTTACATTTAATCTTTTGACTTTAAATGACAGTTGGATGTGAATTATTACTTTTTCAACTAAAATAAGTGTGTTTAAAGTCATTTCTGTGCCTGAAAGTGGTCAAAATTGAAGATTTTGAGTAAGCAAAACTCTGTAAAAATGGCAATTTTGGTCACTGTGAGGGTTTAAAAAGTGGTTATTCAACATGAGACCCGATCCAAAAGACATTTTGAATCATTTTTGGTAGAGTCCAAAAAATCAATTTTCTGATGAAAAACGATGACCCCGGACCAGTCGAACATTGAAAAAATGGTCAATATTGATGAAATTTTAACATTTAATCTTTTGACTTTAAATAACGGTTGGATGTGAATTATTACTTTTTCAACTAAAATAAGTGTGTTTAAAGTCATTTCTGTGCCTGAAAGTGGTCAAAATTGAAGATTTTGAGTAAGCAAAACTCTGTAAAAATGGCAATTTTGGTCACTGTGAGGGTTTAAAAAGTGGTTATTCAACATGAGGCCCGATCCAAATGACATTTTGAATCATTTTTGGTAGAGTCCAAAAAAATCAATTTTCTGATGAAAAACGATGACCCCGGACCAGTCGAACGTTGAAAAAATGGTCAATATTGATGAAATTTTAACATTTAATCTTTTGACTTTAAATGACGGTTGGATGTGAATTATTACTTTTTCAACTAAAATAAGTGTGTTTAAAGTCATTTCTGTGCCTGAAATTGGTCAAAATTTAAGAATTTGAGTAAGTAAAACTCTGTAAAAATGGCAATTTTGGTCACTGTGAGGGTTTAAAAAGTGGTTATTCAACATGAGGCCCGATCCAAATGACATTTTGAATCATTTTTGGTAGAGTCCAAAAAAATCAATTTTCTGATGAAAAACGATGACCCCGGACCAGTCGAACGTTGAAAAAAATGGTCAATATTGATGAAATGTTTACATTTAATCTTTTGACTTTAAATGACAGTTGGATGTGAATTATTACTTTTTCAACTAAAATAAGTGTGTTTAAAGTCATTTCTGTGCCTGAAAGTGGTCAAAATTGAAGATTTTGAGTAAGCAAAACTCTGTAAAAATGGCAATTTTGGTCACTGTGAGGGTTTAAAAAGTGGTTATTCAACATGAGACCCGATCCAAAAGACATTTTGAATCATTTTTGGTAGAGTCCAAAAAATCAATTTTCTGATGAAAAACGATGACCCCGGACCAGTCGAACATTGAAAAAATGGTCAATATTGATGAAATTTTAACATTTAATCTTTTGACTTTAAATGACGGTTGGATGTGAATTATTACTTTTTCAACTAAAATAAGTGTGTTTAAAGTCATTTCTGTGCCTGAAATTGGTCAAAATTGAAGATTTTGAGTAAGCAAAACTCTGTAAAAATGGCAATTTTGGTCACTGTGAGGGTTTAAAAAGTGGTTATTCAACATGAGGCCCGATCCAAATGACATTTTGAATCATTTTTGGTAGAGTCCAAAAAATCAATTTTCTGATGAAAAACGATGACCCCGGACCAGTCGAACGTTGAAAAAATGGTCAATATTGATGAAATTTTAACATTTAATCTTTTGACTTTAAATGACGGTTGGATGTGAATTATTACTTTTTCAACTAAAATAAGTGTGTTTAAAGTCATTTCTGTGCCTGAAATTGGTCAAAATGTAAGATTTTGAGTAAGCAAAACTCTGTAAAAATGGCAATTTTGGTCACTGTGAGGGTTTAAAAAGTGGTTATTCAACATGAGGCCCGATCCAAAAGACATTTTGAATCTTTTTTGGTAGAGTCCAAAAAATCCATTTTCTGATGAAAAACGATGACCCCGGACCAGTCGAACGTTGAAAAAATGGTCAATATTGATGAAATTTTAACATTTAATCTTTTGACTTTAAATGACGGTTGGATGTGAATTATTACTTTTTCAACTAAAATAAGTGTGTTTAAAGTCATTTCTGTGCCTGAAATTGGTCAAAATTGAAGATTCTGAGTAAGCAAAACTCTGTAAAAATGGCAATTTTGGTCACTGTGAGGGTTTAAAAAGTGGTTATTCAACATGAGACCCGATCCAAAAAACATTTTGAATCTTTTTTGGTAGAGTCCAAAAAATCCATTTTCTGATGAAAAACGATGACCCCGGACCAGTCGAACGTTGAAAAAATGGTCAATATTGATGAAATTTTTACATTTAATCTTTTGACTTTAAATGACGGTTGAATGTGAATTATTACTTTTTCAACTAAAATAAGTGTGTTTAAAGTCATTTCTGTGCCTGAAATTGGTCAAAATTTAAGATTTTGAGTAAGCAAAACTCTGTAAAAATGGCAATTTTGGTCACTGTGAGGGTTTAAAAAGTGGTTATTCAACATGAGGCCCGATCCAAAAGACATTTTGAATCTCTTTTGGTAGAGTCCAAAAAATCCATTTTCTGATGAAAAACGATGACCCCGGACCAGTCGAACGTTGAAAAAATGGTCAATATTGATGAAATTTTAACATTTAATCTTTTGATTTTAAATGACGGTTGGATGTGAATTATTACTTTTTCAACTAAAATAAGTGTGTTTAAAGTCATTTCTGTGCCTGAAATTGGTCAAAATTGAAGATTCTGAGTAAGCAAAACTCTGTAAAAATGGCAATTTTGGTCACTGTGAGGGTTTAAAAAGTGGTTATTCAACATGAGGCCCGATCCAAATGACATTTTGAATCATTTTTGGTAGAGTCCAAAAAATCAATTTTCTGATGAAAAACGATGACCCCGGACCAGTCGACCGTTGAAAAAATGGTCAATATTGATGAAATTTTAACATTTAATCTTTTGACTTTAAATAACGGTTGGATGTGAATTATTACTTTTTCAACTAAAATAAGTGTGTTTAAAGTCATTTCTGTGCCTGAAATTGGTCAAAATTGAAGATTTTGAGTAAGCAAAACTCTGTAAAAATGGCAATTTTGGTCACTGTGAGGGTTTAAAAAGTGGTTATTCAACATGAGACCCGATCCAAAAAACATTTTGAATCTTTTTTGGTAGAGTCCAAAAAATCCATTTTCTGATGAAAAACGATGACCCCGGACCAGTCGAACGTTGAAAAAATGGTCAATATTGATGAAATGTTTACATTTAATCTTTTGACTTTAAATGACAGTTGGATGTGAATTATTACTTTTTCAACTAAAATAAGTGTGTTTAAAGTCATTTCTGTGCCTGAAAGTGGTCAAAATTGAAGATTTTGAGTAAGCAAAACTCTGTAAAAATGGCAATTTTGGTCACTGTGAGGGTTTAAAAAGTGGTTATTCAACATGAGACCCGATCCAAAAGACATTTTGAATCATTTTTGGTAGAGTCCAAAAAATCAATTTTCTGATGAAAAACGATGACCCCGGACCAGTCGAACGTTGAAAAAATGGTCAATATTGATGAAATTTTAACATTTAATCTTTTGACTTTAAATGACGGTTGGATGTGAATTATTACTTTTTCAACTAAAATAAGTGTGTTTAAAGTCATTTCTGTGCCTGAAATTGGTCAAAATGTAAGATTTTGAGTAAGCAAAACTCTGTAAAAATGGCAATTTTGGTCACTGTGAGGGTTTAAAAAGTGGTTATTCAACATGAGGCCCGATCCAAATGACATTTTGAATCATTTTTGGTAGAGTCCAAAAAATCAATTTTCTGATGAAAAACGATGACCCCGGACCAGTCGAACGTTGAAAAAATGGTCAATATTGATGAAATTTTAACATTTAATCTTTTGACTTTAAATGACGGTTGGATGTGAATTATTACTTTTTCAACTAAAATAAGTGTGTTTAAAGTCATTTCTGTGCCTGAAATTGGTCAAAATGTAAGATTTTGAGTAAGCAAAACTCTGTAAAAATGGCAATTTTGGTCACTGTGAGGGTTTAAAAAGTGGTTATTCAACATGAGACCCGATCCAAAAAACATTTTGAATCTTTTTTGGTAGAGTCCAAAAAATCCATTTTCTGATGAAAAACGATGACCCCGGACCAGTCGAACGTTGAAAAAATGGTCAATATTGATGAAATTTTAACATTTAATCTTTTGACTTTAAATGACGGTTGGATGTGAATTATTACTTTTTCAACTAAAATAAGTGTGTTTAAAGTCATTTCTGTGCCTGAAATTGGTCAAAATTGAAGATTTTGAGTAAGCAAAACTCTGTAAAAATGGCAATTTTGGTCACTGTGAGGGTTTAAAAAGTGGTTATTCAACATGAGGCCCGATCCAAATGACATTTTGAATCATTTTTGGTAGAGTCCAAAAAAATCAATTTTCTGATGAAAAACGATGACCCCGGACGAGTCGAACGTTGAAAAAATGGTCAATATTGATGAAATTTTAACATTTAATCTTTTGACTTTAAATGACGGTTGGATGTGAATTATTACTTTTTCAACTAAAATAAGTGTGTTTAAAGTCATTTCTGTGCCTGAAATTGGTCAAAATTTAAGATTTTGAGTAAGCAAAACTCTGTAAAAATGGCAATTTTGGTCACTGTGAGGGTTTAAAAAGTGGTTATTCAACATGAGGCCCGATCCAAATGACATTTTGAATCATTTTTGGTAGAGTCCAAAAAATCAATTTTCTGATGAAAAACGATGACCCCGGACCAGTCGACCGTTGAAAAAATGGTCAATATTGATGAAATTTTAACATTTAATCTTTTGACTTTAAATAACGGTTGGATGTGAATTATTACTTTTTCAACTAAAATAAGTGTGTTTAAAGTCATTTCTGTGCCTGAAATTGGTCAAAATTGAAGATTTTGAGTAAGCAAAACTCTGTAAAAATGGCAATTTTGGTCACTGTGAGGGTTTAAAAAGTGGTTATTCAACATGAGACCCGATCCAAAAAACATTTTGAATCTTTTTTGGTAGAGTCCAAAAAATCCATTTTCTGATGAAAAACGATGACCCCGGACCAGTCGAACGTTGAAAAAATGGTCAATATTGATGAAATTTTAACATTTAATCTCTTGACTTTAAATGACGGTTGGATGTGAATTATTACTTTTTCAACTAAAATAAGTGTGTTTAAAGTCATTTCTGTGCCTGAAATTGGTCAAAATTGAAGATTTTGAGTAAGCAAAACTCTGTAAAAATGGCAATTTTGGTCACTGTGAGGGTTTAAAAAGTGGTTATTCAACATGAGGCCCGATCCAAAAGACATTTTGAATCTTTTTTGGTAGAGTCCAAAAAATCCATTTTCTGATGAAAAACGATGACCCCGGACCAGTCGAACGTTGAAAAAATGGTCAATATTGATGAAATTTTAACATTTAATCTTTTGACTTTAAATGACGGTTGGATGTGAATTATTACTTTTTCAACTAAAATAAGTGTGTTTAAAGTCATTTCTGTGCCTGAAATTGGTCAAAATTGAAGATTCTGAGTAAGCAAAACTCTGTAAAAATGGCAATTTTGGTCACTGTGAGGGTTTAAAAAGTGGTTATTCAACATGAGGCCCGATCCAAATGACATTTTGAATCATTTTTGGTAGAGTCCAAAAAATCAATTTTCTGATGAAAAACGATGACCCCGGACCAGTCGAACGTTGAAAAAATGGTCAATATTGATGAAATTTTAACATTTAATCTTTTGACTTTAAATGACGGTTGGATGTGAATTATTACTTTTTCAACTAAAATAAGTGTGTTTAAAGTCATTTCTGTGCCTGAAATTGGTCAAAATTGAAGATTCTGAGTAAGCAAAACTCTGTAAAAATGGCAATTTTGGTCACTGTGAGGGTTTAAAAAGTGGTTATTCAACATGAGGCCCGATCCAAATGACATTTTGAATCATTTTTGGTAGAGTCCCAAAAAATCAATTTTCTGATGAAAAACGATGACCCCGGACCAGTCGAACGTTGAAAAAATGGTCAATATTGATGAAATGTTTACATTTAATCTTTTGACTTTAAATGACAGTTGGATGTGAATTATTACTTTTTCAACTAAAATAAGTGTGTTTAAAGTCATTTCTGTGCCTGAAAGTGGTCAAAATTGAAGATTTTGAGTAAGCAAAACTCTGTAAAAATGGCAATTTTGGTCACTGTGAGGGTTTAAAAAGTGGTTATTCAACATGAGACCCGATCCAAAAGACATTTTGAATCATTTTTGGTAGAGTCCAAAAAATCAATTTTCTGATGAAAAACGATGACCCCGGACCAGTCGAACGTTGAAAAATGGTCAATATTGATGAAATTTTAACATTTAATCTTTTGACTTTAAATGACGGTTGGATGTGAATTATTACTTTTTCAACTAAAATAAGTGTGTTTAAAGTCATTTCTGTGCCTGAAATTGGTCAAAATGTAAGATTTTGAGTAAGCAAAACTCTGTAAAAATGGCAATTTTGGTCACTGTGAGGGTTTAAAAAGTGGTTATTCAACATGAGGCCCGATCCAAATGACATTTTGAATCATTTTTGGTAGAGTCCAAAAAATCAATTTTCTGATGAAAAACGATGACCCCGGACCAGTCGAACGTTGAAAAAATGGTCAATATTGATGAAATTTTAACATTTAATCTTTTGACTTTAAATGACGGTTGGATGTGAATTATTACTTTTTCAACTAAAATAAGTGTGTTTAAAGTCATTTCTGTGCCTGAAATTGGTCAAAATGTAAGATTTTGAGTAAGCAAAACTCTGTAAAAATGGCAATTTTGGTCACTGTGAGGGTTTAAAAAGTGGTTATTCAACATGAGACCCGATCCAAAAAACATTTTGAATCTTTTTTGGTAGAGTCCAAAAAATCCATTTTCTGATGAAAAACGATGACCCCGGACCAGTCGAACGTTGAAAAAATGGTCAATATTGATGAAATTTTAACATTTAATCTTTTGACTTTAAATGACGGTTGGATGTGAATTATTACTTTTTCAACTAAAATAAGTGTGTTTAAAGTCATTTCTGTGCCTGAAATTGGTCAAAATTGAAGATTTTGAGTAAGCAAAACTCTGTAAAAATGGCAATTTTGGTCACTGTGAGGGTTTAAAAAGTGGTTATTCAACATGAGGCCCGATCCAAATGACATTTTGAATCTTTTTTGGTAGAGTCCAAAAAATCCATTTTCTGATGAAAAACGATGACCCCGGACCAGTCGAACGTTGAAAAAATGGTCAATATTGATGAAATTTTAACATTTAATCTCTTGACTTTAAATGACGGTTGGATGTGAATTATTACTTTTTCAACTAAAATAAGTGTGTTTAAAGTCATTTCTGTGCCTGAAATTGGTCAAAATTGAAGATTTTGAGTAAGCAAAACTCTGTAAAAATGGCAATTTTGGTCACTGTGAGGGTTTAAAAAGTGGTTATTCAACATGAGGCCCGATCCAAAAGACATTTTGAATCTTTTTTGGTAGAGTCCAAAAAATCCATTTTCTGATGAAAAACGATGACCCCGGACCAGTCGAACGTTGAAAAAATGGTCAATATTGATGAAATTTTAACATTTAATCTTTTGACTTTAAATGACGGTTGGATGTGAATTATTACTTTTTCAACTAAAATAAGTGTGTTTAAAGTCATTTCTGTGCCTGAAATTGGTCAAAATTGAAGATTCTGAGTAAGCAAAACTCTGTAAAAATGGCAATTTTGGTCACTGTGAGGGTTTAAAAAGTGGTTATTCAACATGAGACCCGATCCAAAAAACATTTTGAATCTTTTTTGGTAGAGTCCAAAAAATCCATTTTCTGATGAAAAACGATGACCCCGGACCAGTCGAACGTTGAAAAAATGGTCAATATTGATGAAATTTTAACATTTAATCTTTTGACTTTAAATGACGGTTGGATGTGAATTATTACTTTTTCAACTAAAATAAGTGTGTTTAAAGTCATTTCTGTGCCTGAAATTGGTCAAAATTGAAGATTTTGAGTAAGCAAAACTCTGTAAAAATGGCAATTTTGGTCACTGTGAGGGTTTAAAAAGTGGTTATTCAACATGAGGCCCGATCCAAATGACATTTTGAATCATTTTTGGTAGAGTCCAAAAAAATCAATTTTCTGATGAAAAACGATGACCCCGGACCAGTCGAACGTTGAAAAAATGGTCAATATTGATGAAATTTTAACATTTAATCTTTTGACTTTAAATAACGGTTGGATGTGAATTATTACTTTTTCAACTAAAATAAGTGTGTTTAAAGTCATTTCTGGTCCTGAAATTGGTCAAAATTGAAGATTTTGAGTAAGCAAAACTCTGTAAAAATGGCAATTTTGGTCACTGTGAGGGTTTAAAAAGTGGTTATTCAACATGAGACCCGATCCAAAAAACATTTTGAATCTTTTTTGGTAGAGTCCAAAAAATCCATTTTCTGATGAAAAACGATGACCCCGGACCAGTCGAACGTTGAAAAAATGGTCAATATTGATGACATTTTAACATTTAATCTTTTGACTTTAAATGACGGTTGGATGTGAATTATTACTTTTTCAACTAAAATAAGTGTGTTTAAAGTCATTTCTGTGCCTGAAATTGGTCAAAATTTAAGATTTTGAGTAAGCAAAACTCTGTAAAAATGGCAATTTTGGTCACTGTGAGGGTTTAAATAGTGGTTATTCAACATGAGGCCCAATCCAAATGACATTTTGAATCATTTTTGGTAGAGTCCAAAAAAATCAATTTTCTGATGAAAAACGATGACCCCGGACCAGTCGAACGTTGAAAAAATGGTCAATATTGATGAAATGTTTACATTTAATCTTTTGACTTTAAATGACAGTTGGATGTGAATTATTACTTTTTCAACTAAAATAAGTGTGTTTAAAGTCATTTCTGTGCCTGAAAGTGGTCAAAATTGAAGATTTTGAGTAAGCAAAACTCTGTAAAAATGGCAATTTTGGTCACTGTGAGGGTTTAAAAAGTGGTTATTCAACATGAGACCCGATCCAAAAGACATTTTGAATCATTTTTGGTAGAGTCCAAAAAATCAATTTTCTGATGAAAAACGATGACCCCGGACCAGTCGAACATTGAAAAAATGGTCAATATTGATGAAATTTTAACATTTAATCTTTTGACTTTAAATAACGGTTGGATGTGAATTATTACTTTTTCAACTAAAATAAGTGTGTTTAAAGTCATTTCTGTGCCTGAAAGTGGTCAAAATTGAAGATTTTGAGTAAGCAAAACTCTGTAAAAATGGCAATTTTGGTCACTGTGAGGGTTTAAAAAGTGGTTATTCAACATGAGGCCCGATCCAAATGACATTTTGAATCATTTTTGGTAGAGTCCAAAAAAATCAATTTTCTGATGAAAAACGATGACCCCGGACCAGTCGAACGTTGAAAAAATGGTCAATATTGATGAAATTTTAACATTTAATCTTTTGACTTTAAATGACGGTTGGATGTGAATTATTACTTTTTCAACTAAAATAAGTGTGTTTAAAGTCATTTCTGTGCCTGAAATTGGTCAAAATTTAAGAATTTGAGTAAGTAAAACTCTGTAAAAATGGCAATTTTGGTCACTGTGAGGGTTTAAAAAGTGGTTATTCAACATGAGGCCCGATCCAAATGACATTTTGAATCATTTTTGGTAGAGTCCAAAAAAATCAATTTTCTGATGAAAAACGATGACCCCGGACCAGTCGAACGTTGAAAAAAATGGTCAATATTGATGAAATGTTTACATTTAATCTTTTGACTTTAAATGACAGTTGGATGTGAATTATTACTTTTTCAACTAAAATAAGTGTGTTTAAAGTCATTTCTGTGCCTGAAAGTGGTCAAAATTGAAGATTTTGAGTAAGCAAAACTCTGTAAAAATGGCAATTTTGGTCACTGTGAGGGTTTAAAAAGTGGTTATTCAACATGAGACCCGATCCAAAAGACATTTTGAATCATTTTTGGTAGAGTCCAAAAAATCAATTTTCTGATGAAAAACGATGACCCCGGACCAGTCGAACATTGAAAAAATGGTCAATATTGATGAAATTTTAACATTTAATCTTTTGACTTTAAATGACGGTTGGATGTGAATTATTACTTTTTCAACTAAAATAAGTGTGTTTAAAGTCATTTCTGTGCCTGAAATTGGTCAAAATTGAAGATTTTGAGTAAGCAAAACTCTGTAAAAATGGCAATTTTGGTCACTGTGAGGGTTTAAAAAGTGGTTATTCAACATGAGGCCCGATCCAAATGACATTTTGAATCATTTTTGGTAGAGTCCAAAAAATCAATTTTCTGATGAAAAACGATGACCCCGGACCAGTCGAACGTTGAAAAAATGGTCAATATTGATGAAATGTTTACATTTAATCTTTTGACTTTAAATGACAGTTGGATGTGAATTATTACTTTTTCAACTAAAATAAGTGTGTTTAAAGTCATTTCTGTGCCTGAAAGTGGTCAAAATTGAAGATTTTGAGTAAGCAAAACTCTGTAAAAATGGCAATTTTGGTCACTGTGAGGGTTTAAAAAGTGGTTATTCAACATGAGACCCGATCCAAAAGACATTTTGAATCATTTTTGGTAGAGTCCAAAAAATCAATTTTCTGATGAAAAACGATGACCCCGGACCAGTCGAACGTTGAAAAAATGGTCAATATTGATGAAATTTTAACATTTAATCTTTTGACTTTAAATGACGGTTGGATGTGAATTATTACTTTTTCAACTAAAATAAGTGTGTTTAAAGTCATTTCTGTGCCTGAAATTGGTCAAAATGTAAGATTTTGAGTAAGCAAAACTCTGTAAAAATGGCAATTTTGGTCACTGTGAGGGTTTAAAAAGTGGTTATTCAACATGAGGCCCGATCCAAATGACATTTTGAATCATTTTTGGTAGAGTCCAAAAAATCAATTTTCTGATGAAAAACGATGACCCCGGACCAGTCGACCGTTGAAAAAATGGTCAATATTGATGAAATTTTAACATTTAATCTTTTGACTTTAAATAACGGTTGGATGTGAATTATTACTTTTTCAACTAAAATAAGTGTGTTTAAAGTCATTTCTGTGCCTGAAATTGGTCAAAATTGAAGATTTTGAGTAAGCAAAACTCTGTAAAAATGGCAATTTTGGTCACTGTGAGGGTTTAAAAAGTGGTTATTCAACATGAGACCCGATCCAAAAAACATTTTGAATCTTTTTTGGTAGAGTCCAAAAAATCCATTTTCTGATGAAAAACGATGACCCCGGACCAGTCGAACGTTGAAAAAATGGTCAATATTGATGAAATTTTAACATTTAATCTCTTGACTTTAAATGACGGTTGGATGTGAATTATTACTTTTTCAACTAAAATAAGTGTGTTTAAAGTCATTTCTGTGCCTGAAATTGGTCAAAATTGAAGATTTTGAGTAAGCAAAACTCTGTAAAAATGGCAATTTTGGTCACTGTGAGGGTTTAAAAAGTGGTTATTCAACATGAGGCCCGATCCAAAAGACATTTCGAATCTTTTTTGGTAGAGTCCAAAAAATCAATTTTCTGATGAAAAACGATGACCCCGGACCAGTCGAACGTTGAAAAAATGGTCAATATTGATGAAATTTTAACATTTAATCTTTTGACTTTAAATGACGGTTGGATGTGAATTATTACTTTTTCAACTAAAATAAGTGTGTTTAAAGTCATTTCTGTGCCTGAAATTGGTCAAAATTGAAGATTCTGAGTAAGCAAAACTCTGTAAAAATGGCAATTTTGGTCACTGTGAGGGTTTAAAAAGTGGTTATTCAACATGAGACCCGATCCAAAAAACATTTTGAATCTTTTTTGGTAGAGTCCAAAAAATCCATTTTCTGATGAAAAACGATGACCCCGGACCAGTCGAACGTTGAAAAAATGGTCAATATTGATGAAATTTTAACATTTAATCTTTTGACTTTAAATGACGGTTGGATGTGAATTATTACTTTTTCAACTAAAATAAGTGTGTTTAAAGTCATTTCTGTGCCTGAAATTGGTCAAAATTGAAGATTTTGAGTAAGCAAAACTCTGTAAAAATGGCAATTTTGGTCACTGTGAGGGTTTAAAAAGTGGTTATTCAACATGAGGCCCGATCCAAATGACATTTTGAATCATTTTTGGTAGAGTCCAAAAAAATCAATTTTCTGATGAAAAACGATGACCCCGGACCAGTCGAACGTTGAAAAAATGGTCAATATTGATGAAATTTTAACATTTAATCTTTTGACTTTAAATAACGGTTGGATGTGAATTATTACTTTTTCAACTAAAATAAGTGTGTTTAAAGTCATTTCTGGTCCTGAAATTGGTCAAAATTGAAGATTTTGAGTAAGCAAAACTCTGTAAAAATGGCAATTTTGGTCACTGTGAGGGTTTAAAAAGTGGTTATTCAACATGAGGCCCGATCCAAAAGACATTTTGAATCTTTTTTGGTAGAGTCCAAAAAATCCATTTTCTGATGAAAAACGATGACCCCGGACCAGTCGAACGTTGAAAAAATGGTCAATATTGATGAAATTTTAACATTTAATCTTTTGACTTTAAATGACGGTTGGATGTGAATTATTACTTTTTCAACTAAAATAAGTGTGTTTAAAGTCATTTCTGTGCCTGAAATTGGTCAAAATTTAAGATTTTGAGTAAGCAAAACTCTGTAAAAATGGCAATTTTGGTCACTGTGAGGGTTTAAATAGTGGTTATTCAACATGAGGCCCAATCCAAATGACATTTTGAATCATTTTTGGTAGAGTCCAAAAAAATCAATTTTCTGATGAAAAACGATGACCCCGGACCAGTCGAACGTTGAAAAAATGGTCAATATTGATGAAATGTTTACATTTAATCTTTTGACTTTAAATGACAGTTGGATGTGAATTATTACTTTTTCAACTAAAATAAGTGTGTTTAAAGTCATTTCTGTGCCTGAAAGTGGTCAAAATTGAAGATTTTGAGTAAGCAAAACTCTGTAAAAATGGCAATTTTGGTCACTGTGAGGGTTTAAAAAGTGGTTATTCAACATGAGACCCGATCCAAAAGACATTTTGAATCATTTTTGGTAGAGTCCAAAAAATCAATTTTCTGATGAAAAACGATGACCCCGGACCAGTCGAACATTGAAAAAATGGTCAATATTGATGAAATTTTAACATTTAATCTTTTGACTTTAAATAACGGTTGGATGTGAATTATTACTTTTTCAACTAAAATAAGTGTGTTTAAAGTCATTTCTGTGCCTGAAAGTGGTCAAAATTGAAGATTTTGAGTAAGCAAAACTCTGTAAAAATGGCAATTTTGGTCACTGTGAGGGTTTAAAAAGTGGTTATTCAACATGAGACCCGATCCAAATGACATTTTGAATCATTTTTGGTAGAGTCCAAAAAAATCAATTTTCTGATGAAAAACGATGACCCCGGACCAGTCGAACGTTGAAAAAATGGTCAATATTGATGAAATTTTAACATTTAATCTTTTGACTTTAAATGACGGTTGGATGTGAATTATTACTTTTTCAACTAAAATAAGTGTGTTTAAAGTCATTTCTGTGCCTGAAATTGGTCAAAATGTAAGATTTTGAGTAAGCAAAACTCTGTAAAAATGGCAATTTTGGTCACTGTGAGGGTTTAAAAAGTGGTTATTCAACATGAGGCCCGATCCAAATGACATTTTGAATCATTTTTGGTAGAGTCCAAAAAATCAATTTTCTGATGAAAAACGATGACCCCGGACCAGTCGACCGTTGAAAAAATGGTCAATATTGATGAAATTTTAACATTTAATCTTTTGACTTTAAATAACGGTTGGATGTGAATTATTACTTTTTCAACTAAAATAAGTGTGTTTAAAGTCATTTCTGTGCCTGAAATTGGTCAAAATTGAAGATTTTGAGTAAGCAAAACTCTGTAAAAATGGCAATTTTGGTCACTGTGAGGGTTTAAAAAGTGGTTATTCAACATGAGACCCGATCCAAAAAACATTTTGAATCTTTTTTGGTAGAGTCCAAAAAATCCATTTTCTGATGAAAAACGATGACCCCGGACCAGTCGAACGTTGAAAAAATGGTCAATATTGATGAAATTTTAACATTTAATCTCTTGACTTTAAATGACGGTTGGATGTGAATTATTACTTTTTCAACTAAAATAAGTGTGTTTAAAGTCATTTCTGTGCCTGAAATTGGTCAAAATTGAAGATTTTGAGTAAGCAAAACTCTGTAAAAATGGCAATTTTGGTCACTGTGAGGGTTTAAAAAGTGGTTATTCAACATGAGGCCCGATCCAAAAGACATTTCGAATCTTTTTTGGTAGAGTCCAAAAAATCAATTTTCTGATGAAAAACGATGACCCCGGACCAGTCGAACGTTGAAAAAATGGTCAATATTGATGAAATTTTAACATTTAATCTTTTGACTTTAAATGACGGTTGGATGTGAATTATTACTTTTTCAACTAAAATAAGTGTGTTTAAAGTCATTTCTGTGCCTGAAATTGGTCAAAATTGAAGATTCTGAGTAAGCAAAACTCTGTAAAAATGGCAATTTTGGTCACTGTGAGGGTTTAAAAAGTGGTTATTCAACATGAGACCCGATCCAAAAAACATTTTGAATCTTTTTTGGTAGAGTCCAAAAAATCCATTTTCTGATGAAAAACGATGACCCCGGACCAGTCGAACGTTGAAAAAATGGTCAATATTGATGAAATTTTAACATTTAATCTTTTGACTTTAAATGACGGTTGGATGTGAATTATTACTTTTTCAACTAAAATAAGTGTGTTTAAAGTCATTTCTGTGCCTGAAATTGGTCAAAATTGAAGATTTTGAGTAAGCAAAACTCTGTAAAAATGGCAATTTTGGTCACTGTGAGGGTTTAAAAAGTGGTTATTCAACATGAGGCCCGATCCAAATGACATTTTGAATCATTTTTGGTAGAGTCCAAAAAAATCAATTTTCTGATGAAAAACGATGACCCCGGACCAGTCGAACGTTGAAAAAATGGTCAATATTGATGAAATTTTAACATTTAATCTTTTGACTTTAAATAACGGTTGGATGTGAATTATTACTTTTTCAACTAAAATAAGTGTGTTTAAAGTCATTTCTGGTCCTGAAATTGGTCAAAATTGAAGATTTTGAGTAAGCAAAACTCTGTAAAAATGGCAATTTTGGTCACTGTGAGGGTTTAAAAAGTGGTTATTCAACATGAGACCCGATCCAAAAAACATTTTGAATCTTTTTTGGTAGAGTCCAAAAAATCCATTTTCTGATGAAAAACGATGACCCCGGACCAGTCGAACGTTGAAAAAATGGTCAATATTGATGACATTTTAACATTTAATCTTTTGACTTTAAATGACGGTTGGATGTGAATTATTACTTTTTCAACTAAAATAAGTGTGTTTAAAGTCATTTCTGTGCCTGAAATTGGTCAAAATTTAAGATTTTGAGTAAGCAAAACTCTGTAAAAATGGCAATTTTGGTCACTGTGAGGGTTTAAATAGTGGTTATTCAACATGAGGCCCAATCCAAATGACATTTTGAATCATTTTTGGTAGAGTCCAAAAAAATCAATTTTCTGATGAAAAACGATGACCCCGGACCAGTCGAACGTTGAAAAAATGGTCAATATTGATGAAATTTTTACATTTAATCTTTTGACTTTAAATGACAGTTGGATGTGAATTATTACTTTTTCAACTAAAATAAGTGTGTTTAAAGTCATTTCTGTGCCTGAAAGTGGTCAAAATTGAAGATTTTGAGTAAGCAAAACTCTGTAAAAATGGCAATTTTGGTCACTGTGAGGGTTTAAAAAGTGGTTATTCAACATGAGACCCGATCCAAAAGACATTTTGAATCATTTTTGGTAGAGTCCAAAAAATCAATTTTCTGATGAAAAACGATGACCCCGGACCAGTCGAACATTGAAAAAATGGTCAATATTGATGAAATTTTAACATTTAATCTTTTGACTTTAAATAACGGTTGGATGTGAATTATTACTTTTTCAACTAAAATAAGTGTGTTTAAAGTCATTTCTGTGCCTGAAAGTGGTCAAAATTGAAGATTTTGAGTAAGCAAAACTCTGTAAAAATGGCAATTTTGGTCACTGTGAGGGTTTAAAAAGTGGTTATTCAACATGAGGCCCGATCCAAATGACATTTTGAATCATTTTTGGTAGAGTCCAAAAAAATCAATTTTCTGATGAAAAACGATGACCCCGGACCAGTCGAACGTTGAAAAAATGGTCAATATTGATGAAATTTTAACATTTAATCTTTTGACTTTAAATGACGGTTGGATGTGAATTATTACTTTTTCAACTAAAATAAGTGTGTTTAAAGTCATTTCTGTGCCTGAAATTGGTCAAAATTTAAGAATTTGAGTAAGTAAAACTCTGTAAAAATGGCAATTTTGGTCACTGTGAGGGTTTAAAAAGTGGTTATTCAACATGAGGCCCGATCCAAATGACATTTTGAATCATTTTTGGTAGAGTCCAAAAAAATCAATTTTCTGATGAAAAACGATGACCCCGGACCAGTCGAACGTTGAAAAAAATGGTCAATATTGATGAAATGTTTACATTTAATCTTTTGACTTTAAATGACAGTTGGATGTGAATTATTACTTTTTCAACTAAAATAAGTGTGTTTAAAGTCATTTCTGTGCCTGAAAGTGGTCAAAATTGAAGATTTTGAGTAAGCAAAACTCTGTAAAAATGGCAATTTTGGTCACTGTGAGGGTTTAAAAAGTGGTTATTCAACATGAGACCCGATCCAAAAGACATTTTGAATCATTTTTGGTAGAGTCCAAAAAATCAATTTTCTGATGAAAAACGATGACCCCGGACCAGTCGAACATTGAAAAAATGGTCAATATTGATGAAATTTTAACATTTAATCTTTTGACTTTAAATGACGGTTGGATGTGAATTATTACTTTTTCAACTAAAATAAGTGTGTTTAAAGTCATTTCTGTGCCTGAAATTGGTCAAAATTGAAGATTTTGAGTAAGCAAAACTCTGTAAAAATGGCAATTTTGGTCACTGTGAGGGTTTAAAAAGTGGTTATTCAACATGAGGCCCGATCCAAATGACATTTTGAATCATTTTTGGTAGAGTCCAAAAAATCAATTTTCTGATGAAAAACGATGACCCCGGACCAGTCGAACGTTGAAAAAATGGTCAATATTGATGAAATTTTAACATTTAATCTTTTGACTTTAAATGACGGTTGGATGTGAATTATTACTTTTTCAACTAAAATAAGTGTGTTTAAAGTCATTTCTGTGCCTGAAATTGGTCAAAATGTAAGATTTTGAGTAAGCAAAACTCTGTAAAAATGGCAATTTTGGTCACTGTGAGGGTTTAAAAAGTGGTTATTCAACATGAGGCCCGATCCAAAAGACATTTTGAATCTTTTTTGGTAGAGTCCAAAAAATCCATTTTCTGATGAAAAACGATGACCCCGGACCAGTCGAACGTTGAAAAAATGGTCAATATTGATGAAATTTTAACATTTAATCTTTTGACTTTAAATGACGGTTGGATGTGAATTATTACTTTTTCAACTAAAATAAGTGTGTTTAAAGTCATTTCTGTGCCTGAAATTGGTCAAAATTTAAGATTTTGAGTAAGCAAAACTCTGTAAAAATGGCAATTTTGGTCACTGTGAGGGTTTAAATAGTGGTTATTCAACATGAGGCCCAATCCAAATGACATTTTGAATCATTTTTGGTAGAGTCCAAAAAAATCAATTTTCTGATGAAAAACGATGACCCCGGACCAGTCGAACGTTGAAAAAATGGTCAATATTGATGAAATTTTTACATTTAATCTTTTGACTTTAAATGACAGTTGGATGTGAATTATTACTTTTTCAACTAAAATAAGTGTGTTTAAAGTCATTTCTGTGCCTGAAAGTGGTCAAAATTGAAGATTTTGAGTAAGCAAAACTCTGTAAAAATGGCAATTTTGGTCACTGTGAGGGTTTAAAAAGTGGTTATTCAACATGAGACCCGATCCAAAAGACATTTTGAATCATTTTTGGTAGAGTCCAAAAAATCAATTTTCTGATGAAAAACGATGACCCCGGACCAGTCGAACATTGAAAAAATGGTCAATATTGATGAAATTTTAACATTTAATCTTTTGACTTTAAATAACGGTTGGATGTGAATTATTACTTTTTCAACTAAAATAAGTGTGTTTAAAGTCATTTCTGTGCCTGAAAGTGGTCAAAATTGAAGATTTTGAGTAAGCAAAACTCTGTAAAAATGGCAATTTTGGTCACTGTGAGGGTTTAAAAAGTGGTTATTCAACATGAGGCCCGATCCAAATGACATTTTGAATCATTTTTGGTAGAGTCCAAAAAAATCAATTTTCTGATGAAAAACGATGACCCCGGACCAGTCGAACGTTGAAAAAATGGTCAATATTGATGAAATTTTAACATTTAATCTTTTGACTTTAAATGACGGTTGGATGTGAATTATTACTTTTTCAACTAAAATAAGTGTGTTTAAAGTCATTTCTGTGCCTGAAATTGGTCAAAATTTAAGAATTTGAGTAAGTAAAACTCTGTAAAAATGGCAATTTTGGTCACTGTGAGGGTTTAAAAAGTGGTTATTCAACATGAGGCCCGATCCAAATGACATTTTGAATCATTTTTGGTAGAGTCCAAAAAAATCAATTTTCTGATGAAAAACGATGACCCCGGACCAGTCGAACGTTGAAAAAAATGGTCAATATTGATGAAATGTTTACATTTAATCTTTTGACTTTAAATGACAGTTGGATGTGAATTATTACTTTTTCAACTAAAATAAGTGTGTTTAAAGTCATTTCTGTGCCTGAAAGTGGTCAAAATTGAAGATTTTGAGTAAGCAAAACTCTGTAAAAATGGCAATTTTGGTCACTGTGAGGGTTTAAAAAGTGGTTATTCAACATGAGACCCGATCCAAAAGACATTTTGAATCATTTTTGGTAGAGTCCAAAAAATCAATTTTCTGATGAAAAACGATGACCCCGGACCAGTCGAACATTGAAAAAATGGTCAATATTGATGAAATTTTAACATTTAATCTTTTGACTTTAAATGACGGTTGGATGTGAATTATTACTTTTTCAACTAAAATAAGTGTGTTTAAAGTCATTTCTGTGCCTGAAATTGGTCAAAATTGAAGATTTTGAGTAAGCAAAACTCTGTAAAAATGGCAATTTTGGTCACTGTGAGGGTTTAAAAAGTGGTTATTCAACATGAGGCCCGATCCAAATGACATTTTGAATCATTTTTGGTAGAGTCCAAAAAATCAATTTTCTGATGAAAAACGATGACCCCGGACCAGTCGAACGTTGAAAAAATGGTCAATATTGATGAAATTTTAACATTTAATCTTTTGACTTTAAATGACGGTTGGATGTGAATTATTACTTTTTCAACTAAAATAAGTGTGTTTAAAGTCATTTCTGTGCCTGAAATTGGTCAAAATGTAAGATTTTGAGTAAGCAAAACTCTGTAAAAATGGCAATTTTGGTCACTGTGAGGGTTTAAAAAGTGGTTATTCAACATGAGGCCCGATCCAAAAGACATTTTGAATCTTTTTTGGTAGAGTCCAAAAAATCCATTTTCTGATGAAAAACGATGACCCCGGACCAGTCGAACGTTGAAAAAATGGTCAATATTGATGAAATTTTAACATTTAATCTTTTGACTTTAAATGACGGTTGGATGTGAATTATTACTTTTTCAACTAAAATAAGTGTGTTTAAAGTCATTTCTGTGCCTGAAATTGGTCAAAATTGAAGATTCTGAGTAAGCAAAACTCTGTAAAAATGGCAATTTTGGTCACTGTGAGGGTTTAAAAAGTGGTTATTCAACATGAGACCCGATCCAAAAAACATTTTGAATCTTTTTTGGTAGAGTCCAAAAAATCCATTTTCTGATGAAAAACGATGACCCCGGACCAGTCGAACGTTGAAAAAATGGTCAATATTGATGAAATTTTTACATTTAATCTTTTGACTTTAAATGACGGTTGAATGTGAATTATTACTTTTTCAACTAAAATAAGTGTGTTTAAAGTCATTTCTGTGCCTGAAATTGGTCAAAATTTAAGATTTTGAGTAAGCAAAACTCTGTAAAAATGGCAATTTTGGTCACTGTGAGGGTTTAAAAAGTGGTTATTCAACATGAGGCCCGATCCAAAAGACATTTTGAATCTCTTTTGGTAGAGTCCAAAAAATCCATTTTCTGATGAAAAACGATGACCCCGGACCAGTCGAACGTTGAAAAAATGGTCAATATTGATGAAATTTTAACATTTAATCTTTTGATTTTAAATGACGGTTGGATGTGAATTATTACTTTTTCAACTAAAATAAGTGTGTTTAAAGTCATTTCTGTGCCTGAAATTGGTCAAAATTGAAGATTCTGAGTAAGCAAAACTCTGTAAAAATGGCAATTTTGGTCACTGTGAGGGTTTAAAAAGTGGTTATTCAACATGAGGCCCGATCCAAATGACATTTTGAATCATTTTTGGTAGAGTCCAAAAAATCAATTTTCTGATGAAAAACGATGACCCCGGACCAGTCGACCGTTGAAAAAATGGTCAATATTGATGAAATTTTAACATTTAATCTTTTGACTTTAAATAACGGTTGGATGTGAATTATTACTTTTTCAACTAAAATAAGTGTGTTTAAAGTCATTTCTGTGCCTGAAATTGGTCAAAATTGAAGATTTTGAGTAAGCAAAACTCTGTAAAAATGGCAATTTTGGTCACTGTGAGGGTTTAAAAAGTGGTTATTCAACATGAGACCCGATCCAAAAAACATTTTGAATCTTTTTTGGTAGAGTCCAAAAAATCCATTTTCTGATGAAAAACGATGACCCCGGACCAGTCGAACGTTGAAAAAATGGTCAATATTGATGAAATGTTTACATTTAATCTTTTGACTTTAAATGACAGTTGGATGTGAATTATTACTTTTTCAACTAAAATAAGTGTGTTTAAAGTCATTTCTGTGCCTGAAAGTGGTCAAAATTGAAGATTTTGAGTAAGCAAAACTCTGTAAAAATGGCAATTTTGGTCACTGTGAGGGTTTAAAAAGTGGTTATTCAACATGAGACCCGATCCAAAAGACATTTTGAATCATTTTTGGTAGAGTCCAAAAAATCAATTTTCTGATGAAAAACGATGACCCCGGACCAGTCGAACGTTGAAAAAATGGTCAATATTGATGAAATTTTAACATTTAATCTTTTGACTTTAAATGACGGTTGGATGTGAATTATTACTTTTTCAACTAAAATAAGTGTGTTTAAAGTCATTTCTGTGCCTGAAATTGGTCAAAATGTAAGATTTTGAGTAAGCAAAACTCTGTAAAAATGGCAATTTTGGTCACTGTGAGGGTTTAAAAAGTGGTTATTCAACATGAGGCCCGATCCAAATGACATTTTGAATCATTTTTGGTAGAGTCCAAAAAATCAATTTTCTGATGAAAAACGATGACCCCGGACCAGTCGAACGTTGAAAAAATGGTCAATATTGATGAAATTTTAACATTTAATCTTTTGACTTTAAATGACGGTTGGATGTGAATTATTACTTTTTCAACTAAAATAAGTGTGTTTAAAGTCATTTCTGTGCCTGAAATTGGTCAAAATGTAAGATTTTGAGTAAGCAAAACTCTGTAAAAATGGCAATTTTGGTCACTGTGAGGGTTTAAAAAGTGGTTATTCAACATGAGACCCGATCCAAAAAACATTTTGAATCTTTTTTGGTAGAGTCCAAAAAATCCATTTTCTGATGAAAAACGATGACCCCGGACCAGTCGAACGTTGAAAAAATGGTCAATATTGATGAAATTTTAACATTTAATCTTTTGACTTTAAATGACGGTTGGATGTGAATTATTACTTTTTCAACTAAAATAAGTGTGTTTAAAGTCATTTCTGTGCCTGAAATTGGTCAAAATTGAAGATTTTGAGTAAGCAAAACTCTGTAAAAATGGCAATTTTGGTCACTGTGAGGGTTTAAAAAGTGGTTATTCAACATGAGGCCCGATCCAAATGACATTTTGAATCATTTTTGGTAGAGTCCAAAAAAATCAATTTTCTGATGAAAAACGATGACCCCGGACGAGTCGAACGTTGAAAAAATGGTCAATATTGATGAAATTTTAACATTTAATCTTTTGACTTTAAATGACGGTTGGATGTGAATTATTACTTTTTCAACTAAAATAAGTGTGTTTAAAGTCATTTCTGTGCCTGAAATTGGTCAAAATTTAAGATTTTGAGTAAGCAAAACTCTGTAAAAATGGCAATTTTGGTCACTGTGAGGGTTTAAAAAGTGGTTATTCAACATGAGGCCCGATCCAAATGACATTTTGAATCATTTTTGGTAGAGTCCAAAAAATCAATTTTCTGATGAAAAACGATGACCCCGGACCAGTCGACCGTTGAAAAAATGGTCAATATTGATGAAATTTTAACATTTAATCTTTTGACTTTAAATAACGGTTGGATGTGAATTATTACTTTTTCAACTAAAATAAGTGTGTTTAAAGTCATTTCTGTGCCTGAAATTGGTCAAAATTGAAGATTTTGAGTAAGCAAAACTCTGTAAAAATGGCAATTTTGGTCACTGTGAGGGTTTAAAAAGTGGTTATTCAACATGAGACCCGATCCAAAAAACATTTTGAATCTTTTTTGGTAGAGTCCAAAAAATCCATTTTCTGATGAAAAACGATGACCCCGGACCAGTCGAACGTTGAAAAAATGGTCAATATTGATGAAATTTTAACATTTAATCTCTTGACTTTAAATGACGGTTGGATGTGAATTATTACTTTTTCAACTAAAATAAGTGTGTTTAAAGTCATTTCTGTGCCTGAAATTGGTCAAAATTGAAGATTTTGAGTAAGCAAAACTCTGTAAAAATGGCAATTTTGGTCACTGTGAGGGTTTAAAAAGTGGTTATTCAACATGAGGCCCGATCCAAAAGACATTTTGAATCTTTTTTGGTAGAGTCCAAAAAATCCATTTTCTGATGAAAAACGATGACCCCGGACCAGTCGAACGTTGAAAAAATGGTCAATATTGATGAAATTTTAACATTTAATCTTTTGACTTTAAATGACGGTTGGATGTGAATTATTACTTTTTCAACTAAAATAAGTGTGTTTAAAGTCATTTCTGTGCCTGAAATTGGTCAAAATTGAAGATTCTGAGTAAGCAAAACTCTGTAAAAATGGCAATTTTGGTCACTGTGAGGGTTTAAAAAGTGGTTATTCAACATGAGACCCGATCCAAAAAACATTTTGAATCTTTTTTGGTAGAGTCCAAAAAATCCATTTTCTGATGAAAAACGATGACCCCGGACCAGTCGAACGTTGAAAAAATGGTCAATATTGATGAAATTTTAACATTTAATCTTTTGACTTTAAATGACGGTTGGATGTGAATTATTACTTTTTCAACTAAAATAAGTGTGTTTAAAGTCATTTCTGTGCCTGAAATTGGTCAAAATTGAAGATTTTGAGTAAGCAAAACTCTGTAAAAATGGCAATTTTGGTCACTGTGAGGGTTTAAAAAGTGGTTATTCAACATGAGGCCCGATCCAAATGACATTTTGAATCATTTTTGGTAGAGTCCAAAAAAATCAATTTTCTGATGAAAAACGATGACCCCGGACCAGTCGAACGTTGAAAAAATGGTCAATATTGATGAAATTTTAACATTTAATCTTTTGACTTTAAATAACGGTTGGATGTGAATTATTACTTTTTCAACTAAAATAAGTGTGTTTAAAGTCATTTCTGGTCCTGAAATTGGTCAAAATTGAAGATTTTGAGTAAGCAAAACTCTGTAAAAATGGCAATTTTGGTCACTGTGAGGGTTTAAAAAGTGGTTATTCAACATGAGACCCGATCCAAAAAACATTTTGAATCTTTTTTGGTAGAGTCCAAAAAATCCATTTTCTGATGAAAAACGATGACCCCGGACCAGTCGAACGTTGAAAAAATGGTCAATATTGATGACATTTTAACATTTAATCTTTTGACTTTAAATGACGGTTGGATGTGAATTATTACTTTTTCAACTAAAATAAGTGTGTTTAAAGTCATTTCTGTGCCTGAAATTGGTCAAAATTTAAGATTTTGAGTAAGCAAAACTCTGTAAAAATGGCAATTTTGGTCACTGTGAGGGTTTAAATAGTGGTTATTCAACATGAGGCCCAATCCAAATGACATTTTGAATCATTTTTGGTAGAGTCCAAAAAAATCAATTTTCTGATGAAAAACGATGACCCCGGACCAGTCGAACGTTGAAAAAATGGTCAATATTGATGAAATGTTTACATTTAATCTTTTGACTTTAAATGACAGTTGGATGTGAATTATTACTTTTTCAACTAAAATAAGTGTGTTTAAAGTCATTTCTGTGCCTGAAAGTGGTCAAAATTGAAGATTTTGAGTAAGCAAAACTCTGTAAAAATGGCAATTTTGGTCACTGTGAGGGTTTAAAAAGTGGTTATTCAACATGAGACCCGATCCAAAAGACATTTTGAATCATTTTTGGTAGAGTCCAAAAAATCAATTTTCTGATGAAAAACGATGACCCCGGACCAGTCGAACATTGAAAAAATGGTCAATATTGATGAAATTTTAACATTTAATCTTTTGACTTTAAATAACGGTTGGATGTGAATTATTACTTTTTCAACTAAAATAAGTGTGTTTAAAGTCATTTCTGTGCCTGAAAGTGGTCAAAATTGAAGATTTTGAGTAAGCAAAACTCTGTAAAAATGGCAATTTTGGTCACTGTGAGGGTTTAAAAAGTGGTTATTCAACATGAGGCCCGATCCAAATGACATTTTGAATCATTTTTGGTAGAGTCCAAAAAAATCAATTTTCTGATGAAAAACGATGACCCCGGACCAGTCGAACGTTGAAAAAATGGTCAATATTGATGAAATTTTAACATTTAATCTTTTGACTTTAAATGACGGTTGGATGTGAATTATTACTTTTTCAACTAAAATAAGTGTGTTTAAAGTCATTTCTGTGCCTGAAATTGGTCAAAATTTAAGAATTTGAGTAAGTAAAACTCTGTAAAAATGGCAATTTTGGTCACTGTGAGGGTTTAAAAAGTGGTTATTCAACATGAGGCCCGATCCAAATGACATTTTGAATCATTTTTGGTAGAGTCCAAAAAAATCAATTTTCTGATGAAAAACGATGACCCCGGACCAGTCGAACGTTGAAAAAAATGGTCAATATTGATGAAATGTTTACATTTAATCTTTTGACTTTAAATGACAGTTGGATGTGAATTATTACTTTTTCAACTAAAATAAGTGTGTTTAAAGTCATTTCTGTGCCTGAAAGTGGTCAAAATTGAAGATTTTGAGTAAGCAAAACTCTGTAAAAATGGCAATTTTGGTCACTGTGAGGGTTTAAAAAGTGGTTATTCAACATGAGACCCGATCCAAAAGACATTTTGAATCATTTTTGGTAGAGTCCAAAAAATCAATTTTCTGATGAAAAACGATGACCCCGGACCAGTCGAACATTGAAAAAATGGTCAATATTGATGAAATTTTAACATTTAATCTTTTGACTTTAAATGACGGTTGGATGTGAATTATTACTTTTTCAACTAAAATAAGTGTGTTTAAAGTCATTTCTGTGCCTGAAATTGGTCAAAATTGAAGATTTTGAGTAAGCAAAACTCTGTAAAAATGGCAATTTTGGTCACTGTGAGGGTTTAAAAAGTGGTTATTCAACATGAGGCCCGATCCAAATGACATTTTGAATCATTTTTGGTAGAGTCCAAAAAATCAATTTTCTGATGAAAAACGATGACCCCGGACCAGTCGAACGTTGAAAAAATGGTCAATATTGATGAAATTTTAACATTTAATCTTTTGACTTTAAATGACGGTTGGATGTGAATTATTACTTTTTCAACTAAAATAAGTGTGTTTAAAGTCATTTCTGTGCCTGAAATTGGTCAAAATGTAAGATTTTGAGTAAGCAAAACTCTGTAAAAATGGCAATTTTGGTCACTGTGAGGGTTTAAAAAGTGGTTATTCAACATGAGGCCCGATCCAAAAGACATTTTGAATCTTTTTTGGTAGAGTCCAAAAAATCCATTTTCTGATGAAAAACGATGACCCCGGACCAGTCGAACGTTGAAAAAATGGTCAATATTGATGAAATTTTAACATTTAATCTTTTGACTTTAAATGACGGTTGGATGTGAATTATTACTTTTTCAACTAAAATAAGTGTGTTTAAAGTCATTTCTGTGCCTGAAATTGGTCAAAATTGAAGATTCTGAGTAAGCAAAACTCTGTAAAAATGGCAATTTTGGTCACTGTGAGGGTTTAAAAAGTGGTTATTCAACATGAGACCCGATCCAAAAAACATTTTGAATCTTTTTTGGTAGAGTCCAAAAAATCCATTTTCTGATGAAAAACGATGACCCCGGACCAGTCGAACGTTGAAAAAATGGTCAATATTGATGAAATTTTTACATTTAATCTTTTGACTTTAAATGACGGTTGAATGTGAATTATTACTTTTTCAACTAAAATAAGTGTGTTTAAAGTCATTTCTGTGCCTGAAATTGGTCAAAATTTAAGATTTTGAGTAAGCAAAACTCTGTAAAAATGGCAATTTTGGTCACTGTGAGGGTTTAAAAAGTGGTTATTCAACATGAGGCCCGATCCAAAAGACATTTTGAATCTCTTTTGGTAGAGTCCAAAAAATCCATTTTCTGATGAAAAACGATGACCCCGGACCAGTCGAACGTTGAAAAAATGGTCAATATTGATGAAATTTTAACATTTAATCTTTTGATTTTAAATGACGGTTGGATGTGAATTATTACTTTTTCAACTAAAATAAGTGTGTTTAAAGTCATTTCTGTGCCTGAAATTGGTCAAAATTGAAGATTCTGAGTAAGCAAAACTCTGTAAAAATGGCAATTTTGGTCACTGTGAGGGTTTAAAAAGTGGTTATTCAACATGAGGCCCGATCCAAATGACATTTTGAATCATTTTTGGTAGAGTCCAAAAAATCAATTTTCTGATGAAAAACGAGGACCCCGGACCAGTCGACCGTTGAAAAAATGGTCAATATTGATGAAATTTTAACATTTAATCTTTTGACTTTAAATAACGGTTGGATGTGAATTATTACTTTTTCAACTAAAATAAGTGTGTTTAAAGTCATTTCTGTGCCTGAAATTGGTCAAAATTGAAGATTTTGAGTAAGCAAAACTCTGTAAAAATGGCAATTTTGGTCACTGTGAGGGTTTAAAAAGTGGTTATTCAACATGAGACCCGATCCAAAAAACATTTTGAATCTTTTTTGGTAGAGTCCAAAAAATCCATTTTCTGATGAAAAACGATGACCCCGGACCAGTCGAACGTTGAAAAAATGGTCAATATTGATGAAATTTTAACATTTAATCTTTTGACTTTAAATGACGGTTGGATGTGAATTATTACTTTTTCAACTAAAATAAGTGTGTTTAAAGTCATTTCTGTGCCTGAAATTGGTCAAAATGTAAGATTTTGAGTAAGCAAAACTCTGTAAAAATGGCAATTTTGGTCACTGTGAGGGTTTAAAAAGTGGTTATTCAACATGAGGCCCGATCCAAATGACATTTTGAATCATTTTTGGTAGAGTCCCAAAAAATCAATTTTCTGATGAAAAACGATGACCCCGGACCAGTCGAACGTTGAAAAAATGGTCAATATTGATGAAATGTTTACATTTAATCTTTTGACTTTAAATGACAGTTGGATGTGAATTATTACTTTTTCAACTAAAATAAGTGTGTTTAAAGTCATTTCTGTGCCTGAAAGTGGTCAAAATTGAAGATTTTGAGTAAGCAAAACTCTGTAAAAATGGCAATTTTGGTCACTGTGAGGGTTTAAAAAGTGGTTATTCAACATGAGACCCGATCCAAAAGACATTTTGAATCATTTTTGGTAGAGTCCAAAAAATCAATTTTCTGATGAAAAACGATGACCCCGGACCAGTCGAACGTTGAAAAAATGGTCAATATTGATGAAATTTTAACATTTAATCTTTTGACTTTAAATGACGGTTGGATGTGAATTATTACTTTTTCAACTAAAATAAGTGTGTTTAAAGTCATTTCTGTGCCTGAAATTGGTCAAAATGTAAGATTTTGAGTAAGCAAAACTCTGTAAAAATGGCAATTTTGGTCACTGTGAGGGTTTAAAAAGTGGTTATTCAACATGAGGCCCGATCCAGATGACATTTTGAATCATTTTTGGTAGAGTCCAAAAAATCAATTTTCTGATGAAAAACGATGACCCCGGACCAGTCGAACGTTGAAAAAATGGTCAATATTGATGAAATTTTAACATTTAATCTTTTGACTTTAAATGACGGTTGGATGTGAATTATTACTTTTTCAACTAAAATAAGTGTGTTTAAAGTCATTTCTGTGCCTGAAATTGGTCAAAATGTAAGATTTTGAGTAAGCAAAACTCTGTAAAAATGGCAATTTTGGTCACTGTGAGGGTTTAAAAAGTGGTTATTCAACATGAGACCCGATCCAAAAAACATTTTGAATCTTTTTTGGTAGAGTCCAAAAAATCCATTTTCTGATGAAAAACGATGACCCCGGACCAGTCGAACGTTGAAAAAATGGTCAATATTGATGAAATTTTAACATTTAATCTTTTGACTTTAAATGACGGTTGGATGTGAATTATTACTTTTTCAACTAAAATAAGTGTGTTTAAAGTCATTTCTGTGCCTGAAATTGGTCAAAATTGAAGATTTTGAGTAAGCAAAACTCTGTAAAAATGGCAATTTTGGTCACTGTGAGGGTTTAAAAAGTGGTTATTCAACATGAGGCCCGATCCAAATGACATTTTGAATCATTTTTGGTAGAGTCCAAAAAAATCAATTTTCTGATGAAAAACGATGACCCCGGACGAGTCGAACGTTGATAAAATGGTCAATATTGATGAAATTTTAACATTTAATCTTTTGACTTTAAATGACGGTTGGATGTGAATTATTACTTTTTCAACTAAAATAAGTGTGTTTAAAGTCATTTCTGTGCCTGAAATTGGTCAAAATTTAAGATTTTGAGTAAGCAAAACTCTGTAAAAATGGCAATTTTGGTCACTGTGAGGGTTTAAAAAGTGGTTATTCAACATGAGGCCCGATCCAAATGACATTTTGAATCATTTTTGGTAGAGTCCAAAAAATCAATTTTCTGATGAAAAACGATGACCCCGGACCAGTCGACCGTTGAAAAAATGGTCAATATTGATGAAATTTTAACATTTAATCTTTTGACTTTAAATAACGGTTGGATGTGAATTATTACTTTTTCAACTAAAATAAGTGTGTTTAAAGTCATTTCTGTGCCTGAAATTGGTCAAAATTGAAGATTTTGAGTAAGCAAAACTCTGTAAAAATGGCAATTTTGGTCACTGTGAGGGTTTAAAAAGTGGTTATTCAACATGAGACCCGATCCAAAAAACATTTTGAATCTTTTTTGGTAGAGTCCAAAAAATCCATTTTCTGATGAAAAACGATGACCCCGGACCAGTCGAACGTTGAAAAAATGGTCAATATTGATGAAATTTTAACATTTAATCTCTTGACTTTAAATGACGGTTGGATGTGAATTATTACTTTTTCAACTAAAATAAGTGTGTTTAAAGTCATTTCTGTGCCTGAAATTGGTCAAAATTGAAGATTTTGAGTAAGCAAAACTCTGTAAAAATGGCAATTTTGGTCACTGTGAGGGTTTAAAAAGTGGTTATTCAACATGAGGCCCGATCCAAAAGACATTTTGAATCTTTTTTGGTAGAGTCCAAAAAATCCATTTTCTGATGAAAAACGATGACCCCGGACCAGTCGAACGTTGAAAAAATGGTCAATATTGATGAAATTTTAACATTTAATCTTTTGACTTTAAATGACGGTTGGATGTGAATTATTACTTTTTCAACTAAAATAAGTGTGTTTAAAGTCATTTCTGTGCCTGAAATTGGTCAAAATTGAAGATTCTGAGTAAGCAAAACTCTGTAAAAATGGCAATTTTGGTCACTGTGAGGGTTTAAAAAGTGGTTATTCAACATGAGACCCGATCCAAAAAACATTTTGAATCTTTTTTGGTAGAGTCCAAAAAATCCATTTTCTGATGAAAAACGATGACCCCGGACCAGTCGAACGTTGAAAAAATGGTCAATATTGATGAAATTTTAACATTTAATCTTTTGACTTTAAATGACGGTTGGATGTGAATTATTACTTTTTCAACTAAAATAAGTGTGTTTAAAGTCATTTCTGTGCCTGAAATTGGTCAAAATTGAAGATTTTGAGTAAGCAAAACTCTGTAAAAATGGCAATTTTGGTCACTGTGAGGGTTTAAAAAGTGGTTATTCAACATGAGGCCCGATCCAAATGACATTTTGAATCATTTTTGGTAGAGTCCAAAAAAATCAATTTTCTGATGAAAAACGATGACCCCGGACCAGTCGAACGTTGAAAAAATGGTCAATATTGATGAAATTTTAACATTTAATCTTTTGACTTTAAATAACGGTTGGATGTGAATTATTACTTTTTCAACTAAAATAAGTGTGTTTAAAGTCATTTCTGGTCCTGAAATTGGTCAAAATTGAAGATTTTGAGTAAGCAAAACTCTGTAAAAATGGCAATTTTGGTCACTGTGAGGGTTTAAAAAGTGGTTATTCAACATGAGACCCGATCCAAAAAACATTTTGAATCTTTTTTGGTAGAGTCCAAAAAATCCATTTTCTGATGAAAAACGATGACCCCGGACCAGTCGAACGTTGAAAAAATGGTCAATATTGATGACATTTTAACATTTAATCTTTTGACTTTAAATGACGGTTGGATGTGAATTATTACTTTTTCAACTAAAATAAGTGTGTTTAAAGTCATTTCTGTGCCTGAAATTGGTCAAAATTTAAGATTTTGAGTAAGCAAAACTCTGTAAAAATGGCAATTTTGGTCACTGTGAGGGTTTAAATAGTGGTTATTCAACATGAGGCCCAATCCAAATGACATTTTGAATCATTTTTGGTAGAGTCCAAAAAAATCAATTTTCTGATGAAAAACGATGACCCCGGACCAGTCGAACGTTGAAAAAATGGTCAATATTGATGAAATGTTTACATTTAATCTTTTGACTTTAAATGACAGTTGGATGTGAATTATTACTTTTTCAACTAAAATAAGTGTGTTTAAAGTCATTTCTGTGCCTGAAAGTGGTCAAAATTGAAGATTTTGAGTAAGCAAAACTCTGTAAAAATGGCAATTTTGGTCACTGTGAGGGTTTAAAAAGTGGTTATTCAACATGAGGCCCGATCCAAATGACATTTTGAATCATTTTTGGTAGAGTCCAAAAAAATCAATTTTCTGATGAAAAACGATGACCCCGGACCAGTCGAACGTTGAAAAAATGGTCAATATTGATGAAATTTTAACATTTAATCTTTTGACTTTAAATGACGGTTGGATGTGAATTATTACTTTTTCAACTAAAATAAGTGTGTTTAAAGTCATTTCTGTGCCTGAAATTGGTCAAAATTTAAGAATTTGAGTAAGTAAAACTCTGTAAAAATGGCAATTTTGGTCACTGTGAGGGTTTAAAAAGTGGTTATTCAACATGAGGCCCGATCCAAATGACATTTTGAATCATTTTTGGTAGAGTCCAAAAAAATCAATTTTCTGATGAAAAACGATGACCCCGGACCAGTCGAACGTTGAAAAAAATGGTCAATATTGATGAAATGTTTACATTTAATCTTTTGACTTTAAATGACAGTTGGATGTGAATTATTACTTTTTCAACTAAAATAAGTGTGTTTAAAGTCATTTCTGTGCCTGAAAGTGGTCAAAATTGAAGATTTTGAGTAAGCAAAACTCTGTAAAAATGGCAATTTTGGTCACTGTGAGGGTTTAAAAAGTGGTTATTCAACATGAGACCCGATCCAAAAGACATTTTGAATCATTTTTGGTAGAGTCCAAAAAATCAATTTTCTGATGAAAAACGATGACCCCGGACCAGTCGAACATTGAAAAAATGGTCAATATTGATGAAATTTTAACATTTAATCTTTTGACTTTAAATGACGGTTGGATGTGAATTATTACTTTTTCAACTAAAATAAGTGTGTTTAAAGTCATTTCTGTGCCTGAAATTGGTCAAAATTGAAGATTTTGAGTAAGCAAAACTCTGTAAAAATGGCAATTTTGGTCACTGTGAGGGTTTAAAAAGTGGTTATTCAACATGAGGCCCGATCCAAATGACATTTTGAATCATTTTTGGTAGAGTCCAAAAAATCAATTTTCTGATGAAAAACGATGACCCCGGACCAGTCGAACGTTGAAAAAATGGTCAATATTGATGAAATTTTAACATTTAATCTTTTGACTTTAAATGACGGTTGGATGTGAATTATTACTTTTTCAACTAAAATAAGTGTGTTTAAAGTCATTTCTGTGCCTGAAATTGGTCAAAATGTAAGATTTTGAGTAAGCAAAACTCTGTAAAAATGGCAATTTTGGTCACTGTGAGGGTTTAAAAAGTGGTTATTCAACATGAGGCCCGATCCAAAAGACATTTTGAATCTTTTTTGGTAGAGTCCAAAAAATCCATTTTCTGATGAAAAACGATGACCCCGGACCAGTCGAACGTTGAAAAAATGGTCAATATTGATGAAATTTTAACATTTAATCTTTTGACTTTAAATGACGGTTGGATGTGAATTATTACTTTTTCAACTAAAATAAGTGTGTTTAAAGTCATTTCTGTGCCTGAAATTGGTCAAAATTGAAGATTCTGAGTAAGCAAAACTCTGTAAAAATGGCAATTTTGGTCACTGTGAGGGTTTAAAAAGTGGTTATTCAACATGAGACCCGATCCAAAAAACATTTTGAATCTTTTTTGGTAGAGTCCAAAAAATCCATTTTCTGATGAAAAACGATGACCCCGGACCAGTCGAACGTTGAAAAAATGGTCAATATTGATGAAATTTTTACATTTAATCTTTTGACTTTAAATGACGGTTGAATGTGAATTATTACTTTTTCAACTAAAATAAGTGTGTTTAAAGTCATTTCTGTGCCTGAAATTGGTCAAAATTTAAGATTTTGAGTAAGCAAAACTCTGTAAAAATGGCAATTTTGGTCACTGTGAGGGTTTAAAAAGTGGTTATTCAACATGAGGCCCGATCCAAAAGACATTTTGAATCTCTTTTGGTAGAGTCCAAAAAATCCATTTTCTGATGAAAAACGATGACCCCGGACCAGTCGAACGTTGAAAAAATGGTCAATATTGATGAAATTTTAACATTTAATCTTTTGATTTTAAATGACGGTTGGATGTGAATTATTACTTTTTCAACTAAAATAAGTGTGTTTAAAGTCATTTCTGTGCCTGAAATTGGTCAAAATTGAAGATTCTGAGTAAGCAAAACTCTGTAAAAATGGCAATTTTGGTCACTGTGAGGGTTTAAAAAGTGGTTATTCAACATGAGGCCCGATCCAAATGACATTTTGAATCATTTTTGGTAGAGTCCAAAAAATCAATTTTCTGATGAAAAACGATGACCCCGGACCAGTCGACCGTTGAAAAAATGGTCAATATTGATGAAATTTTAACATTTAATCTTTTGACTTTAAATGACAGTTGGATGTGAATTATTACTTTTTCAACTAAAATAAGTGTGTTTAAAGTCATTTCTGTGCCTGAAAGTGGTCAAAATTGAAGATTTTGAGTAAGCAAAACTCTGTAAAAATGGCAATTTTGGTCACTGTGAGGGTTTAAAAAGTGGTTATTCAACATGAGACCCGATCCAAAAGACATTTTGAATCATTTTTGGTAGAGTCCAAAAAATCAATTTTCTGATGAAAAACGATGACCCCGGACCAGTCGAACGTTGAAAAAATGGTCAATATTGATGAAATTTTAACATTTAATCTTTTGACTTTAAATGACGGTTGGATGTGAATTATTACTTTTTCAACTAAAATAAGTGTGTTTAAAGTCATTTCTGTGCCTGAAATTGGTCAAAATGTAAGATTTTGAGTAAGCAAAACTCTGTAAAAATGGCAATTTTGGTCACTGTGAGGGTTTAAAAAGTGGTTATTCAACATGAGGCCCGATCCAAATGACATTTTGAATTATTTTTGGTAGAGTCCAAAAAATCAATTTTCTGATGAAAAACGATGACCCCGGACCAGTCGAACGTTGAAAAAATGGTCAATATTGATGAAATTTTAACATTTAATCTTTTGACTTTAAATGACGGTTGGATGTGAATTATTACTTTTTCAACTAAAATAAGTGTGTTTAAAGTCATTTCTGTGCCTGAAATTGGTCAAAATGTAAGATTTTGAGTAAGCAAAACTCTGTAAAAATGGCAATTTTGGTCACTGTGAGGGTTTAAAAAGTGGTTATTCAACATGAGACCCGATCCAAAAAACATTTTGAATCTTTTTTGGTAGAGTCCAAAAAATCCATTTTCTGATGAAAAACGATGACCCCGGACCAGTCGAACGTTGAAAAAATGGTCAATATTGATGAAATTTTAACATTTAATCTTTTGACTTTAAATGACGGTTGGATGTGAATTATTACTTTTTCAACTAAAATAAGTGTGTTTAAAGTCATTTCTGTGCCTGAAATTGGTCAAAATTGAAGATTTTGAGTAAGCAAAACTCTGTAAAAATGGCAATTTTGGTCACTGTGAGGGTTTAAAAAGTGGTTATTCAACATGAGGCCCGATCCAAATGACATTTTGAATCATTTTTGGTAGAGTCCAAAAAAATCAATTTTCTGATGAAAAACGATGACCCCGGACGAGTCGAACGTTGAAAAAATGGTCAATATTGATGAAATTTTAACATTTAATCTTTTGACTTTAAATGACGGTTGGATGTGAATTATTACTTTTTCAACTAAAATAAGTGTGTTTAAAGTCATTTCTGTGCCTGAAATTGGTCAAAATTTAAGATTTTGAGTAAGCAAAACTCTGTAAAAATGGCAATTTTGGTCACTGTGAGGGTTTAAAAAGTGGTTATTCAACATGAGGCCCGATCCAAATGACATTTTGAATCATTTTTGGTAGAGTCCAAAAAATCAATTTTCTGATGAAAAACGATGACCCCGGACCAGTCGACCGTTGAAAAAATGGTCAATATTGATGAAATTTTAACATTTAATCTTTTGACTTTAAATAACGGTTGGATGTGAATTATTACTTTTTCAACTAAAATAAGTGTGTTTAAAGTCATTTCTGTGCCTGAAATTGGTCAAAATTGAAGATTTTGAGTAAGCAAAACTCTGTAAAAATGGCAATTTTGGTCACTGTGAGGGTTTAAAAAGTGGTTATTCAACATGAGACCCGATCCAAAAAACATTTTGAATCTTTTTTGGTAGAGTCCAAAAAATCCATTTTCTGATGAAAAACGATGACCCCGGACCAGTCGAACGTTGAAAAAATGGTCAATATTGATGAAATTTTAACATTTAATCTCTTGACTTTAAATGACGGTTGGATGTGAATTATTACTTTTTCAACTAAAATAAGTGTGTTTAAAGTCATTTCTGTGCCTTAAATTGGTCAAAATTGAAGATTTTGAGTAAGCAAAACTCTGTAAAAATGGCAATTTTGGTCACTGTGAGGGTTTAAAAAGTGGTTATTCAACATGAGGCCCGATCCAAAAGACATTTTGAATCTTTTTTGGTAGAGTCCAAAAAATCCATTTTCTGATGAAAAACGATGACCCCGGACCAGTCGAACGTTGAAAAAATGGTCAATATTGATGAAATTTTAACATTTAATCTTTTGACTTTAAATGACGGTTGGATGTGAATTATTACTTTTTCAACTAAAATAAGTGTGTTTAAAGTCATTTCTGTGCCTGAAATTGGTCAAAATTGAAGATTCTGAGTAAGCAAAACTCTGTAAAAATGGCAATTTTGGTCACTGTGAGGGTTTAAAAAGTGGTTATTCAACATGAGGCCCGATCCAAATGACATTTTGAATCATTTTTGGTAGAGTCCAAAAAAATCAATTTTCTGATGAAAAACGATGACCCCGGACCAGTCGAACGTTGAAAAAATGGTCAATATTGATGAAATTTTAACATTTAATCTTTTGACTTTAAATAACGGTTGGATGTGAATTATTACTTTTTCAACTAAAATAAGTGTGTTTAAAGTCATTTCTGGTCCTGAAATTGGTCAAAATTGAAGATTTTGAGTAAGCAAAACTCTGTAAAAATGGCAATTTTGGTCACTGTGAGGGTTTAAAAAGTGGTTATTCAACATGAGACCCGATCCAAAAAACATTTTGAATCTTTTTTGGTAGAGTCCAAAAAATCCATTTTCTGATGAAAAACGATGACCCCGGACCAGTCGAACGTTGAAAAAATGGTCAATATTGATGACATTTTAACATTTAATCTTTTGACTTTAAATGACGGTTGGATGTGAATTATTACTTTTTCAACTAAAATAAGTGTGTTTAAAGTCATTTCTGTGCCTGAAATTGGTCAAAATTTAAGATTTTGAGTAAGCAAAACTCTGTAAAAATGGCAATTTTGGTCACTGTGAGGGTTTAAATAGTGGTTATTCAACATGAGGCCCAATCCAAATGACATTTTGAATCATTTTTGGTAGAGTCCAAAAAAATCAATTTTCTGATGAAAAACGATGACCCCGGACCAGTCGAACGTTGAAAAAATGGTCAATATTGATGAAATGTTTACATTTAATCTTTTGACTTTAAATGACAGTTGGATGTGAATTATTACTTTTTCAACTAAAATAAGTGTGTTTAAAGTCATTTCTGTGCCTGAAAGTGGTCAAAATTGAAGATTTTGAGTAAGCAAAACTCTGTAAAAATGGCAATTTTGGTCACTGTGAGGGTTTAAAAAGTGGTTATTCAACATGAGACCCGATCCAAAAGACATTTTGAATCATTTTTGGTAGAGTCCAAAAAATCAATTTTCTGATGAAAAACGATGACCCCGGACCAGTCGAACATTGAAAAAATGGTCAATATTGATGAAATTTTAACATTTAATCTTTTGACTTTAAATAACGGTTGGATGTGAATTATTACTTTTTCAACTAAAATAAGTGTGTTTAAAGTCATTTCTGTGCCTGAAAGTGGTCAAAATTGAAGATTTTGAGTAAGCAAAACTCTGTAAAAATGGCAATTTTGGTCACTGTGAGGGTTTAAAAAGTGGTTATTCAACATGAGGCCCGATCCAAATGACATTTTGAATCATTTTTGGTAGAGTCCAAAAAAATCAATTTTCTGATGAAAAACGATGACCCCGGACCAGTCGAACGTTGAAAAAATGGTCAATATTGATGAAATTTTAACATTTAATCTTTTGACTTTAAATGACGGTTGGATGTGAATTATTACTTTTTCAACTAAAATAAGTGTGTTTAAAGTCATTTCTGTGCCTGAAATTGGTCAAAATTTAAGAATTTGAGTAAGTAAAACTCTGTAAAAATGGCAATTTTGGTCACTGTGAGGGTTTAAAAAGTGGTTATTCAACATGAGGCCCGATCCAAATGACATTTTGAATCATTTTTGGTAGAGTCCAAAAAAATCAATTTTCTGATGAAAAACGATGACCCCGGACCAGTCGAACGTTGAAAAAAATGGTCAATATTGATGAAATGTTTACATTTAATCTTTTGACTTTAAATGACAGTTGGATGTGAATTATTACTTTTTCAACTAAAATAAGTGTGTTTAAAGTCATTTCTGTGCCTGAAAGTGGTCAAAATTGAAGATTTTGAGTAAGCAAAACTCTGTAAAAATGGCAATTTTGGTCACTGTGAGGGTTTAAAAAGTGGTTATTCAACATGAGACCCGATCCAAAAGACATTTTGAATCATTTTTGGTAGAGTCCAAAAAATCAATTTTCTGATGAAAAACGATGACCCCGGACCAGTCGAACATTGAAAAAATGGTCAATATTGATGAAATTTTAACATTTAATCTTTTGACTTTAAATGACGGTTGGATGTGAATTATTACTTTTTCAACTAAAATAAGTGTGTTTAAAGTCATTTCTGTGCCTGAAATTGGTCAAAATTGAAGATTTTGAGTAAGCAAAACTCTGTAAAAATGGCAATTTTGGTCACTGTGAGGGTTTAAAAAGTGGTTATTCAACATGAGGCCCGATCCAAATGACATTTTGAATCATTTTTGGTAGAGTCCAAAAAATCAATTTTCTGATGAAAAACAATGACCCCGGACCAGTCGAACGTTGAAAAAATGGTCAATATTGATGAAATTTTAACATTTAATCTTTTGACTTTAAATGACGGTTGGATGTGAATTATTACTTTTTCAACTAAAATAAGTGTGTTTAAAGTCATTTCTGTGCCTGAAATTGGTCAAAATGTAAGATTTTGAGTAAGCAAAACTCTGTAAAAATGGCAATTTTGGTCACTGTGAGGGTTTAAAAAGTGGTTATTCAACATGAGGCCCGATCCAAAAGACATTTTGAATCTTTTTTGGTAGAGTCCAAAAAATCCATTTTCTGATGAAAAACGATGACCCCGGACCAGTCGAACGTTGAAAAAATGGTCAATATTGATGAAATTTTAACATTTAATCTTTTGACTTTAAATGACGGTTGGATGTGAATTATTACTTTTTCAACTAAAATAAGTGTGTTTAAAGTCATTTCTGTGCCTGAAATTGGTCAAAATTGAAGATTCTGAGTAAGCAAAACTCTGTAAAAATGGCAATTTTGGTCACTGTGAGGGTTTAAAAAGTGGTTATTCAACATGAGACCCGATCCAAAAAACATTTTGAATCTTTTTTGGTAGAGTCCAAAAAATCCATTTTCTGATGAAAAACGATGACCCCGGACCAGTCGAACGTTGAAAAAATGGTCAATATTGATGAAATTTTTACATTTAATCTTTTGACTTTAAATGACGGTTGAATGTGAATTATTACTTTTTCAACTAAAATAAGTGTGTTTAAAGTCATTTCTGTGCCTGAAATTGGTCAAAATTTAAGATTTTGAGTAAGCAAAACTCTGTAAAAATGGCAATTTTGGTCACTGTGAGGGTTTAAAAAGTGGTTATTCAACATGAGGCCCGATCCAAAAGACATTTTGAATCTCTTTTGGTAGAGTCCAAAAAATCCATTTTCTGATGAAAAACGATGACCCCGGACCAGTCGAATGTTGAAAAAATGGTCAATATTGATGAAATTTTAACATTTAATCTTTTGATTTTAAATGACGGTTGGATGTGAATTATTACTTTTTCAACTAAAATAAGTGTGTTTAAAGTCATTTCTGTGCCTGAAATTGGTCAAAATTTAAGATTTTGAGTAAGCAAAACTCTGTAAAAATGGCAATTTTGGTCACTGTGAGGGTTTAAAAAGTGGTTATTCAACATGAGGCCCGATCCAAATGACATTTTGAATCATTTTTGGTAGAGTCCAAAAAAATCAATTTTCTGATGAAAAACGATGACCCCGGACCAGTCGAACGTTGAAAAAATGGTCAATATTGATGAAATTTTAACATTTAATCTTTTGACTTTAAATAACGGTTGGATGTGAATTATTACTTTTTCAACTAAAATAAGTGTGTTTAAAGTCATTTCTGGTCCTGAAATTGGTCAAAATTGAAGATTTTGAGTAAGCAAAACTCTGTAAAAATGGCAATTTTGGTCACTGTGAGGGTTTAAAAAGTGGTTATTCAACATGAGACCCGATCCAAAAAACATTTTGAATCTTTTTTGGTAGAGTCCAAAAAATCCATTTTCTGATGAAAAACGATGACCCCGGACCAGTCGAACGTTGAAAAAATGGTCAATATTGATGACATTTTAACATTTAATCTTTTGACTTTAAATGACGGTTGGATGTGAATTATTACTTTTTCAACTAAAATAAGTGTGTTTAAAGTCATTTCTGTGCCTGAAATTGGTCAAAATTTAAGATTTTGAGTAAGCAAAACTCTGTAAAAATGGCAATTTTGGTCACTGTGAGGGTTTAAATAGTGGTTATTCAACATGAGGCCCAATCCAAATGACATTTTGAATCATTTTTGGTAGAGTCCAAAAAAATCAATTTTCTGATGAAAAACGATGACCCCGGACCAGTCGAACGTTGAAAAAATGGTCAATATTGATGAAATGTTTACATTTAATCTTTTGACTTTAAATGACAGTTGGATGTGAATTATTACTTTTTCAACTAAAATAAGTGTGTTTAAAGTCATTTCTGTGCCTGAAAGTGGTCAAAATTGAAGATTTTGAGTAAGCAAAACTCTGTAAAAATGGCAATTTTGGTCACTGTGAGGGTTTAAAAAGTGGTTATTCAACATGAGGCCCGATCCAAATGACATTTTGAATCATTTTTGGTAGAGTCCAAAAAAATCAATTTTCTGATGAAAAACGATGACCCCGGACCAGTCGAACGTTGAAAAAATGGTCAATATTGATGAAATTTTAACATTTAATCTTTTGACTTTAAATGACGGTTGGATGTGAATTATTACTTTTTCAACTAAAATAAGTGTGTTTAAAGTCATTTCTGTGCCTGAAATTGGTCAAAATTTAAGAATTTGAGTAAGTAAAACTCTGTAAAAATGGCAATTTTGGTCACTGTGAGGGTTTAAAAAGTGGTTATTCAACATGAGGCCCGATCCAAATGACATTTTGAATCATTTTTGGTAGAGTCCAAAAAAATCAATTTTCTGATGAAAAACGATGACCCCGGACCAGTCGAACGTTGAAAAAAATGGTCAATATTGATGAAATGTTTACATTTAATCTTTTGACTTTAAATGACAGTTGGATGTGAATTATTACTTTTTCAACTAAAATAAGTGTGTTTAAAGTCATTTCTGTGCCTGAAAGTGGTCAAAATTGAAGATTTTGAGTAAGCAAAACTCTGTAAAAATGGCAATTTTGGTCACTGTGAGGGTTTAAAAAGTGGTTATTCAACATGAGACCCGATCCAAAAGACATTTTGAATCATTTTTGGTAGAGTCCAAAAAATCAATTTTCTGATGAAAAACGATGACCCCGGACCAGTCGAACATTGAAAAAATGGTCAATATTGATGAAATTTTAACATTTAATCTTTTGACTTTAAATGACGGTTGGATGTGAATTATTACTTTTTCAACTAAAATAAGTGTGTTTAAAGTCATTTCTGTGCCTGAAATTGGTCAAAATTGAAGATTTTGAGTAAGCAAAACTCTGTAAAAATGGCAATTTTGGTCACTGTGAGGGTTTAAAAAGTGGTTATTCAACATGAGGCCCGATCCAAATGACATTTTGAATCATTTTTGGTAGAGTCCAAAAAATCAATTTTCTGATGAAAAACGATGACCCCGGACCAGTCGAACGTTGAAAAAATGGTCAATATTGATGAAATTTTAACATTTAATCTTTTGACTTTAAATGACGGTTGGATGTGAATTATTACTTTTTCAACTAAAATAAGTGTGTTTAAAGTCATTTCTGTGCCTGAAATTGGTCAAAATGTAAGATTTTGAGTAAGCAAAACTCTGTAAAAATGGCAATTTTGGTCACTGTGAGGGTTTAAAAAGTGGTTATTCAACATGAGGCCCGATCCAAAAGACATTTTGAATCTTTTTTGGTAGAGTCCAAAAAATCCATTTTCTGATGAAAAACGATGACCCCGGACCAGTCGAACGTTGAAAAAATGGTCAATATTGATGAAATTTTAACATTTAATCTTTTGACTTTAAATGACGGTTGGATGTGAATTATTACTTTTTCAACTAAAATAAGTGTGTTTAAAGTCATTTCTGTGCCTGAAATTGGTCAAAATTGAAGATTCTGAGTAAGCAAAACTCTGTAAAAATGGCAATTTTGGTCACTGTGAGGGTTTAAAAAGTGGTTATTCAACATGAGACCCGATCCAAAAAACATTTTGAATCTTTTTTGGTAGAGTCCAAAAAATCCATTTTCTGATGAAAAACGATGACCCCGGACCAGTCGAACGTTGAAAAAATGGTCAATATTGATGAAATTTTTACATTTAATCTTTTGACTTTAAATGACGGTTGAATGTGAATTATTACTTTTTCAACTAAAATAAGTGTGTTTAAAGTCATTTCTGTGCCTGAAATTGGTCAAAATTTAAGATTTTGAGTAAGCAAAACTCTGTAAAAATGGCAATTTTGGTCACTGTGAGGGTTTAAAAAGTGGTTATTCAACATGAGGCCCGATCCAAAAGACATTTTGAATCTCTTTTGGTAGAGTCCAAAAAATCCATTTTCTGATGAAAAACGATGACCCCGGACCAGTCGAACGTTGAAAAAATGGTCAATATTGATGAAATTTTAACATTTAATCTTTTGATTTTAAATGACGGTTGGATGTGAATTATTACTTTTTCAACTAAAATAAGTGTGTTTAAAGTCATTTCTGTGCCTGAAATTGGTCAAAATTGAAGATTCTGAGTAAGCAAAACTCTGTAAAAATGGCAATTTTGGTCACTGTGAGGGTTTAAAAAGTGGTTATTCAACATGAGGCCCGATCCAAATGACATTTTGAATCATTTTTGGTAGAGTCCAAAAAATCAATTTTCTGATGAAAAACGATGACCCCGGACCAGTCGACCGTTGAAAAAATGGTCAATATTGATGAAATTTTAACATTTAATCTTTTGACTTTAAATAACGGTTGGATGTGAATTATTACTTTTTCAACTAAAATAAGTGTGTTTAAAGTCATTTCTGTGCCTGAAATTGGTCAAAATTGAAGATTTTGAGTAAGCAAAACTCTGTAAAAATGGCAATTTTGGTCACTGTGAGGGTTTAAAAAGTGGTTATTCAACATGAGACCCGATCCAAAAAACATTTTGAATCTTTTTTGGTAGAGTCCAAAAAATCCATTTTCTGATGAAAAACGATGACCCCGGACCAGTCGAACGTTGAAAAAATGGTCAATATTGATGAAATTTTAACATTTAATCTTTTGACTTTAAATGACGGTTGGATGTGAATTATTACTTTTTCAACTAAAATAAGTGTGTTTAAAGTCATTTCTGTGCCTGAAATTGGTCAAAATGTAAGATTTTGAGTAAGCAAAACTCTGTAAAAATGGCAATTTTGGTCACTGTGAGGGTTTAAAAAGTGGTTATTCAACATGAGGCCCGATCCAAATGACATTTTGAATCATTTTTGGTAGAGTCCCAAAAAATCAATTTTCTGATGAAAAACGATGACCCCGGACCAGTCGAACGTTGAAAAAATGGTCAATATTGATGAAATGTTTACATTTAATCTTTTGACTTTAAATGACAGTTGGATGTGAATTATTACTTTTTCAACTAAAATAAGTGTGTTTAAAGTCATTTCTGTGCCTGAAAGTGGTCAAAATTGAAGATTTTGAGTAAGCAAAACTCTGTAAAAATGGCAATTTTGGTCACTGTGAGGGTTTAAAAAGTGGTTATTCAACATGAGACCCGATCCAAAAGACATTTTGAATCATTTTTGGTAGAGTCCAAAAAATCAATTTTCTGATGAAAAACGATGACCCCGGACCAGTCGAACGTTGAAAAAATGGTCAATATTGATGAAATTTTAACATTTAATCTTTTGACTTTAAATGACGGTTGGATGTGAATTATTACTTTTTCAACTAAAATAAGTGTGTTTAAAGTCATTTCTGTGCCTGAAATTGGTCAAAATGTAAGATTTTGAGTAAGCAAAACTCTGTAAAAATGGCAATTTTGGTCACTGTGAGGGTTTAAAAAGTGGTTATTCAACATGAGGCCCGATCCAAATGACATTTTGAATCATTTTTGGTAGAGTCCAAAAAATCAATTTTCTGATGAAAAACGATGACCCCGGACCAGTCGAACGTTGAAAAAATGGTCAATATTGATGAAATTTTAACATTTAATCTTTTGACTTTAAATGACGGTTGGATGTGAATTATTACTTTTTCAACTAAAATAAGTGTGTTTAAAGTCATTTCTGTGCCTGAAATTGGTCAAAATGTAAGATTTTGAGTAAGCAAAACTCTGTAAAAATGGCAATTTTGGTCACTGTGAGGGTTTAAAAAGTGGTTATTCAACATGAGACCCGATCCAAAAAACATTTTGAATCTTTTTTGGTAGAGTCCAAAAAATCCATTTTCTGATGAAAAACGATGACCCCGGACCAGTCGAACGTTGAAAAAATGGTCAATATTGATGAAATTTTAACATTTAATCTTTTGACTTTAAATGACGGTTGGATGTGAATTATTACTTTTTCAACTAAAATAAGTGTGTTTAAAGTCATTTCTGTGCCTGAAATTGGTCAAAATTGAAGATTTTGAGTAAGCAAAACTCTGTAAAAATGGCAATTTTGGTCACTGTGAGGGTTTAAAAAGTGGTTATTCAACATGAGGCCCGATCCAAATGACATTTTGAATCATTTTTGGTAGAGTCCAAAAAAATCAATTTTCTGATGAAAAACGATGACCCCGGACGAGTCGAACGTTGAAAAAATGGTCAATATTGATGAAATTTTAACATTTAATCTTTTGACTTTAAATGACGGTTGGATGTGAATTATTACTTTTTCAACTAAAATAAGTGTGTTTAAAGTCATTTCTGTGCCTGAAATTGGTCAAAATTTAAGATTTTGAGTAAGCAAAACTCTGTAAAAATGGCAATTTTGGTCACTGTGAGGGTTTAAAAAGTGGTTATTCAACATGAGGCCCGATCCAAATGACATTTTGAATCATTTTTGGTAGAGTCCAAAAAATCAATTTTCTGATGAAAAACGATGACCCCGGACCAGTCGACCGTTGAAAAAATGGTCAATATTGATGAAATTTTAACATTTAATCTTTTGACTTTAAATAACGGTTGGATGTGAATTATTACTTTTTCAACTAAAATAAGTGTGTTTAAAGTCATTTCTGTGCCTGAAATTGGTCAAAATTGAAGATTTTGAGTAAGCAAAACTCTGTAAAAATGGCAATTTTGGTCACTGTGAGGGTTTAAAAAGTGGTTATTCAACATGAGACCCGATCCAAAAAACATTTTGAATCTTTTTTGGTAGAGTCCAAAAAATCCATTTTCTGATGAAAAACGATGACCCCGGACCAGTCGAACGTTGAAAAAATGGTCAATATTGATGAAATTTTAACATTTAATCTCTTGACTTTAAATGACGGTTGGATGTGAATTATTACTTTTTCAACTAAAATAAGTGTGTTTAAAGTCATTTCTGTGCCTGAAATTGGTCAAAATTGAAGATTTTGAGTAAGCAAAACTCTGTAAAAATGGCAATTTTGGTCACTGTGAGGGTTTAAAAAGTGGTTATTCAACATGAGGCCCGATCCAAAAGACATTTTGAATCTTTTTTGGTAGAGTCCAAAAAATCCATTTTCTGATGAAAAACGATGACCCCGGACCAGTCGAACGTTGAAAAAATGGTCAATATTGATGAAATTTTAACATTTAATCTTTTGACTTTAAATGACGGTTGGATGTGAATTATTACTTTTTCAACTAAAATAAGTGTGTTTAAAGTCATTTCTGTGCCTGAAATTGGTCAAAATTGAAGATTCTGAGTAAGCAAAACTCTGTAAAAATGGCAATTTTGGTCACTGTGAGGGTTTAAAAAGTGGTTATTCAACATGAGACCCGATCCAAAAAACATTTTGAATCTTTTTTGGTAGAGTCCAAAAAATCCATTTTCTGATGAAAAACGATGACCCCGGACCAGTCGAACGTTGAAAAAATGGTCAATATTGATGAAATTTTAACATTTAATCTTTTGACTTTAAATGACGGTTGGATGTGAATTATTACTTTTTCAACTAAAATAAGTGTGTTTAAAGTCATTTCTGTGCCTGAAATTGGTCAAAATTGAAGATTTTGAGTAAGCAAAACTCTGTAAAAATGGCAATTTTGGTCACTGTGAGGGTTTAAAAAGTGGTTATTCAACATGAGGCCCGATCCAAATGACATTTTGAATCATTTTTGGTAGAGTCCAAAAAAATCAATTTTCTGATGAAAAACGATGACCCCGGACCAGTCGAACGTTGAAAAAATGGTCAATATTGATGAAATTTTAACATTTAATCTTTTGACTTTAAATAACGGTTGGATGTGAATTATTACTTTTTCAACTAAAATAAGTGTGTTTAAAGTCATTTCTGGTCCTGAAATTGGTCAAAATTGAAGATTTTGAGTAAGCAAAACTCTGTAAAAATGGCAATTTTGGTCACTGTGAGGGTTTAAAAAGTGGTTATTCAACATGAGACCCGATCCAAAAAACATTTTGAATCTTTTTTGGTAGAGTCCAAAAAATCCATTTTCTGATGAAAAACGATGACCCCGGACCAGTCGAACGTTGAAAAAATGGTCAATATTGATGACATTTTAACATTTAATCTTTTGACTTTAAATGACGGTTGGATGTGAATTATTACTTTTTCAACTAAAATAAGTGTGTTTAAAGTCATTTCTGTGCCTGAAATTGGTCAAAATTTAAGATTTTGAGTAAGCAAAACTCTGTAAAAATGGCAATTTTGGTCACTGTGAGGGTTTAAATAGTGGTTATTCAACATGAGGCCCAATCCAAATGACATTTTGAATCATTTTTGGTAGAGTCCAAAAAAATCAATTTTCTGATGAAAAACGATGACCCCGGACCAGTCGAACGTTGAAAAAATGGTCAATATTGATGAAATGTTTACATTTAATCTTTTGACTTTAAATGACAGTTGGATGTGAATTATTACTTTTTCAACTAAAATAAGTGTGTTTAAAGTCATTTCTGTGCCTGAAAGTGGTCAAAATTGAAGATTTTGAGTAAGCAAAACTCTGTAAAAATGGCAATTTTGGTCACTGTGAGGGTTTAAAAAGTGGTTATTCAACATGAGACCCGATCCAAAAGACATTTTGAATCATTTTTGGTAGAGTCCAAAAAATCAATTTTCTGATGAAAAACGATGACCCCGGACCAGTCGAACATTGAAAAAATGGTCAATATTGATGAAATTTTAACATTTAATCTTTTGACTTTAAATAACGGTTGGATGTGAATTATTACTTTTTCAACTAAAATAAGTGTGTTTAAAGTCATTTCTGTGCCTGAAAGTGGTCAAAATTGAAGATTTTGAGTAAGCAAAACTCTGTAAAAATGGCAATTTTGGTCACTGTGAGGGTTTAAAAAGTGGTTATTCAACATGAGGCCCGATCCAAATGACATTTTGAATCATTTTTGGTAGAGTCCAAAAAAATCAATTTTCTGATGAAAAACGATGACCCCGGACCAGTCGAACGTTGAAAAAATGGTCAATATTGATGAAATTTTAACATTTAATCTTTTGACTTTAAATGACGGTTGGATGTGAATTATTACTTTTTCAACTAAAATAAGTGTGTTTAAAGTCATTTCTGTGCCTGAAATTGGTCAAAATTTAAGAATTTGAGTAAGTAAAACTCTGTAAAAATGGCAATTTTGGTCACTGTGAGGGTTTAAAAAGTGGTTATTCAACATGAGGCCCGATCCAAATGACATTTTGAATCATTTTTGGTAGAGTCCAAAAAAATCAATTTTCTGATGAAAAACGATGACCCCGGACCAGTCGAACGTTGAAAAAAATGGTCAATATTGATGAAATGTTTACATTTAATCTTTTGACTTTAAATGACAGTTGGATGTGAATTATTACTTTTTCAACTAAAATAAGTGTGTTTAAAGTCATTTCTGTGCCTGAAAGTGGTCAAAATTGAAGATTTTGAGTAAGCAAAACTCTGTAAAAATGGCAATTTTGGTCACTGTGAGGGTTTAAAAAGTGGTTATTCAACATGAGACCCGATCCAAAAGACATTTTGAATCATTTTTGGTAGAGTCCAAAAAATCAATTTTCTGATGAAAAACGATGACCCCGGACCAGTCGAACATTGAAAAAATGGTCAATATTGATGAAATTTTAACATTTAATCTTTTGACTTTAAATGACGGTTGGATGTGAATTATTACTTTTTCAACTAAAATAAGTGTGTTTAAAGTCATTTCTGTGCCTGAAATTGGTCAAAATTGAAGATTTTGAGTAAGCAAAACTCTGTAAAAATGGCAATTTTGGTCACTGTGAGGGTTTAAAAAGTGGTTATTCAACATGAGGCCCGATCCAAATGACATTTTGAATCATTTTTGGTAGAGTCCAAAAAATCAATTTTCTGATGAAAAACGATGACCCCGGACCAGTCGAACGTTGAAAAAATGGTCAATATTGATGAAATTTTAACATTTAATCTTTTGACTTTAAATGACGGTTGGATGTGAATTATTACTTTTTCAACTAAAATAAGTGTGTTTAAAGTCATTTCTGTGCCTGAAATTGGTCAAAATGTAAGATTTTGAGTAAGCAAAACTCTGTAAAAATGGCAATTTTGGTCACTGTGAGGGTTTAAAAAGTGGTTATTCAACATGAGGCCCGATCCAAAAGACATTTTGAATCTTTTTTGGTAGAGTCCAAAAAATCCATTTTCTGATGAAAAACGATGACCCCGGACCAGTCGAACGTTGAAAAAATGGTCAATATTGATGAAATTTTAACATTTAATCTTTTGACTTTAAATGACGGTTGGATGTGAATTATTACTTTTTCAACTAAAATAAGTGTGTTTAAAGTCATTTCTGTGCCTGAAATTGGTCAAAATTGAAGATTCTGAGTAAGCAAAACTCTGTAAAAATGGCAATTTTGGTCACTGTGAGGGTTTAAAAAGTGGTTATTCAACATGAGGCCCGATCCAAATGACATTTTGAATCATTTTTGGTAGAGTCCAAAAAATCAATTTTCTGATGAAAAACGATGACCCCGGACCAGTCGACCGTTGAAAAAATGGTCAATATTGATGAAATTTTAACATTTAATCTTTTGACTTTAAATAACGGTTGGATGTGAATTATTACTTTTTCAACTAAAATAAGTGTGTTTAAAGTCATTTCTGTGCCTGAAATTGGTCAAAATTGAAGATTTTGAGTAAGCAAAACTCTGTAAAAATGGCAATTTTGGTCACTGTGAGGGTTTAAAAAGTGGTTATTCAACATGAGACCCGATCCAAAAAATCATTTTGAATCTTTTTTGGTAGAGTCCAAAAAATCCATTTTCTGATGAAAAACGATGACCCCGGACCAGTCGAACGTTGAAAAAATGGTCAATATTGATGAAATTTTAACATTTAATCTTTTGACTTTAAATGACGGTTGGATGTGAATTATTACTTTTTCAACTAAAATAAGTGTGTTTAAAGTCATTTCTGTGCCTGAAATTGGTCAAAATGTAAGATTTTGAGTAAGCAAAACTCTGTAAAAAGGCAATTTTGGTCACTGTGAGGGTTTAAAAAGTGGTTATTCAACATGAGGCCCGATCCAAATGACATTTTGAATCATTTTTGGTAGAGTCCCAAAAAATCAATTTTCTGATGAAAAACGATGACCCCGGACCAGTCGAACGTTGAAAAAATGGTCAATATTGATGAAATGTTTACATTTAATCTTTTGACTTTAAATGACAGTTGGATGTGAATTATTACTTTTTCAACTAAAATAAGTGTGTTTAAAGTCATTTCTGTGCCTGAAAGTGGTCAAAATTGAAGATTTTGAGTAAGCAAAACTCTGTAAAAATGGCAATTTTGGTCACTGTGAGGGTTTAAAAAGTGGTTATTCAACATGAGACCCGATCCAAAAGACATTTTGAATCATTTTTGGTAGAGTCCAAAAAATCAATTTTCTGATGAAAAACGATGACCCCGGACCAGTCGAACGTTGAAAAAATGGTCAATATTGATGAAATTTTAACATTTAATCTTTTGACTTTAAATGACGGTTGGATGTGAATTATTACTTTTTCAACTAAAATAAGTGTGTTTAAAGTCATTTCTGTGCCTGAAATTGGTCAAAATGTAAGATTTTGAGTAAGCAAAACTCTGTAAAAATGGCAATTTTGGTCACTGTGAGGGTTTAAAAAGTGGTTATTCAACATGAGGCCCGATCCAAATGACATTTTGAATCATTTTTGGTAGAGTCCAAAAAATCAATTTTCTGATGAAAAACGATGACCCCGGACCAGTCGAACGTTGAAAAAATGGTCAATATTGATGAAATTTTAACATTTAATCTTTTGACTTTAAATGACGGTTGGATGTGAATTATTACTTTTTCAACTAAAATAAGTGTGTTTAAAGTCATTTCTGTGCCTGAAATTGGTCAAAATGTAAGATTTTGAGTAAGCAAAACTCTGTAAAAATGGCAATTTCGGTCACTGTGAGGGTTTAAAAAGTGGTTATTCAACATGAGACCCGATCCAAAAAACATTTTGAATCTTTTTTGGTAGAGTCCAAAAAATCCATTTTCTGATGAAAAACGATGACCCCGGACCAGTCGAACGTTGAAAAAATGGTCAATATTGATGAAATTTTAACATTTAATCTTTTGACTTTAAATGACGGTTGGATGTGAATTATTACTTTTTCAACTAAAATAAGTGTGTTTAAAGTCATTTCTGTGCCTGAAATTGGTCAAAATTGAAGATTTTGAGTAAGCAAAACTCTGTAAAAATGGCAATTTTGGTCACTGTGAGGGTTTAAAAAGTGGTTATTCAACATGAGGCCCGATCCAAATGACATTTTGAATCATTTTTGGTAGAGTCCAAAAAAATCAATTTTCTGATGAAAAACGATGACCCCGGACGAGTCGAACGTTGAAAAAATGGTCAATATTGATGAAATTTTAACATTTAATCTTTTGACTTTAAATGACGGTTGGATGTGAATTATTACTTTTTCAACTAAAATAAGTGTGTTTAAAGTCATTTCTGTGCCTGAAATTGGTCAAAATTTAAGATTTTGAGTAAGCAAAACTCTGTAAAAATGGCAATTTTGGTCACTGTGAGGGTTTAAAAAGTGGTTATTCAACATGAGGCCCGATCCAAATGACATTTTGAATCATTTTTGGTAGAGTCCAAAAAATCAATTTTCTGATGAAAAACGATGACCCCGGACCAGTCGACCGTTGAAAAAATGGTCAATATTGATGAAATTTTAACATTTAATCTTTTGACTTTAAATAACGGTTGGATGTGAATTATTACTTTTTCAACTAAAATAAGTGTGTTTAAAGTCATTTCTGTGCCTGAAATTGGTCAAAATTGAAGATTTTGAGTAAGCAAAACTCTGTAAAAATGGCAATTTTGGTCACTGTGAGGGTTTAAAAAGTGGTTATTCAACATGAGACCCGATCCAAAAAACATTTTGAATCTTTTTTGGTAGAGTCCAAAAAATCCATTTTCTGATGAAAAACGATGACCCCGGACCAGTCGAACGTTGAAAAAATGGTCAATATTGATGAAATTTTAACATTTAATCTCTTGACTTTAAATGACGGTTGGATGTGAATTATTACTTTTTCAACTAAAATAAGTGTGTTTAAAGTCATTTCTGTGCCTGAAATTGGTCAAAATTGAAGATTTTGAGTAAGCAAAACTCTGTAAAAATGGCAATTTTGGTCACTGTGAGGGTTTAAAAAGTGGTTATTCAACATGAGGCCCGATCCAAAAGACATTTTGAATCTTTTTTGGTAGAGTCCAAAAAATCCATTTTCTGATGAAAAACGATGACCCCGGACCAGTCGAACGTTGAAAAAATGGTCAATATTGATGAAATTTTAACATTTAATCTTTTGACTTTAAATGACGGTTGGATGTGAATTATTACTTTTTCAACTAAAATAAGTGTGTTTAAAGTCATTTCTGTGCCTGAAATTGGTCAAAATTGAAGATTCTGAGTAAGCAAAACTCTGTAAAAATGGCAATTTTGGTCACTGTGAGGGTTTAAAAAGTGGTTATTCAACATGAGACCCGATCCAAAAAACATTTTGAATCTTTTTTGGTAGAGTCCAAAAAATCCATTTTCTGATGAAAAACGATGACCCCGGACCAGTCGAACGTTGAAAAAATGGTCAATATTGATGAAATTTTAACATTTAATCTTTTGACTTTAAATGACGGTTGGATGTGAATTATTACTTTTTCAACTAAAATAAGTGTGTTTAAAGTCATTTCTGTGCCTGAAATTGGTCAAAATTGAAGATTTTGAGTAAGCAAAACTCTGTAAAAATGGCAATTTTGGTCACTGTGAGGGTTTAAAAAGTGGTTATTCAACATGAGGCCCGATCCAAATGACATTTTGAATCATTTTTGGTAGAGTCCAAAAAAATCAATTTTCTGATGAAAAACGATGACCCCGGACCAGTCGAACGTTGAAAAAATGGTCAATATTGATGAAATTTTAACATTTAATCTTTTGACTTTAAATAACGGTTGGATGTGAATTATTACTTTTTCAACTAAAATAAGTGTGTTTAAAGTCATTTCTGGTCCTGAAATTGGTCAAAAGTGAAGATTTTGAGTAAGCAAAACTCTGTAAAAATGGCAATTTTGGTCACTGTGAGGGTTTAAAAAGTGGTTATTCAACATGAGACCCGATCCAAAAAACATTTTGAATCTTTTTTGGTAGAGTCCAAAAAATCCATTTTCTGATGAAAAACGATGACCCCGGACCAGTCGAACGTTGAAAAAATGGTCAATATTGATGACATTTTAACATTTAATCTTTTGACTTTAAATGACGGTTGGATGTGAATTATTACTTTTTCAACTAAAATAAGTGTGTTTAAAGTCATTTCTGTGCCTGAAATTGGTCAAAATTTAAGATTTTGAGTAAGCAAAACTCTGTAAAAATGGCAATTTTGGTCACTGTGAGGGTTTAAATAGTGGTTATTCAACATGAGGCCCAATCCAAATGACATTTTGAATCATTTTTGGTAGAGTCCAAAAAAATCAATTTTCTGATGAAAAACGATGACCCCGGACCAGTCGAACGTTGAAAAAATGGTCAATATTGATGAAATGTTTACATTTAATCTTTTGACTTTAAATGACAGTTGGATGTGAATTATTACTTTTTCAACTAAAATAAGTGTGTTTAAAGTCATTTCTGTGCCTGAAAGTGGTCAAAATTGAAGATTTTGAGTAAGCAAAACTCTGTAAAAATGGCAATTTTGGTCACTGTGAGGGTTTAAAAAGTGGTTATTCAACATGAGACCCGATCCAAAAGACATTTTGAATCATTTTTGGTAGAGTCCAAAAAATCAATTTTCTGATGAAAAACGATGACCCCGGACCAGTCGAACATTGAAAAAATGGTCAATATTGATGAAATTTTAACATTTAATCTTTTGACTTTAAATAACGGTTGGATGTGAATTATTACTTTTTCAACTAAAATAAGTGTGTTTAAAGTCATTTCTGTGCCTGAAAGTGGTCAAAATTGAAGATTTTGAGTAAGCAAAACTCTGTAAAAATGGCAATTTTGGTCACTGTGAGGGTTTAAAAAGTGGTTATTCAACATGAGGCCCGATCCAAATGACATTTTGAATCATTTTTGGTAGAGTCCAAAAAAATCAATTTTCTGATGAAAAACGATGACCCCGGACCAGTCGAACGTTGAAAAAATGGTCAATATTGATGAAATTTTAACATTTAATCTTTTGACTTTAAATGACGGTTGGATGTGAATTATTACTTTTTCAACTAAAATAAGTGTGTTTAAAGTCATTTCTGTGCCTGAAATTGGTCAAAATTTAAGAATTTGAGTAAGTAAAACTCTGTAAAAATGGCAATTTTGGTCACTGTGAGGGTTTAAAAAGTGGTTATTCAACATGAGGCCCGATCCAAATGACATTTTGAATCATTTTTGGTAGAGTCCAAAAAAATCAATTTTCTGATGAAAAACGATGACCCCGGACCAGTCGAACGTTGAAAAAAATGGTCAATATTGATGAAATGTTTACATTTAATCTTTTGACTTTAAATGACAGTTGGATGTGAATTATTACTTTTTCAACTAAAATAAGTGTGTTTAAAGTCATTTCTGTGCCTGAAAGTGGTCAAAATTGAAGATTTTGAGTAAGCAAAACTCTGTAAAAATGGCAATTTTGGTCACTGTGAGGGTTTAAAAAGTGGTTATTCAACATGAGACCCGATCCAAAAGACATTTTGAATCATTTTTGGTAGAGTCCAAAAAATCAATTTTCTGATGAAAAACGATGACCCCGGACCAGTCGAACATTGAAAAAATGGTCAATATTGATGAAATTTTAACATTTAATCTTTTGACTTTAAATGACGGTTGGATGTGAATTATTACTTTTTCAACTAAAATAAGTGTGTTTAAAGTCATTTCTGTGCCTGAAATTGGTCAAAATTGAAGATTTTGAGTAAGCAAAACTCTGTAAAAATGGCAATTTTGATCACTGTGAGGGTTTAAAAAGTGGTTATTCAACATGAGGCCCGATCCAAATGACATTTTGAATCATTTTTGGTAGAGTCCAAAAAATCAATTTTCTGATGAAAAACGATGACCCCGGACCAGTCGAACGTTGAAAAAATGGTCAATATTGATGAAATTTTAACATTTAATCTTTTGACTTTAAATGACGGTTGGATGTGAATTATTACTTTTTCAACTAAAATAAGTGTGTTTAAAGTCATTTCTGTGCCTGAAATTGGTCAAAATGTAAGATTTTGAGTAAGCAAAACTCTGTAAAAATGGCAATTTTGGTCACTGTGAGAGTTTAAAAAGTGGTTATTCAACATGAGGCCCGATCCAAAAGACATTTTGAATCTTTTTTGGTAGAGTCCAAAAAATCCATTTTCTGATGAAAAACGATGACCCCGGACCAGTCGAACGTTGAAAAAATGGTCAATATTGATGAAATTTTAACATTTAATCTTTTGACTTTAAATGACGGTTGGATGTGAATTATTACTTTTTCAACTAAAATAAGTGTGTTTAAAGTCATTTCTGTGCCTGAAATTGGTCAAAATTGAAGATTCTGAGTAAGCAAAACTCTGTAAAAATGGCAATTTTGGTCACTGTGAGGGTTTAAAAAGTGGTTATTCAACATGAGACCCGATCCAAAAAACATTTTGAATCTTTTTTGGTAGAGTCCAAAAAATCCATTTTCTGATGAAAAACGATGACCCCGGACCAGTCGAACGTTGAAAAAATGGTCAATATTGATGAAATTTTTACATTTAATCTTTTGACTTTAAATGACGGTTGAATGTGAATTATTACTTTTTCAACTAAAATAAGTGTGTTTAAAGTCATTTCTGTGCCTGAAATTGGTCAAAATTTAAGATTTTGAGTAAGCAAAACTCTGTAAAAATGGCAATTTTGGTCACTGTGAGGGTTTAAAAAGTGGTTATTCAACATGAGGCCCGATCCAAAAGACATTTTGAATCTCTTTTGGTAGAGTCCAAAAAATCCATTTTCTGATGAAAAACGATGACCCCGGACCAGTCGAACGTTGAAAAAATGGTCAATATTGATGAAATTTTAACATTTAATCTTTTGATTTTAAATGACGGTTGGATGTGAATTATTACTTTTTCAACTAAAATAAGTGTGTTTAAAGTCATTTCTGTGCCTGAAATTGGTCAAAATTGAAGATTCTGAGTAAGCAAAACTCTGTAAAAATGGCAATTTTGGTCACTGTGAGGGTTTAAAAAGTGGTTATTCAACATGAGGCCCGATCCAAATGACATTTTGAATCATTTTTGGTAGAGTCCAAAAAATCAATTTTCTGATGAAAAACGATGACCCCGGACCAGTCGACCGTTGAAAAAATGGTCAATATTGATGAAATTTTAACATTTAATCTTTTGACTTTAAATAACGGTTGGATGTGAATTATTACTTTTTCAACTAAAATAAGTGTGTTTAAAGTCATTTCTGTGCCTGAAATTGGTCAAAATTGAAGATTTTGAGTAAGCAAAACTCTGTAAAAATGGCAATTTTGGTCACTGTGAGGGTTTAAAAAGTGGTTATTCAACATGAGACCCGATCCAAAAAACATTTTGAATCTTTTTTGGTAGAGTCCAAAAAATCCATTTTCTGATGAAAAACGATGACCCCGGACCAGTCGAACGTTGAAAAAATGGTCAATATTGATGAAATTTTAACATTTAATCTTTTGACTTTAAATGACGGTTGGATGTGAATTATTACTTTTTCAACTAAAATAAGTGTGTTTAAAGTCATTTCTGTGCCTGAAATTGGTCAAAATGTAAGATTTTGAGTAAGCAAAACTCTGTAAAAATGGCAATTTTGGTCACTGTGAGGGTTTAAAAAGTGGTTATTCAACATGAGGCCCGATCCAAATGACATTTTGAATCATTTTTGGTAGAGTCCCAAAAAATCAATTTTCTGATGAAAAACGATGACCCCGGACCAGTCGAACGTTGAAAAAATGGTCAATATTGATGAAATGTTTACATTTAATCTTTTGACTTTAAATGACAGTTGGATGTGAATTATTACTTTTTCAACTAAAATAAGTGTGTTTAAAGTCATTTCTGTGCCTGAAAGTGGTCAAAATTGAAGATTTTGAGTAAGCAAAACTCTGTAAAAATGGCAATTTTGGTCACTGTGAGGGTTTAAAAAGTGGTTATTCAACATGAGACCCGATCCAAAAGACATTTTGAATCATTTTTGGTAGAGTCCAAAAAATCAATTTTCTGATGAAAAACGATGACCCCGGACCAGTCGAACGTTGAAAAAATGGTCAATATTGATGAAATTTTAACATTTAATCTTTTGACTTTAAATGACGGTTGGATGTGAATTATTACTTTTTCAACTAAAATAAGTGTGTTTAAAGTCATTTCTGTGCCTGAAATTGGTCAAAATGTAAGATTTTGAGTAAGCAAAACTCTGTAAAAATGGCAATTTTGGTCACTGTGAGGGTTTAAAAAGTGGTTATTCAACATGAGGCCCGATCCAAATGACATTTTGAATCATTTTTGGTAGAGTCCAAAAAATCAATTTTCTGATGAAAAACGATGACCCCGGACCAGTCGAACGTTGAAAAAATGGTCAATATTGATGAAATTTTAACATTTAATCTTTTGACTTTAAATGACGGTTGGATGTGAATTATTACTTTTTCAACTAAAATAAGTGTGTTTAAAGTCATTTCTGTGCCTGAAATTGGTCAAAATGTAAGATTTTGAGTAAGCAAAACTCTGTAAAAATGGCAATTTTGGTCACTGTGAGGGTTTAAAAAGTGGTTATTCAACATGAGACCCGATCCAAAAAACATTTTGAATCTTTTTTGGTAGAGTCCAAAAAATCCATTTTCTGATGAAAAACGATGACCCCGGACCAGTCGAACGTTGAAAAAATGGTCAATATTGATGAAATTTTAACATTTAATCTTTTGACTTTAAATGACGGTTGGATGTGAATTATTACTTTTTCAACTAAAATAAGTGTGTTTAAAGTCATTTCTGTGCCTGAAATTGGTCAAAATTGAAGATTTTGAGTAAGCAAAACTCTGTAAAAATGGCAATTTTGGTCACTGTGAGGGTTTAAAAAGTGGTTATTCAACATGAGACCCGATCCAAAAAACATTTTGAATCTTTTTTGGTAGAGTCCAAAAAATCCATTTTCTGATGAAAAACGATGACCCCGGACCAGTCGAACGTTGAAAAAATGGTCAATATTGATGAAATTTTAACATTTAATCTCTTGACTTTAAATGACGGTTGGATGTGAATTATTACTTTTTCAACTAAAATAAGTGTGTTTAAAGTCATTTCTGTGCCTGAAATTGGTCAAAATTGAAGATTTTGAGTAAGCAAAACTCTGTAAAAATGGCAATTTTGGTCACTGTGAGGGTTTAAAAAGTGGTTATTCAACATGAGGCCCGATCCAAAAGACATTTTGAATCTTTTTTGGTAGAGTCCAAAAAATCCATTTTCTGATGAAAAACGATGACCCCGGACCAGTCGAACGTTGAAAAAATGGTCAATATTGATGAAATTTTAACATTTAATCTTTTGACTTTAAATGACGGTTGGATGTGAATTATTACTTTTTCAACTAAAATAAGTGTGTTTAAAGTCATTTCTGTGCCTGAAATTGGTCAAAATTGAAGATTCTGAGTAAGCAAAACTCTGTAAAAATGGCAATTTTGGTCACTGTGAGGGTTTAAAAAGTGGTTATTCAACATGAGACCCGATCCAAAAAACATTTTGAATCTTTTTTGGTAGAGTCCAAAAAATCCATTTTCTGATGAAAAACGATGACCCCGGACCAGTCGAACGTTGAAAAAATGGTCAATATTGATGAAATTTTAACATTTAATCTTTTGACTTTAAATGACGGTTGGATGTGAATTATTACTTTTTCAACTAAAATAAGTGTGTTTAAAGTCATTTCTGTGCCTGAAATTGGTCAAAATTGAAGATTTTGAGTAAGCAAAACTCTGTAAAAATGGCAATTTTGGTCACTGTGAGGGTTTAAAAAGTGGTTATTCAACATGAGGCCCGATCCAAATGACATTTTGAATCATTTTTGGTAGAGTCCAAAAAAATCAATTTTCTGATGAAAAACGATGACCCCGGACCAGTCGAACGTTGAAAAAATGGTCAATATTGATGAAATTTTAACATTTAATCTTTTGACTTTAAATAACGGTTGGATGTGAATTATTACTTTTTCAACTAAAATAAGTGTGTTTAAAGTCATTTCTGGTCCTGAAATTGGTCAAAATTGAAGATTTTGAGTAAGCAAAACTCTGTAAAAATGGCAATTTTGGTCACTGTGAGGGTTTAAAAAGTGGTTATTCAACATGAGACCCGATCCAAAAAACATTTTGAATCTTTTTTGGTAGAGTCCAAAAAATCCATTTTCTGATGAAAAACGATGACCCCGGACCAGTCGAACGTTGAAAAAATGGTCAATATTGATGACATTTTAACATTTAATCTTTTGACTTTAAATGACGGTTGGATGTGAATTATTACTTTTTCAACTAAAATAAGTGTGTTTAAAGTCATTTCTGTGCCTGAAATTGGTCAAAATTTAAGATTTTGAGTAAGCAAAACTCTGTAAAAATGGCAATTTTGGTCACTGTGAGGGTTTAAATAGTGGTTATTCAACATGAGGCCCAATCCAAATGACATTTTGAATCATTTTTGGTAGAGTCCAAAAAAATCAATTTTCTGATGAAAAACGATGACCCCGGACCAGTCGAACGTTGAAAAAATGGTCAATATTGATGAAATGTTTACATTTAATCTTTTGACTTTAAATGACAGTTGGATGTGAATTATTACTTTTTCAACTAAAATAAGTGTGTTTAAAGTCATTTCTGTGCCTGAAAGTGGTCAAAATTGAAGATTTTGAGTAAGCAAAACTCTGTAAAAATGGCAATTTTGGTCACTGTGAGGGTTTAAAAAGTGGTTATTCAACATGAGACCCGATCCAAAAGACATTTTGAATCATTTTTGGTAGAGTCCAAAAAATCAATTTTCTGATGAAAAACGATGACCCCGGACCAGTCGAACATTGAAAAAATGGTCAATATTGATGAAATTTTAACATTTAATCTTTTGACTTTAAATAACGGTTGGATGTGAATTATTACTTTTTCAACTAAAATAAGTGTGTTTAAAGTCATTTCTGTGCCTGAAAGTGGTCAAAATTGAAGATTTTGAGTAAGCAAAACTCTGTAAAAATGGCAATTTTGGTCACTGTGAGGGTTTAAAAAGTGGTTATTCAACATGAGGCCCGATCCAAATGACATTTTGAATCATTTTTGGTAGAGTCCAAAAAAATCAATTTTCTGATGAAAAACGATGACCCCGGACCAGTCGAACGTTGAAAAAATGGTCAATATTGATGAAATTTTAACATTTAATCTTTTGACTTTAAATGACGGTTGGATGTGAATTATTACTTTTTCAACTAAAATAAGTGTGTTTAAAGTCATTTCTGTGCCTGAAATTGGTCAAAATTTAAGAATTTGAGTAAGTAAAACTCTGTAAAAATGGCAATTTTGGTCACTGTGAGGGTTTAAAAAGTGGTTATTCAACATGAGGCCCGATCCAAATGACATTTTGAATCATTTTTGGTAGAGTCCAAAAAAATCAATTTTCTGATGAAAAACGATGACCCCGGACCAGTCGAACGTTGAAAAAAATGGTCAATATTGATGAAATGTTTACATTTAATCTTTTGACTTTAAATGACAGTTGGATGTGAATTATTACTTTTTCAACTAAAATAAGTGTGTTTAAAGTCATTTCTGTGCCTGAAAGTGGTCAAAATTGAAGATTTTGAGTAAGCAAAACTCTGTAAAAATGGCAATTTTGGTCACTGTGAGGGTTTAAAAAGTGGTTATTCAACATGAGACCCGATCCAAAAGACATTTTGAATCATTTTTGGTAGAGTCCAAAAAATCAATTTTCTGATGAAAAACGATGACCCCGGACCAGTCGAACATTGAAAAAATGGTCAATATTGATGAAATTTTAACATTTAATCTTTTGACTTTAAATGACGGTTGGATGTGAATTATTACTTTTTCAACTAAAATAAGTGTGTTTAAAGTCATTTCTGTGCCTGAAATTGGTCAAAATTGAAGATTTTGAGTAAGCAAAACTCTGTAAAAATGGCAATTTTGGTCACTGTGAGGGTTTAAAAAGTGGTTATTCAACATGAGGCCCGATCCAAATGACATTTTGAATCATTTTTGGTAGAGTCCAAAAAATCAATTTTCTGATGAAAAACGATGACCCCGGACCAGTCGAACGTTGAAAAAATGGTCAATATTGATGAAATTTTAACATTTAATCTTTTGACTTTAAATGACGGTTGGATGTGAATTATTACTTTTTCAACTAAAATAAGTGTGTTTAAAGTCATTTCTGTGCCTGAAATTGGTCAAAATGTAAGATTTTGAGTAAGCAAAACTCTGTAAAAATGGCAATTTTGGTCACTGTGAGGGTTTAAAAAGTGGTTATTCAACATGAGGCCCGATCCAAAAGACATTTTGAATCTTTTTTGGTAGAGTCCAAAAAATCCATTTTCTGATGAAAAACGATGACCCCGGACCAGTCGAACGTTGAAAAAATGGTCAATATTGATGAAATTTTAACATTTAATCTTTTGACTTTAAATGACGGTTGGATGTGAATTATTACTTTTTCAACTAAAATAAGTGTGTTTAAAGTCATTTCTGTGCCTGAAATTGGTCAAAATTGAAGATTCTGAGTAAGCAAAACTCTGTAAAAATGGCAATTTTGGTCACTGTGAGGGTTTAAAAAGTGGTTATTCAACATGAGACCCGATCCAAAAAACATTTTGAATCTTTTTTGGTAGAGTCCAAAAAATCCATTTTCTGATGAAAAACGATGACCCCGGACCAGTCGAACGTTGAAAAAATGGTCAATATTGATGAAATTTTTACATTTAATCTTTTGACTTTAAATGACGGTTGAATGTGAATTATTACTTTTTCAACTAAAATAAGTGTGTTTAAAGTCATTTCTGTGCCTGAAATTGGTCAAAATTTAAGATTTTGAGTAAGCAAAACTCTGTAAAAAGGGCAATTTTGGTCACTGTGAGGGTTTAAAAAGTGGTTATTCAACATGAGGCCCGATCCAAAAGACATTTTGAATCTCTTTTGGTAGAGTCCAAAAAATCCATTTTCTGATGAAAAACGATGACCCCGGACCAGTCGAACGTTGAAAAAATGGTCAATATTGATGAAATTTTAACATTTAATCTTTTGATTTTAAATGACGGTTGGATGTGAATTATTACTTTTTCAACTAAAATAAGTGTGTTTAAAGTCCTTTCTGTGCCTGAAATTGGTCAAAATTGAAGATTCTGAGTAAGCAAAACTCTGTAAAAATGGCAATTTTGGTCACTGTGAGGGTTTAAAAAGTGGTTATTCAACATGAGGCCCGATCCAAATGACATTTTGAATCATTTTTGGTAGAGTCCAAAAAATCAATTTTCTGATGAAAAACGATGACCCCGGACCAGTCGACCGTTGAAAAAATGGTCAATATTGATGAAATTTTAACATTTAATCTTTTGACTTTAAATAACGGTTGGATGTGAATTATTACTTTTTCAACTAAAATAAGTGTGTTTAAAGTCATTTCTGTGCCTGAAATTGGTCAAAATTGAAGATTTTGAGTAAGCAAAACTCTGTAAAAATGGCAATTTTGGTCACTGTGAGGGTTTAAAAAGTGGTTATTCAACATGAGACCCGATCCAAAAAACATTTTGAATCTTTTTTGGTAGAGTCCAAAAAATCCATTTTCTGATGAAAAACGATGACCCCGGACCAGTCGAACGTTGAAAAAATGGTCAATATTGATGAAATTTTAACATTTAATCTTTTGACTTTAAATGACGGTTGGATGTGAATTATTACTTTTTCAACTAAAATAAGTGTGTTTAAAGTCATTTCTGTGCCTGAAATTGGTCAAAATGTAAGATTTTGAGTAAGCAAAACTCTGTAAAAATGGCAATTTTGGTCACTGTGAGGGTTTAAAAAGTGGTTATTCAACATGAGGCCCGATCCAAATGACATTTTGAATCATTTTTGGTAGAGTCCCAAAAAATCAATTTTCTGATGAAAAACGATGACCCCGGACCAGTCGAACGTTGAAAAAATGGTCAATATTGATGAAATGTTTACATTTAATCTTTTGACTTTAAATGACAGTTGGATGTGAATTATTACTTTTTCAACTAAAATAAGTGTGTTTAAAGTCATTTCTGTGCCTGAAAGTGGTCAAAATTGAAGATTTTGAGTAAGCAAAACTCTGTAAAAATGGCAATTTTGGTCACTGTGAGGGTTTAAAAAGTGGTTATTCAACATGAGACCCGATCCAAAAGACATTTTGAATCATTTTTGGTAGAGTCCAAAAAATCAATTTTCTGATGAAAAACGATGACCCCGGACCAGTCGAACGTTGAAAAAATGGTCAATATTGATGAAATTTTAACATTTAATCTTTTGACTTTAAATGACGGTTGGATGTGAATTATTACTTTTTCAACTAAAATAAGTGTGTTTAAAGTCATTTCTGTGCCTGAAATTGGTCAAAATGTAAGATTTTGAGTAAGCAAAACTCTGTAAAAATGGCAATTTTGGTCACTGTGAGGGTTTAAAAAGTGGTTATTCAACATGAGGCCCGATCCAAATGACATTTTGAATCATTTTTGGTAGAGTCCAAAAAATCAATTTTCTGATGAAAAACGATGACCCCGGACCAGTCGAACGTTGAAAAAATGGTCAATATTGATGAAATTTTAACATTTAATCTTTTGACTTTAAATGACGGTTGGATGTGAATTATTACTTTTTCAACTAAAATAAGTGTGTTTAAAGTCATTTCTGTGCCTGAAATTGGTCAAAATGTAAGATTTTGAGTAAGCAAAACTCTGTAAAAATGGCAATTTTGGTCACTGTGAGGGTTTAAAAAGTGGTTATTCAACATGAGACCCGATCCAAAAAACATTTTGAATCTTTTTTGGTAGAGTCCAAAAAATCCATTTTCTGATGAAAAACGATGACCCCGGACCAGTCGAACGTTGAAAAAATGGTCAATATTGATGAAATTTTAACATTTAATCTTTTGACTTTAAATGACGGTTGGATGTGAATTATTACTTTTTCAACTAAAATAAGTGTGTTTAAAGTCATTTCTGTGCCTGAAATTGGTCAAAATTGAAGATTTTGAGTAAGCAAAACTCTGTAAAAATGGCAATTTTGGTCACTGTGAGGGTTTAAAAAGTGGTTATTCAACATGAGGCCCGATCCAAATGACATTTTGAATCATTTTTGGTAGAGTCCAAAAAAATCAATTTTCTGATGAAAAACGATGACCCCGGACGAGTCGAACGTTGAAAAAATGGTCAATATTGATGAAATTTTAACATTTAATCTTTTGACTTTAAATGACGGTTGGATGTGAATTATTACTTTTTCAACTAAAATAAGTGTGTTTAAAGTCATTTCTGTGCCTGAAATTGGTCAAAATTTAAGATTTTGAGTAAGCAAAACTCTGTAAAAATGGCAATTTTGGTCACTGTGAGGGTTTAAAAAGTGGTTATTCAACATGAGGCCCGATCCAAATGACATTTTGAATCATTTTTGGTAGAGTCCAAAAAATCAATTTTCTGATGAAAAACGATGACCCCGGACCAGTCGACCGTTGAAAAAATGGTCAATATTGATGAAATTTTAACATTTAATCTTTTGACTTTAAATAACGGTTGGATGTGAATTATTACTTTTTCAACTAAAATAAGTGTGTTTAAAGTCATTTCTGTGCCTGAAATTGGTCAAAATTGAAGATTTTGAGTAAGCAAAACTCTGTAAAAATGGCAATTTTGGTCACTGTGAGGGTTTAAAAAGTGGTTATTCAACATGAGACCCGATCCAAAAAACATTTTGAATCTTTTTTGGTAGAGTCCAAAAAATCCATTTTCTGATGAAAAACGATGACCCCGGACCAGTCGAACGTTGAAAAAATGGTCAATATTGATGAAATTTTAACATTTAATCTCTTGACTTTAAATGACGGTTGGATGTGAATTATTACTTTTTCAACTAAAATAAGTGTGTTTAAAGTCATTTCTGTGCCTGAAATTGGTCAAAATTGAAGATTTTGAGTAAGCAAAACTCTGTAAAAATGGCAATTTTGGTCACTGTGAGGGTTTAAAAAGTGGTTATTCAACATGAGGCCCGATCCAAAAGACATTTTGAATCTTTTTTGGTAGAGTCCAAAAAATCCATTTTCTGATGAAAAACGATGACCCCGGACCAGTCGAACGTTGAAAAAATGGTCAATATTGATGAAATTTTAACATTTAATCTTTTGACTTTAAATGACGGTTGGATGTGAATTATTACTTTTTCAACTAAAATAAGTGTGTTTAAAGTCATTTCTGTGCCTGAAATTGGTCAAAATTGAAGATTCTGAGTAAGCAAAACTCTGTAAAAATGGCAATTTTGGTCACTGTGAGGGTTTAAAAAGTGGTTATTCAACATGAGACCCGATCCAAAAAACATTTTGAATCTTTTTTGGTAGAGTCCAAAAAATCCATTTTCTGATGAAAAACGATGACCCCGGACCAGTCGAACGTTGAAAAAATGGTCAATATTGATGAAATTTTAACATTTAATCTTTTGACTTTAAATGACGGTTGGATGTGAATTATTACTTTTTCAACTAAAATAAGTGTGTTTAAAGTCATTTCTGTGCCTGAAATTGGTCAAAATTGAAGATTTTGAGTAAGCAAAACTCTGTAAAAATGGCAATTTTGGTCACTGTGAGGGTTTAAAAAGTGGTTATTCAACATGAGGCCCGATCCAAATGACATTTTGAATCATTTTTGGTAGAGTCCAAAAAAATCAATTTTCTGATGAAAAACGATGACCCCGGACCAGTCGAACGTTGAAAAAATGGTCAATATTGATGAAATTTTAACATTTAATCTTTTGACTTTAAATAACGGTTGGATGTGAATTATTACTTTTTCAACTAAAATAAGTGTGTTTAAAGTCATTTCTGGTCCTGAAATTGGTCAAAATTGAAGATTTTGAGTAAGCAAAACTCTGTAAAAATGGCAATTTTGGTCACTGTGAGGGTTTAAAAAGTGGTTATTCAACATGAGACCCGATCCAAAAAACATTTTGAATCTTTTTTGGTAGAGTCCAAAAAATCCATTTTCTGATGAAAAACGATGACCCCGGACCAGTCGAACGTTGAAAAAATGGTCAATATTGATGACATTTTAACATTTAATCTTTTGACTTTAAATGACGGTTGGATGTGAATTATTACTTTTTCAACTAAAATAAGTGTGTTTAAAGTCATTTCTGTGCCTGAAATTGGTCAAAATTTAAGATTTTGAGTAAGCAAAACTCTGTAAAAATGGCAATTTTGGTCACTGTGAGGGTTTAAATAGTGGTTATTCAACATGAGGCCCAATCCAAATGACATTTTGAATCATTTTTGGTAGAGTCCAAAAAAATCAATTTTCTGATGAAAAACGATGACCCCGGACCAGTCGAACGTTGAAAAAATGGTCAATATTGATGAAATGTTTACATTTAATCTTTTGACTTTAAATGACAGTTGGATGTGAATTATTACTTTTTCAACTAAAATAAGTGTGTTTAAAGTCATTTCTGTGCCTGAAAGTGGTCAAAATTGAAGATTTTGAGTAAGCAAAACTCTGTAAAAATGGCAATTTTGGTCACTGTGAGGGTTTAAAAAGTGGTTATTCAACATGAGACCCGATCCAAAAGACATTTTGAATCATTTTTGGTAGAGTCCAAAAAATCAATTTTCTGATGAAAAACGATGACCCCGGACCAGTCGAACATTGAAAAAATGGTCAATATTGATGAAATTTTAACATTTAATCTTTTGACTTTAAATAACGGTTGGATGTGAATTATTACTTTTTCAACTAAAATAAGTGTGTTTAAAGTCATTTCTGTGCTTGAAAGTGGTCAAAATTGAAGATTTTGAGTAAGCAAAACTCTGTAAAAATGGCAATTTTGGTCACTGTGAGGGTTTAAAAAGTGGTTATTCAACATGAGGCCCGATCCAAATGACATTTTGAATCATTTTTGGTAGAGTCCAAAAAAATCAATTTTCTGATGAAAAACGATGACCCCGGACCAGTCGAACGTTGAAAAAATGGTCAATATTGATGAAATTTTAACATTTAATCTTTTGACTTTAAATGACGGTTGGATGTGAATTATTACTTTTTCAACTAAAATAAGTGTGTTTAAAGTCATTTCTGTGCCTGAAATTGGTCAAAATTTAAGAATTTGAGTAAGTAAAACTCTGTAAAAATGGCAATTTTGGTCACTGTGAGGGTTTAAAAAGTGGTTATTCAACATGAGGCCCGATCCAAATGACATTTTGAATCATTTTTGGTAGAGTCCAAAAAAATCAATTTTCTGATGAAAAACGATGACCCCGGACCAGTCGAACGTTGAAAAAAATGGTCAATATTGATGAAATGTTTACATTTAATCTTTTGACTTTAAATGACAGTTGGATGTGAATTATTACTTTTTCAACTAAAATAAGTGTGTTTAAAGTCATTTCTGTGCCTGAAAGTGGTCAAAATTGAAGATTTTGAGTAAGCAAAACTCTGTAAAAATGGCAATTTTGGTCACTGTGAGGGTTTAAAAAGTGGTTATTCAACATGAGACCCGATCCAAAAGACATTTTGAATCATTTTTGGTAGAGTCCAAAAAATCAATTTTCTGATGAAAAACGATGACCCCGGACCAGTCGAACATTGAAAAAATGGTCAATATTGATGAAATTTTAACATTTAATCTTTTGACTTTAAATGACGGTTGGATGTGAATTATTACTTTTTCAACTAAAATAAGTGTGTTTAAAGTCATTTCTGTGCCTGAAATTGGTCAAAATTGAAGATTTTGAGTAAGCAAAACTCTGTAAAAATGGCAATTTTGGTCACTGTGAGGGTTTAAAAAGTGGTTATTCAACATGAGGCCCGATCCAAATGACATTTTGAATCATTTTTGGTAGAGTCCAAAAAATCAATTTTCTGATGAAAAACGATGACCCCGGACCAGTCGAACGTTGAAAAAATGGTCAATATTGATGAAATTTTAACATTTAATCTTTTGACTTTAAATGACGGTTGGATGTGAATTATTACTTTTTCAACTAAAATAAGTGTGTTTAAAGTCATTTCTGTGCCTGAAATTGGTCAAAATGTAAGATTTTGAGTAAGCAAAACTCTGTAAAAATGGCAATTTTGGTCACTGTGAGGGTTTAAAAAGTGGTTATTCAACATGAGGCCCGATCCAAAAGACATTTTGAATCTTTTTTGGTAGAGTCCAAAAAATCCATTTTCTGATGAAAAACGATGACCCCGGACCAGTCGAACGTTGAAAAAATGGTCAATATTGATGAAATTTTAACATTTAATCTTTTGACTTTAAATGACGGTTGGATGTGAATTATTACTTTTTCAACTAAAATAAGTGTGTTTAAAGTCATTTCTGTGCCTGAAATTGGTCAAAATTGAAGATTCTGAGTAAGCAAAACTCTGTAAAAATGGCAATTTTGGTCACTGTGAGGGTTTAAAAAGTGGTTATTCAACATGAGACCCGATCCAAAAAACATTTTGAATCTTTTTTGGTAGAGTCCAAAAAATCCATTTTCTGATGAAAAACGATGACCCCGGACCAGTCGAACGTTGAAAAAATGGTCAATATTGATGAAATTTTTACATTTAATCTTTTGACTTTAAATGACGGTTGAATGTGAATTATTACTTTTTCAACTAAAATAAGTGTGTTTAAAGTCATTTCTGTGCCTGAAATTGGTCAAAATTTAAGATTTTGAGTAAGCAAAACTCTGTAAAAATGGCAATTTTGGTCACTGTGAGGGTTTAAAAAGTGGTTATTCAACATGAGGCCCGATCCAAAAGACATTTTGAATCTCTTTTGGTAGAGTCCAAAAAATCCATTTTCTGATGAAAAACGATGACCCCGGACCAGTCGAACGTTGAAAAAATGGTCAATATTGATGAAATTTTAACATTTAATCTTTTGATTTTAAATGACGGTTGGATGTGAATTATTACTTTTTCAACTAAAATAAGTGTGTTTAAAGTCATTTCTGTGCCTGAAATTGGTCAAAATTGAAGATTCTGAGTAAGCAAAACTCTGTAAAAATGGCAATTTTGGTCACTGTGAGGGTTTAAAAAGTGGTTATTCAACATGAGGCCCGATCCAAATGACATTTTGAATCATTTTTGGTAGAGTCCAAAAAATCAATTTTCTGATGAAAAACGATGACCCCGGACCAGTCGACCGTTGAAAAAATGGTCAATATTGATGAAATTTTAACATTTAATCTTTTGACTTTAAATAACGGTTGGATGTGAATTATTACTTTTTCAACTAAAATAAGTGTGTTTAAAGTCATTTCTGTGCCTGAAATTGGTCAAAATTGAAGATTTTGAGTAAGCAAAACTCTGTAAAAATGGCAATTTTGGTCACTGTGAGGGTTTAAAAAGTGGTTATTCAACATGAGACCCGATCCAAAAAACATTTTGAATCTTTTTTGGTAGAGTCCAAAAAATCCATTTTCTGATGAAAAACGATGACCCCGGACCAGTCGAACGTTGAAAAAATGGTCAATATTGATGAAATTTTAACATTTAATCTTTTGACTTTAAATGACGGTTGGATGTGAATTATTACTTTTTCAACTAAAATAAGTGTGTTTAAAGTCATTTCTGTGCCTGAAATTGGTCAAAATGTAAGATTTTGAGTAAGCAAAACTCTGTAAAAATGGCAATTTTGGTCACTGTGAGGGTTTAAAAAGTGGTTATTCAACATGAGGCCCGATCCAAATGACATTTTGAATCATTTTTGGTAGAGTCCCAAAAAATCAATTTTCTGATGAAAAACGATGACCCCGGACCAGTCGAACGTTGAAAAAATGGTCAATATTGATGAAATGTTTACATTTAATCTTTTGACTTTAAATGACAGTTGGATGTGAATTATTACTTTTTCAACTAAAATAAGTGTGTTTAAAGTCATTTCTGTGCCTGAAAGTGGTCAAAATTGAAGATTTTGAGTAAGCAAAACTCTGTAAAAATGGCAATTTTGGTCACTGTGAGGGTTTAAAAAGTGGTTATTCAACATGAGGCCCGATCCAAATGACATTTTGAATCATTTTTGGTAGAGTCCAAAAAATCAATTTTCTGATGAAAAACGATGACCCCGGACCAGTCGACCGTTGAAAAAATGGTCAATATTGATGAAATTTTAACATTTAATCTTTTGACTTTAAATAACGGTTGGATGTGAATTATTACTTTTTCAACTAAAATAAGTGTGTTTAAAGTCATTTCTGTGCCTGAAATTGGTCAAAATTGAAGATTTTGAGTAAGCAAAACTCTGTAAAAATGGCAATTTTGGTCACTGTGAGGGTTTAAAAAGTGGTTATTCAACATGAGACCCGATCCAAAAAACATTTTGAATCTTTTTTGGTAGAGTCCAAAAAATCCATTTTCTGATGAAAAACGATGACCCCGGACCAGTCGAACGTTGAAAAAATGGTCAATATTGATGAAATTTTAACATTTAATCTTTTGACTTTAAATGACGGTTGGATGTGAATTATTACTTTTTCAACTAAAATAAGTGTGTTTAAAGTCATTTCTGTGCCTGAAATTGGTCAAAATGTAAGATTTTGAGTAAGCAAAACTCTGTAAAAATGGCAATTTTGGTCACTGTGAGGGTTTAAAAAGTGGTTATTCAACATGAGGCCCGATCCAAATGACATTTTGAATCATTTTTGGTAGAGTCCCAAAAAATCAATTTTCTGATGAAAAACGATGACCCCGGACCAGTCGAACGTTGAAAAAATGGTCAATATTGATGAAATGTTTACATTTAATCTTTTGACTTTAAATGACAGTTGGATGTGAATTATTACTTTTTCAACTAAAATAAGTGTGTTTAAAGTCATTTCTGTGCCTGAAAGTGGTCAAAATTGAAGATTTTGAGTAAGCAAAACTCTGTAAAAATGGCAATTTTGGTCACTGTGAGGGTTTAAAAAGTGGTTATTCAACATGAGACCCGATCCAAAAGACATTTTGAATCATTTTTGGTAGAGTCCAAAAAATCAATTTTCTGATGAAAAACGATGACCCCGGACCAGTCGAACGTTGAAAAAATGGTCAATATTGATGAAATTTTAACATTTAATCTTTTGACTTTAAATGACGGTTGGATGTGAATTATTACTTTTTCAACTAAAATAAGTGTGTTTAAAGTCATTTCTGTGCCTGAAATTGGTCAAAATGTAAGATTTTGAGTAAGCAAAACTCTGTAAAAATGGCAATTTTGGTCACTGTGAGGGTTTAAAAAGTGGTTATTCAACATGAGGCCCGATCCAAATGACATTTTGAATCATTTTTGGTAGAGTCCAAAAAATCAATTTTCTGATGAAAAACGATGACCCCGGACCAGTCGAACGTTGAAAAAATGGTCAATACTGATGAAATTTTAACATTTAATCTTTTGACTTTAAATGACGGTTGGATGTGAATTATTACTTTTTCAACTAAAATAAGTGTGTTTAAAGTCATTTCTGTGCCTGAAATTGGTCAAAATGTAAGATTTTGAGTAAGCAAAACTCTGTAAAAATGGCAATTTTGGTCACTGTGAGGGTTTAAAAAGTGGTTATTCAACATGAGACCCGATCCAAAAAACATTTTGAATCTTTTTTGGTAGAGTCCAAAAAATCCATTTTCTGATGAAAAACGATGACCCCGGACCAGTCGAACGTTGAAAAAATGGTCAATATTGATGAAATTTTAACATTTAATCTTTTGACTTTAAATGACGGTTGGATGTGAATTATTACTTTTTCAACTAAAATAAGTGTGTTTAAAGTCATTTCTGTGCCTGAAATTGGTCAAAATTGAAGATTTTGAGTAAGCAAAACTCTGTAAAAATGGCAATTTTGGTCACTGTGAGGGTTTAAAAAGTGGTTATTCAACATGAGGCCCGATCCAAATGACATTTTGAATCATTTTTGGTAGAGTCCAAAAAAATCAATTTTCTGATGAAAAACGATGACCCCGGACGAGTCGAACGTTGAAAAAATGGTCAATATTGATGAAATTTTAACATTTAATCTTTTGACTTTAAATGACGGTTGGATGTGAATTATTACTTTTTCAACTAAAATAAGTGTGTTTAAAGTCATTTCTGTGCCTGAAATTGGTCAAAATTTAAGATTTTGAGTAAGCAAAACTCTGTAAAAATGGCAATTTTGGTCACTGTGAGGGTTTAAAAAGTGGTTATTCAACATGAGACCCGATCCAAAAAACATTTTGAATCTTTTTTGGTAGAGTCCAAAAAATCCATTTTCTGATGAAAAACGATGACCCCGGACCAGTCGAACGTTGAAAAAATGGTCAATATTGATGAAATTTTAACATTTAATCTCTTGACTTTAAATGACGGTTGGATGTGAATTATTACTTTTTCAACTAAAATAAGTGTGTTTAAAGTCATTTCTGTGCCTGAAATTGGTCAAAATTGAAGATTTTGAGTAAGCAAAACTCTGTAAAAATGGCAATTTTGGTCACTGTGAGGGTTTAAAAAGTGGTTATTCAACATGAGGCCCGATCCAAAAGACATTTTGAATCTTTTTTGGTAGAGTCCAAAAAATCCATTTTCTGATGAAAAACGATGACCCCGGACCAGTCGAACGTTGAAAAAATGGTCAATATTGATGAAATTTTAACATTTAATCTTTTGACTTTAAATGACGGTTGGATGTGAATTATTACTTTTTCAACTAAAATAAGTGTGTTTAAAGTCATTTCTGTGCCTGAAATTGGTCAAAATTGAAGATTCTGAGTAAGCAAAACTCTGTAAAAATGGCAATTTTGGTCACTGTGAGGGTTTAAAAAGTGGTTATTCAACATGAGACCCGATCCAAAAAACATTTTGAATCTTTTTTGGTAGAGTCCAAAAAATCCATTTTCTGATGAAAAACGATGACCCCGGACCAGTCGAACGTTGAAAAAATGGTCAATATTGATGAAATTTTAACATTTAATCTTTTGACTTTAAATGACGGTTGGATGTGAATTATTACTTTTTCAACTAAAATAAGTGTGTTTAAAGTCATTTCTGTGCCTGAAATTGGTCAAAATTGAAGATTTTGAGTAAGCAAAACTCTGTAAAAATGGCAATTTTGGTCACTGTGAGGGTTTAAAAAGTGGTTATTCAACATGAGGCCCGATCCAAATGACATTTTGAATCATTTTTGGTAGAGTCCAAAAAAATCAATTTTCTGATGAAAAACGATGACCCCGGACCAGTCGAACGTTGAAAAAATGGTCAATATTGATGAAATTTTAACATTTAATCTTTTGACTTTAAATAACGGTTGGATGTGAATTATTACTTTTTCAACTAAAATAAGTGTGTTTAAAGTCATTTCTGGTCCTGAAATTGGTCAAAATTGAAGATTTTGAGTAAGCAAAACTCTGTAAAAATGGCAATTTTGGTCACTGTGAGGGTTTAAAAAGTGGTTATTCAACATGAGACCCGATCCAAAAAACATTTTGAATCTTTTTTGGTAGAGTCCAAAAAATCCATTTTCTGATGAAAAACGATGACCCCGGACCAGTCGAACGTTGAAAAAATGGTCAATATTGATGACATTTTAACATTTAATCTTTTGACTTTAAATGACGGTTGGATGTGAATTATTACTTTTTCAACTAAAATAAGTGTGTTTAAAGTCATTTCTGTGCCTGAAATTGGTCAAAATTTAAGATTTTGAGTAAGCAAAACTCTGTAAAAATGGCAATTTTGGTCACTGTGAGGGTTTAAATAGTGGTTATTCAACATGAGGCCCAATCCAAATGACATTTTGAATCATTTTTGGTAGAGTCCAAAAAAATCAATTTTCTGATGAAAAACGATGACCCCGGACCAGTCGAACGTTGAAAAAATGGTCAATATTGATGAAATGTTTACATTTAATCTTTTGACTTTAAATGACAGTTGGATGTGAATTATTACTTTTTCAACTAAAATAAGTGTGTTTAAAGTCATTTCTGTGCCTGAAAGTGGTCAAAATTGAAGATTTTGAGTAAGCAAAACTCTGTAAAAATGGCAATTTTGGTCACTGTGAGGGTTTAAAAAGTGGTTATTCAACATGAGACCCGATCCAAAAGACATTTTGAATCATTTTTGGTAGAGTCCAAAAAATCAATTTTCTGATGAAAAACGATGACCCCGGACCAGTCGAACATTGAAAAAATGGTCAATATTGATGAAATTTTAACATTTAATCTTTTGACTTTAAATAACGGTTGGATGTGAATTATTACTTTTTCAACTAAAATAAGTGTGTTTAAAGTCATTTCTGTGCCTGAAAGTGGTCAAAATTGAAGATTTTGAGTAAGCAAAACTCTGTAAAAATGGCAATTTTGGTCACTGTGAGGGTTTAAAAAGTGGTTATTCAACATGAGGCCCGATCCAAATGACATTTTGAATCATTTTTGGTAGAGTCCAAAAAAATCAATTTTCTGATGAAAAACGATGACCCCGGACCAGTCGAACGTTGAAAAAATGGTCAATACTGATGAAATTTTAACATTTAATCTTTTGACTTTAAATGACGGTTGGATGTGAATTATTACTTTTTCAACTAAAATAAGTGTGTTTAAAGTCATTTCTGTGCCTGAAATTGGTCAAAATGTAAGATTTTGAGTAAGCAAAACTCTGTAAAAATGGCAATTTTGGTCACTGTGAGGGTTTAAAAAGTGGTTATTCAACATGAGACCCGATCCAAAAAACATTTTGAATCTTTTTTGGTAGAGTCCAAAAAATCCATTTTCTGATGAAAAACGATGACCCCGGACCAGTCGAACGTTGAAAAAATGGTCAATATTGATGAAATTTTAACATTTAATCTTTTGACTTTAAATGACGGTTGGATGTGAATTATTACTTTTTCAACTAAAATAAGTGTGTTTAAAGTCATTTCTGTGCCTGAAATTGGTCAAAATTGAAGATTTTGAGTAAGCAAAACTCTGTAAAAATGGCAATTTTGGTCACTGTGAGGGTTTAAAAAGTGGTTATTCAACATGAGGCCCGATCCAAATGACATTTTGAATCATTTTTGGTAGAGTCCAAAAAAATCAATTTTCTGATGAAAAACGATGACCCCGGACGAGTCGAACGTTGAAAAAATGGTCAATATTGATGAAATTTTAACATTTAATCTTTTGACTTTAAATGACGGTTGGATGTGAATTATTACTTTTTCAACTAAAATAAGTGTGTTTAAAGTCATTTCTGTGCCTGAAATTGGTCAAAATTTAAGATTTTGAGTAAGCAAAACTCTGTAAAAATGGCAATTTTGGTCACTGTGAGGGTTTAAAAAGTGGTTATTCAACATGAGGCCCGATCCAAATGACATTTTGAATCATTTTTGGTAGAGTCCAAAAAATCAATTTTCTGATGAAAAACGATGACCCCGGACCAGTCGACCGTTGAAAAAATGGTCAATATTGATGAAATTTTAACATTTAATCTTTTGACTTTAAATAACGGTTGGATGTGAATTATTACTTTTTCAACTAAAATAAGTGTGTTTAAAGTCATTTCTGTGCCTGAAATTGGTCAAAATTGAAGATTTTGAGTAAGCAAAACTCTGTAAAAATGGCAATTTTGGTCACTGTGAGGGTTTAAAAAGTGGTTATTCAACATGAGACCCGATCCAAAAAACATTTTGAATCTTTTTTGGTAGAGTCCAAAAAATCCATTTTCTGATGAAAAACGATGACCCCGGACCAGTCGAACGTTGAAAAAATGGTCAATATTGATGAAATTTTAACATTTAATCTCTTGACTTTAAATGACGGTTGGATGTGAATTATTACTTTTTCAACTAAAATAAGTGTGTTTAAAGTCATTTCTGTGCCTGAAATTGGTCAAAATTGAAGATTTTGAGTAAGCAAAACTCTGTAAAAATGGCAATTTTGGTCACTGTGAGGGTTTAAAAAGTGGTTATTCAACATGAGGCCCGATCCAAAAGACATTTTGAATCTTTTTTGGTAGAGTCCAAAAAATCCATTTTCTGATGAAAAACGATGACCCCGGACCAGTCGAACGTTGAAAAAATGGTCAATATTGATGAAATTTTAACATTTAATCTTTTGACTTTAAATGACGGTTGGATGTGAATTATTACTTTTTCAACTAAAATAAGTGTGTTTAAAGTCATTTCTGTGCCTGAAATTGGTCAAAATTGAAGATTCTGAGTAAGCAAAACTCTGTAAAAATGGCAATTTTGGTCACTGTGAGGGTTTAAAAAGTGGTTATTCAACATGAGACCCGATCCAAAAAACATTTTGAATCTTTTTTGGTAGAGTCCAAAAAATCCATTTTCTGATGAAAAACGATGACCCCGGACCAGTCGAACGTTGAAAAAATGGTCAATATTGATGAAATTTTAACATTTAATCTTTTGACTTTAAATGACGGTTGGATGTGAATTATTACTTTTTCAACTAAAATAAGTGTGTTTAAAGTCATTTCTGTGCCTGAAATTGGTCAAAATTGAAGATTTTGAGTAAGCAAAACTCTGTAAAAATGGCAATTTTGGTCACTGTGAGGGTTTAAAAAGTGGTTATTCAACATGAGGCCCGATCCAAATGACATTTTGAATCATTTTTGGTAGAGTCCAAAAAAATCAATTTTCTGATGAAAAACGATGACCCCGGACCAGTCGAACGTTGAAAAAATGGTCAATATTGATGAAATTTTAACATTTAATCTTTTGACTTTAAATAACGGTTGGATGTGAATTATTACTTTTTCAACTAAAATAAGTGTGTTTAAAGTCATTTCTGGTCCTGAAATTGGTCAAAATTGAAGATTTTGAGTAAGCAAAACTC